>NC_067282.1:55760829-56072772 GCF_020740795.1 Apus apus | reverse complement strand
ACTAGACCAGGTTGCTCAAAGCCCCCTCCAACCTGACCTTGAACACTTCCACTTCCAGGGAGGCGACAGCCACAACTTCTCTGGGCAACCTGTTCCAGTGTCTCACAACCACAATAGCGCAAAATTTATTCCTAATATCTAACCTAAATCTCCCCTCTTTCTATTTGAAAACATTCCCCCTCATCCTATCACTACATGCCCTAAGAAAAAGTCCCTCCGCAGCTTTCCTGTAGGCCCCCTTCAGATACTGGAAAGCAAATATAAGGGCTCCACAGAGCCACCTTTTCCCGAGGCTGAACAATTCTGACTGTCTCAACCTGTCTCTCATAAGAGAGAGTTTACTCCCATTTTGAACTAACAATATACATATAACTTAGCCTTTCTGCTTCTTCATTTTCACTTTCCCCTCCTCTGAGCCAATTTTATTTTCCCCACCCCCCGTCTGGCACAAATAAATGCCACTACACTATTTACACAAGTATCTAATGCTCAAGACTTTATTCACATCTCCATAAATATGTTCTTTGCTTCCCCTTGAAAATGAGAAACATTTTTACTGTTTTCACCTCCCTCAGCTCTGCTAATTGTTAGTTCTTTGGAAAAATTAATATTGGCCGACCAGGTGAGTACATCTCCCATACTGGTGGTTCAATACCTAACAGTAGCAGTGTGCTCTTTCCTGCCTAGTAAGAACATATATGTGTCATTTAAAACTCTTTTATACACTGACCCATGAATTTTAATACAAACATGTTAATTGCTTCATACAGTGGACTAATTCCTACAGGCTGTTACTGGCTACTGCATGAAACAGGTTGTAATTATTAACACTGCTATAATAATGAGTTGGGCATGTTAGAAAGGTTCTTTAAGAGATAATACAGTATTATTTTTTCAATTTAATCTCCTCAATAGAGGACATACCCTCAATTCTACCTGCTTTTTTCTTAAACTTATATTTTACACCCTTTTACAAATGTACATTATTTAATGCTTTCACCAGCCAAGGCTGAAAGACTAGAATAGCTACAGTCTGAAGATGCTTCACCAGTTATTTAGTAAACTGATACCTATCCATTAAAATGGGCAAAGGAAAATACATTAAATTATTGCTACTGTTTTTTTAGAGTTCTACTAACAACTTTCACACACACAGATATATTTAGATATAGAATGATAGACAGGTATATAAAGACAGAGTACAGAATAAGAACTACAGTAAAACACTGCTCAAAACCTTTAAAGGAACTTGTACAGTGCTCCAGAGTGTACACTCAGCTATGGTACTCTCCCCACAACATAATCACCAAACTTCACAGAAATTGGAAAAGAGAGTTAGGCCTGTGATGGCTATAAATAAGATCAAGTGGACAATAATTTCATTATTTATTTACAAGAAAAGAAGCAAAACCAAAAAAACCTAACAAACAAAAAAAAACAACCCACAATATTTTATTTTTTTTTACATTTTAAATCAACATATGTTATCAAATACCATATAGAAGTATGTCCTTTCTATGTTAAATATGCACCTATATAAATATATGCATAAATATGCATAAATACTATTACGATTTCCCCTGAAAGGGCCTCTGCATATCATCAGCTGCAGCAGGAAAAGTTTTGGAGAAAGTGTTACTAAAGTCTATACAAAGTCATATTACTTGTGAGCATTTATTCCCCTCTTGAAGCTCCTCATGAAACTACAGATGAACAATAATTTTTATTTTGCTTATCATCAAAATAGAAACCAGGAGAATATAATCAAAGAGGGTATTCAACAGAGTTGTGTAAGATGTCTTTACCAAAATTGTGTCTCCATGGTGGTTACTTCATGCAATTAAAACTCCAAATACTATAGGAGTCCTTGTAAAAATATATAAGGAAAGTAAGATGAAACGAGTAAAGGAGAAAAAATTGTTCTAAAATCCACTTTTGTTTTTTGGCTTTTGGTGGTTGCTTTTTGTTTGTGTTTGGTTTAGGGTGTTTTTTCCTAATTGGACATAATTCTCTTTAATATAACTTCAGACTAATTTTGTGTATAACAGATGAAATTGGCAAGGGAACTAGATTAGAGTTGGAGTCAGTGGTCAAATTAATAACATTTCCTACGGTAATCCATGCAATCATTAAGTGTACATTGATGAAAATGCTTAGCTACCATGGTATGTAGCTTATAGGCCAAGTAAATGAAATTAACTTCAGAATATATTGTATTAGCCTTTTTAAAAGAGTAATTAAGATGCTCCTGACCTTTGAATTTGGATAAGGAATTAACAGAAGGGTGAGAAGTTGCCAAATAATACTGTAAAAACTTCAAATCTATCAAAGGTTATAATCCTGTATTTAATTAAAAATAATAATTAGGAGTTGTTCACCAAAGGTTGAGCTCATCGACTAACTTTTCAGAATGTTATTTACATAGTAAGTGAGTATTCCATAAACCTTCAAATCATTTTTTATATATAGTATTTACTGATTTAAAAAGGGGACATGAGAGAGGGAGAAAGATAACAATAAGTTTTGTTTTGAAACACCAAGGAAATTACATCTATGAAATGTTTTTTCAGTGATGTGATTGAATCATTCAGTCATTTCAACAAGATTAAAATTATTCTGTAGTCCTCATTCATGCTGTGAATAGGATTCACTCAGGCAATTCTATTAATTCTGTGATACTTCTTCAATGTTAAGTACCAGCATGGATTGCAGATTCGAGCCTTAAATGAAAATTTAAAGTAAGTTGTCATTCATTCATTCATTTGAAATACAACCCAGTGCACTGTAGACTCTGTAGCTAAATGGAATTTGGTCTTAATAGACTCCAGTATTGATATGTCAGGTTTTTTATGTTGGGTTTTGGATTTTTTTTTCAAGAGGGACGGTAACTCTGTGTATGAGACAATAAAAGAAAAATAAATTATTCAGGCAATTCAACATGCTCTTTTCTGGTCACTGCTTCCTTTTAAATTCTCTGTTCTTCTCTTCCAATAAAATGTACACACATGCTTCAAGTTCAAATGTGCTAAGAGCTTTAATGTACTTCACTCAAGTAGAAGGAAATTATTATCTCTCTTGCAAGGGCATGAAATGTTGAACACACATGTAATCTTTCTGGGTCACAAAAAGATTCAAGCATATTTAGTAGGTTGACTCCTTTAACTAGACCCTCTAAATGTGCCCTTTGATAACTGTGGAAAAAATTACGGACATTTTAATATGTGTTATTTATTGTTGATAATAGAATGAACAGCAGGGTTTTTTGTACGATTTCTGTGTACACATATATATGCATAATCCTCTGATGCTTTCTGGTTTTCATCACACAGTTGGCCAGATGCAAGGCATATGTGAACCAACATTTACATGCAAGGTTGTTTAAATCTGTTTACTACTGGGGTCATAAGTATTAATAGAAAATAACCCTTCCACTTCACAAGCTGCAAGTCTACTTGTATTCTCTTGTATCTCCATTTATCATGCATAGTCACCTTCTACTTATTCCCACGTTATAACAAATAGGCAAAAAATGGGATAAATATTCACAACCTGCACCAGCAAGAGTAGAGAAAAATGTCAGACACAGAAAACCTCTTTTGAGATATTTTCCAGATATCTGCAAGGGACAATTGTTGGGGAATTCAAATGGAGATAAATTCCAATCTAATAAATATAGAATAAATATTTCTGAATCATCAGATTGATGCATTATAGGCCATAATCTAAGGTAGCATTCATACCAACTCAATCTTTCTTCAAGGTTTAGAAGTATTTCAGAGCTTGGTCAGGGAATCAGTTCTTACATCCATCTGCATGCCTCACTCAATGAGATGTCTTGTTAAAAACAGCTACCATCATAAGTCAGCAGAACAAAATCAAAAAGCATAATTGTAAGGCTTTAAAACATTTATATGCAAATGTATCTTATTGTTTTATAAGGTAGGAAAGGATGCATTCAACCAGAATTCTGATTTTTATCCCAAGAAACACAATAAATAAACCTAAAATACTGGTTGGAAATCACAATGACAACTAATTGAGTCCTTTTGTTTTGATTAGGACATGGCTAACAGACCAGTACTAATTTTATCTGATAGAATCCCATTCCTAAACAAGTCAGATAACCGTCTGGCTCGTAACAGACTGAAATGTAAGTGATGTAGGAATGGATGTATTTATTTGACAGAATGTCTCCCAATTACTGTTTTCTTTATTATTCATCTAATTGTTTTAATTTACATGTCACCAGACTAGTTAATTTTTATCTATTTGTTACTGAAGACCTGCTTGAAAACAACTTCCTTTATTATAGCATTCAGAACTTGTGGGAATTCCAAAGGTCTGCTTTTCCACCTTCTCACTGAGAGGTAATAAACTCCAGGCGTGTGTCCCAAAGTGAACCTGTTTTTATTTCTGAACTACTAGAAATCTGTTCTCTTTCTGGTATGCTTTTTCTAAAAAGAAGCAGTAACAGAGATTGAGAGGAGCTATTGGTAATTGCAATACTATCATCCATTTATTTTTTATTTTATTTTTTTTTCATGCCTCTGCTTGTTTTACTTTGGATATCACCTGTGCAGCTATAATTTAGGGAACTATCTTGAGACCAGCTAGGAGGCAAGAGA
Source organism: Apus apus (assembly GCF_020740795.1). Classification (NCBI taxonomy): domain Eukaryota; kingdom Metazoa; phylum Chordata; class Aves; order Apodiformes; family Apodidae; genus Apus; species Apus apus. The sequence continues at coordinate 56,068,147 of NC_067282.1, read as the reverse complement.
AATACAGGTTGTCAGGACCTTACTGCATTTTTCTCCAGTCTAATTTTCTCATCTACAGCTCTGACAGGGTGAAAAACCTAACTGCTTCAATTTAACTTACAAACTGCACAATCAAATAGTTCTTCCTTTAGAATACTATGTGTCACAAAGAGATCTAAGACAATTAAGAGGAGCAGTTCTAGAACAACTTGTGTTTGTATTATTAGTGACCTCTGCACGTTTTTGGTTGGTTTATTTTTCTGTGTTGTCAGTCTGAGCTGTTTCTAAACACAAAATGATACAAATCTGTTTTTCAATAATCTGACATTTGAAAGTCTAAATAAATTTATTTCTGTGAGAAACAAACCACAAGTTCTTTGGTCTTTCGTTACTTAAAAGATACAGAAACTGTAAGCTTTCTCACTTTATACAAGAAAATCAGAACCCTATTCACTATAAGAGAAAATATGATAGGAAAGTACTCTCTCATATATGCAAATCTAAAAAGGAATACATACTTTTTAAACACTTAATTCCTAAGTATCATGTACACGTGTGATCCTTTAAAATGACTGCTGTTCTGATACACATACAGATTTTTTTTAGTGTTTTATGTCACCGACAATGTTCTTAATCAAGCAAACCAGAATGGCAGTTGTATTTTTGCAATCCTACTTGTTTCTATCTTCACCTAAAATGTTGTGTTATGGGGATTGTCCCTCAATACTAGTAATTTGAAGTGTATTATTTACTTAGCAGCTGCTGATTTACACATCTAATTTTGCATGTATTCCAAAAAACCCTCTGTAAGAACACAGAACCATAGAGTATTGACATACGAATGCCAAATAATCTTCCAAGCCTTCCAGTTAAAAAGAAAATTAACAATATATTTACCTTCTTTTTTTAAAAAATTTATTTTTCGTTCTTTTGCAAACAGAACTAGTTATAGATCAGCAGATAATACAAGGAACTAAGAAAAATTCATTTTAGGATTTAATTCTTTATTTAGTCCTAAAGGCCAGTCAGAACTGACAAAAACAGTACCACCAGGGAGAAGGACCACTGCAATGCAATGCTGATCTTTTACATTTGAAATTCAGTTCCAGAAATAATGTACCTTATTTTGCAAATGAAGTCAATCTTATTTACATCCAAATCTCATCTGTTATTCTAATACTTTGTCTTCTATAAGCATTCATTACAAAAGTATTTCATTTTACAAAATACTAGGGACAAATGGGTCACTGTGACAAGCTTCCTATATCTTAAATATTTTTTTAAATATTATATGCAGTAATTGCTAAGGTTGTTTTTTGCTGTTTTGTTTGAGTTTTGTGGTTTTCATGTTTTTGTTTTTGTTTTTTTGGGGGGCGGGGGGCTTGCTGGATGGGGGGCTGATTGTTCTTGTTTGGTTTGAGCTTTTTCATTTTAAATCTTACATTTCTCAGTTTTGTAGTTTTACCAATGGACCAGCACCAGACTGGCATTTTCAGCTTTAGGAAAGCTTTCTTTGATCTAAAATTATAAAAATGTTGCCACATTACTGTTCTGCTATGTAGTTGTCCTGCACTGAAGAGTGATGACATGCGGATGGAGGCCCAGCCAGTTGAAGGGCTGCACAGCTTTGCCCAGATCCTCTGGGAGCACAAACTACATCTGTCAGGATGGCTGGAGAGCTAAGGCAGCTGTCAGGGTATCCTGGTATAGAGAGCCCTGAACTCTCAGCTGTGGATCTCACAACAAGGTAAGAAGACTCCTTGACTCTTCTGCCACTTCTGCTGAACAGCTCCAGTGCCTCCTCTGACAATCTGAAGATATTATTTCTCCTTTTAGTGTGCTCATTCCTTGAGGAGCTGACATTTCTGGAATAAAAAAAAAAAAAAAAAAAAAAAAAAAAAAGGCGTGAGGTTAATGTTTAACTTAACAGCCAAGATGTGCAGCAAAAAGTGGGATGGCCAGAAATGCAGCAGTCTGTAGCCAAAAGGGTTAGTTAAAGAATTGTCCATGAATGCAGTGATACACCTATGATATTATAGAAATCATATTCCCCAATAAGTTACTAAGTTACTCTCTTTTATTACTGACCCTGACAAGTGTTCCTCCTCTGGGGACAAAAGACAAATACAGGGGAATCTTATTCAAATCACCATTTAGAGTACAAGCACCATCAGTATTAGAGAGGTCAGAAAGAGTCTATAAAGTGAATTGTCCTGAGATTAATTTAGGAAGATGAGCAAAGGAATGAACTGATGAAGCAATATAATAAGACCAGGACTGAGTTATGGAGCAGCTGAGAGATGTGCCAGATTTCTCACATTGAGAACACAGTGCAAGGCTGCCAAAAAAGTGCATGGAAGCCTGTGGCTTCCTGCTGACTTCAAAGGCTTTGGATCAAGTTTTGGACTCCATGCAAAGCTACTTTGTTTTTCTCTTGCATTACTCCTTCTGAACAATAATTATTACATAAAATTGTATCATTATCAATTATTTAATCAATTCCTTTTTCTCATTATGCATTATTCAATTTTTTCAGTGTTTAGAAAGCTCCTTCTTGTTCACTTTCATAGAAATGTGTACACATCAATCATTGTCACAAGTTCTGTATTCTGTTTCCTTTCTTATTTTTAGGCATGCTGCTGACATATTTCCTCCATTCATAACTCCATTCTACTGTCCAAGGTCAAATTATTTTATTGAACTAATTAAAAACTAGTTTGTATTTAGAACCAATAAAAATAATGTTGTCAGCATCAGTGAATACATCATTAAAAATATTACGCTCTTTTCTGCCTACAAATTCAAAGCCAGTGTTGGTTCACATCAAACACTACTCTGTCTTCTTTTCTAGCATTATTTACTTTATTCATATTTGGTTGCTATTTATTGCAATTCAAAACAAACATACTGTATGTTCTATGGATACATCTATGTTAGTAGTTTAGCCTGTGTCAGGAGTGCATGCCAGAAGGGACTCTTCCAGGCATCCACACTGAGCAAGCAGTGTAGTGGAACGTGAGCAGCTCTTTGGAATTAAACACTGGGCTGAGAACACAACACAGTACAAGGTGGCCTTGGACAAGCTCTAGTCTGGCCTCCACTCACTGTCTGTCATGTACCTTTCAATTTAGTTTCATTTAAAAGGATCCACTTTCTGCCTTCCGAGATTTCCCTGCAATGAGAAGCAAAGCACAGTGGAGGGATACAGCTGGGAAATATGTTCCCAAACCGGACTCCTGATCCAAATGAAATTGTTCATGTGGGTGTGCTTTATCTTGTTTTGAGTCACATCCAGGTGACGTCTTAGAGCAGATGAACTGGATTTCTTTCAAAAGCAAGTAGACTGGAAAATACACTCCAGGAGCTTACCTAGCGTTCCTCAATCACTAATGGAAATTTTGTTCATCAGACCAGAACCAGTCTGAAGCAGAACACAGCAAAATAAATATAGGCAGTTACTGAGTCCGCAGCACTACCTGTTTCTCTCTGTGGATACACAGGTTAACTCCCTGTGCTACTTGCTAATGTGGGCATAGCCTACACCACTGCAGTGGGCTCTGTGCCTTATCAGTTTATCTCTAATCTCTGTCTCCACACATGTAATCATTTTTATTTTCATTCTTATTCTTGGCTTTTTATTTATTTAATTGGCTGCTATCTAAACATTTAATACATTTTAAACAACCAGAGGCGCATTATCTATAACTAGACAAATCATACAGTCACATAAACAGATCTGAAGAGCTCTTAGTTCTTATGTCATACCTGGATACGTGGAATCCCTTATTAATATTAATTTGTAGAACTAATCCAGAAGAATTGTTGCCAATTTACGTAATTTACAAAATAACTGTAAACAACATATATGCTACAGTAATAATCTTGCAATGTTGTAAGTTCAGTGTTCACCTATTTATTTTATTTTATAGGTGTTAAAAGAGTAGCTCTCCACTTTGTGTAAGAGAAATAATTACAAAAATAAAATATATTAAGTCATAAGATTCCTGTTTTTATGACCAAATGTTTGGTTTTAAAAATAAGAATTCTGGGGGTTTTATGCATAACAGTTAGAATACAGTTATAAATATGGATTATAAACAGACTAGCCAATTGTATTTGCCTGTTCATTGCTATTTGCCTAACCTTGTGAAATCTATTAGCAGAAAAATTCAAATTCTCTTTGAGCTCTGACTGATTTCAGACAGCTCATATAAACCTGGTCACTGATTGGAGAATCAGCAAATTCTGCATAGAATTCTAACAGTGTGCTCAGACTTAAAGGTTCATCTTTTACAATAAATGCAGAAAGTATTTATATTTTAACTTTACTCCCTCTACATAGTAACTCAAATATCAACAGATTTAACATTTACAAAACAGTCAGCCTGACCATACCATGATTTACTTCAAGCTTTTTCTGCAAAATAGGATTTGCAGTACTCAAGAACAGAAAAGACTATCAAGGACACTGAGAGTTCAATCATCAGTCATCACAAGATAACATTTTTCCTTATTGTTTCATTGATAAAGAAAAAGAAAATTGCAATTACTCCATATTGAAAAAGACACCCTAAATATATAGTAATTTCAAATATGATTGCTGATATTCTGCTATGCATGAAGCAAAATCTATTCTATTTTACGTAAACCCTGAAGCAGACAAATCAATTACAAATGTAGATCTCATTTCAGGAAACATACCTGCAGTAAGCACGTCTATCTATTTTTTCAACACGTTTTGGGAATTAGCTTTCACTTTCCAAATGTTTGAAAGAGATTTTCTTTTATTTTTATAATCCCTTTAAATGAGATTTGGCCAAACATTATGTCTCAACTTATTCTAATTGCCTCATACAACTGTTCAAGATCTTCTAAACAGAAGAAATAATAAGATATTAAAAATAATCTTGCTGGTATAAAGGAGGCAAATTCTACTTTCTTTTTTTATCATACTGTTTTATAGAAAATGTGGGGGTTTCAAAAGCACTTGGCAATTGTATTATCTCATTATAATTTAAAAAAGCCATCCTACTTCTTGGAAATAATTTTGAGTGTGGTGTGAGACCACAGCTTCACATACTATTACAGACTCACAGAACCATGATCTCTTTATACTGAGCCTATGCTGAACCCACTTGAGGGCTGAAGTGGGTTCTTCTAACAGCCTGATACTGTATTGACAAATAGAGTAAACACTGAAATGGTCAGCTGTGATCTAGAGAACCACACGTACCTAGGAGCATGTTTGTCCTCTACAGTGGAGCACAGAGGTATTTACCCCTCAGAGTGGCATAGAGTCTCACACTAGAAAGTACACGTGGAAATCCAAGCCAGGAAGCACGGTACCTTTCAGCCTTACCAGGTCAGGTAGTGGTGCAAATTGAGTCTGCTTGGCACTAAGTCCATGCAGAAGTGCTACAAGAGGTGGCTGGCCTGTTGTCAGTCATCTCTGGCTTCCTGTCTTTGAACTGTGTTTTCCATTCAGTCCTTTCCCAGCATGGTATGAGATGGGCTAGCTGAGGTCACTCTGCATGTTACAATATCCTTTAGACAGGCTGAAAGATGTAATCCAATCAATTTTGCATATATCCACCATACACACCTTGGCATGCCAGCTAGAAGAAAGAAAAAATATTCTTTGCTAATTCCAAACAGATAAAATACTGTAGTCCTTCTGAAATCAGTTTCTGTCTGTGCCTATTTGACATCAAAAGGCTCACAGGCTTCGTACACTTTGACATAGGCTCTACAAAATATAAACTTTTAAAATGAGCCTCTTCCAGCAAGGCAAAGCACCCACCAGTGGTTTTAAAGCAGAGAAGTCTGGGAGAGGAAAGTCAACAGGTCTGCACATTTTTGTGAACAAAAAACACTAAGTCAAAGCATTAATTTTCAGTTACAGTCTATTACCTTATCTCTACTTTCCAGGTGGGTATAAATGAGCATTAATCAATGCTGACCTCTATTGTGCTTCTCATCGATCTTTGGAAGACTCTTTTGGACTCTGCAAGCCTCTCTGCAAGGCTGGCTAAGAGCCTATCATGCTGGATTGGGCAGCCTTAGTTGAACATGAAAAAAACTCATCACAAAAAGCTTTCAACAACATAAAAAACAACAACACGGTTACTTTATTAAGTTTTATCTTGTTAATTCTTTAGTTTGTGATTTTTTTTTGGTCACATACTAATTTCACATGCAACGTTTGATAATTGAAACTTAGTTAATAGTGTTTACTTTCTCTTAGCTATCTTATTCTCAGCCACCTGCAACTAATGTCTATTGTGTTCTCCAATTACACTTGGGTAATTATGCACCAACCCTTTCTCTCTTCTTAATTTGCTTTTCTCTGACTTGTAGACTGTATTGTTTTTAATGAGAGATTTCTGTTATTTCAGACAGTGCAACTGAGAATAAAAAGTAACCAAAATTGAAAAAACCCTAAAGCCAGTTAAGTCAACAGCTCAAAAATCCTATTAAAACACAAAAAATTGCATTGTTTCTGTGAGAGAAATGAGGAAATGTTCTTTTTCATTTGCACAATGTAAGTATCACTAGTAATTTTGTGGTTTCACAGTTTTACTGGCATTTAGTAACATGCAAAACTACAAGTTAAGAACCAATTTGTTTTCCTCATGATGCCCAAAAGGATGTAAAGCAGTCATAATTAGCATTGCCTTTTGAAAGTAATTCGGGAAAGTTATCCTGTACCATACCGGTGCAGGACTAAATACTTTCTAAAAACAAATCCGAATTTACAGTGGCAAACACAGGCCTTACTTTATTGGAGAATGAATGTATTTTACCTTTGTATTCCCTTTCCTCTTTCCACAATACATGGGTTCATACACAAAACAGACCTCCTCGAGCAGCAACCTTTCATAGAACGTCCAGACCTCCATCAGCCCTCATCTCTTATCAGTGCCCCACCATAACCCCCAGCCCCAGGGGCATCTGCATCACCCAAGTCTCAACCCTGGTGGCCTGCAGCTTGAGCCCTGTCCACCTTGAGGCCTCCCATGTACCAGGTGACATTTGGGAAGAGAGGGCTTTCAAACCTGTATTTCCTCCACCAGCATTTCTGTTTGTTGTGTCAAGGATTTTCATGCAAAATAATGTTAATGTCGGGGTTTTAAACCCAGCAATCTTCACCAGCAGTCACCACCAGCTATAAACCCAGCAATCTTTAATGTAAACAGACAGTCTTCAGGATTTATTATATGCAGAAGCAGGTCTAATTTTTCAAGAACTTTGAATCTTAAAAAAATTAGATTTCTACATGGACTCTTATCCTCATTCAGCATTAAGCTCATTGCATTACTAGTACTTACTGAACCACTACGGATACCAGCAATTCAAATTAGTGTATTTTTCTTCATAAGCTTTCCTGAATTCCTATATATTTTGCTACATCCAAAAGCCACACACTGTTGTTTTGTTATGCAATAGGTTATAGCTTCAAATCTGTTCCTTACTCCCATAAAAGAGCAACTGATGTTGTTTCCAGTAAAGAAAATATTTTGTTTTATCTGAACTTGGCAATGTCTCTTTGATCAGGGTATATTTGTGTATATCCTTTCCTTTCTGCTCTGCGTGCAAGATGTTTGTAGAATTAACATTTTGGTAGCTTTATTTAAAATTTAGCAGCAGTTCAAAAAAAAAAGAGACAGGAATTAACATGCATTAAAAATATTTTTTTCTGCTCTGTTTCAAAGAGAAAATATTTTTAAACTAGTAATGCCCTTCACTGGCACTTGTAATGTTCCATAAACTATTTTATCTGCCTAAAATTAATCTCAGAAAACTCCTGGGAGTTTCATCAAACCACAGGATTTCCATGAAATGCTTTTATGGTACTGTAAATAAAATAAAGTTATAAAATTGTAAATGTTTTGAGAACCAAATTTAGCTTATAATGTATTTACCATTGTATTTTAATGACTTGATTGCAATTGTTAGTGTTATTTTCCCCGCTTTGTAAAATACAAACCTAATTAATAATTTGGGTCGACTTTTCCATAAAACCATTTTAATACATTAAGCTAAGTAGTGATTAATTCATAGTTATCACCATGGAAATTATTAAAACCAGTAATAGTATCTTTAGGGATGTATTAATCTATTAGCCATGTCTTAATTATATTGAGTGTAATTCAGGAAGGTGGGGATACAGACATACTAAAGGATTTAGACATTTTCTGATGATAAAGCCTCAGGTGCATGCCTCAGTAAAGCAGCATTAATCTGCATGGAATTTTGCTGATTTACACCTTTTGAGATTTAGCTCCAAATGCTCTTGTTCTTTGTTATCACTCATTAACGCAGACACACACATGCACTAATTCACATACACATTCACTCAAGGGAAACCAAATTGTCACCTCATAGAAAGGTTAATGACAATGGCCACATAGTCACTAGGGGGGAAAAGCTAAATATAATCCCAGATGTTATATAGCATAGAACCTGTTTATCAGTTACTCACTCTTGTTTTACCCAGAGATGTATTTGGCCGGTAGATTTTCACTAAATAAGGATATCCCAAATAAATTGTGTAAAGTAGGTGATGTTTAAAAGAAAGTTTTTTTCACAGAATCACCAAGGCTGGAAAATACCTTTAAAATCATTAAATCCTGCTTTTTGATGTGTTAGGCCTATCCCAACAAGTAATTTTTCATCCAGGAAAGAAAACTGCTGTTACTTGGTGACTACACCAATAAAATATTTTAGAAAACTTATTCAGATGTACTAAACATAATTGGGTGAAACAATGTGAGAGGAATACAGTGCGTAAGATAGATATAGATATATATTGATATATATACAATATCTCAGAGCTGATATTTACTTTCCCCCTTAGGCAACAGGTGTATTACATACCAGAGACACCTAATAACCCCTTTCATTCATTGAGCTCTTCCACTGAAATTTTGTATTTGTCCATCAGAAAGTCCTGACACCAACAGAAGTTGTTCCTTTCGAAGAAGAAAATAGCAATCAACAAACAAAACCAGAAAAAACCCAAAACCAAACAAAAAACTAAACACACACAGAGAAAAAAAAAACATACACATACAAAACAACAACAACAAACGAAAAGAAAATGACTAAAAAAGCCAACCCACCTTACCTGCTTTGCTGCTGGGTTAAAGAACACACTACCAGTCTTGGTCTCCCTTCCTCAGAAAAATGTGCTTAAATAATGTGTTGCTTGAGAGAGTCTACTCTGTTCTACTTGATTTAATGTTTGGGGGGTGTGTTTGTTAGTTTGCTTGTTTTTTCTAATAATAGATTCTTCCACCTGAGTCTGGAATCTTGATATCTTTTTGATTCTTCATTAATGAAATATAAGTAGTTCCTTTTTCACACTACTGTTGGAGTTTCATATTTTCTCACAATTTAACAAGATTTGTCATAGCATTTTTATTTTGTTACTGCCAACAGACATACCAGAAGGAACCATACAGGTAGGCAATGGAAATTCTGTCTTCACATCATTGAACCTAAACAAGATGGGACTTGCATGCAATGATATTTGAACATTGGCAGCCATGCCTTCCCAGTCTGCCCTAACAGAATTACTACCATCAGTGCTGGAAGATGTTAAGTATTAATACCGACATGGCCTTCAGTGTGCATAAGAGAAAGCCAAAATTAATTAGGAAAAATCAATAGAATAAAAGCTGTTATGACCTGGAACAGAACCAAAGCAAAAGCTGAGCTCAGCTTATTGTATGGATTTCTAATAGGTCCTTTTCTAGATTTTCTCAAAACTCTTTTCAGCAAAGAGGACATAAGTTAAAACGCTGATGAAACACACACTTTGAGGTGGTATTTCAAAGCTTGGTACTAGCTTCATTTTAGAGTCAGCAGAGGCTCCCTTGGAAGCAAATTTAAATGAAAAGACTAAGTTTAGATGCTGTAAATCACCTTTTATTTCCCATAGAAGGAATCTAGGAGATTAACCCATATCAGGTAATGTTACCCCTTAATCTAGTGAAAGCTTAGCCTTTTTATCTATTTTCGTTTGAATAAAACCCACACCAGTAGTTTAATAAGCATTTTTACAACTTTTGCTATTTTAATCACAGTGACTCAATATGAAAACCTGTTTAGTGAAGTGTGTCATAGCTTTATGGAGATCAAATCTGTGCTCTGACTATAGTCTTTGCCAGCACAGAGTGCACTATGGCTTCAGTACAATTAGATATGACAGAAAACCATTGGCTGCTTTAATGCTTCGTTTTGAGTCTCAGCCTGATACCTAGATACTGTGGTCAGCTTCTAAATTAATTTTTTTCTGATAATATATCTATTCCAATGAATTGTTTTTCAGTACCAATGGCAGTCCAAAGGTGCCCAAACAGTTGACAGACACAGGAAAAAAAAAAACACACACACACACAAAAAGAAAAAAAAAAAAGGAAGAGAGATATCTTTTTGCAATTCAAAACCACTGTATTTGTTACCTAATTTTTGTGATAACTATCGACCAGAAGCCCTTTAACTTTGACCATTTAAATTCATCTGAGGAAATAACATCTTTCCAGCTATATATAGGAAATATATTCCAAAAAGAAAATTACTAAGGATTGCTGACTTACTGTTTTAGTCTAGACATCATGGGTTTAGCCTTAAAACTTCTGCATCTACACTAGATACGAGACCTGTATTTTTTCCTGTCTTAGAATGCAGATGTCTATCTTCAGAATCAGCCACTAAATCACAAAAACCTGTTAAGATAAAGCCATTTTATCATTTAAGTATGTTTCTAGAATTGCAAATTCTATACAGAAATTTGGTCCATCTTGTCACTAGATAAGATAAAAATGCTGTTACCATTCTGAAACATGAAATGTTTTCCCACAGTCACAGATAATGTATGTGTAAAGCAAAGGCTTGGTTAAATGTAGCTGAATTACAAGGAGATATGTTGTCAACAGAAGCCTGTGATATCACCAATTAATATTCAGTCCCTGTATATCACAAAAAGGAGATCCTACCTTCTGCTCTCTCAGACTAATGCGACAAATCCTTCTGATGAATGTTGTCTAACACCTAGATGATATATGACTTTAATGATTCATTCATTGTGTTCAAAGGGGTTGTGATATGACATGAAACTATTATTTTTCTGATATTCTTGGTAGAAGCAAAAAAGCAGTTTTCATAGCTGACGAAGAGATCTCCATTTTCCATTCTAAAAATCATTTTTTTTCCCCAGAATAATTTGGTTGTCTCTGCATTTTATTTTTTATTGTTGCTGTTTACCTATCTTTACAATTCTGCCTGCAGAAGTTGAGGTCAGACTCCTCCAGCGAGGTATCCTTTGATAAGCACGACATGCAGGACCTAACTCTGGTTACTTCTCTGAGTTGCTGAGTGAAATAGAGATTGAAAGCATTGTCACATCCCGAGGAAGTTTCATGTACACTATGGCATCAGTTTGGTACATCAAATAAATTTTTCTCTCTAGGTCACTCAGTTTCTTCAACCATGCAAACCAAACCCCTCAAGCATGTTATACGGTAATATAAAGCTGTTATTTATTGACCAGTACACACAATAGCTGGGACTAATGAGCTGCTAAGTGAAACATTACTTGCTAGCCACACCCGATATGGATAACCTTATGAGTCTTTGCAAGCCAACCAGTTTCAAAAGCAGCTGCTTCGAAGAGACTTAACTGAAAAGTAAAATAACTTGAAAGAAAATTGTTTCTCTCCTGGCTCAACACAGAACACTGGGGGAGGTCAGCCACCACTGATTCTGGGAGCAACTGACCCTTGGTGGTTCTAATTAACAATATCCTCATGCCACTTACCTTTATAATTCTTCAGCGCTGAGCTTTTTCTCTTCTACCTTTAGGTGGGCCCCTCCTCAACAGAGAGGGTTTTTACTTATCTTGGGTAGCTTTACCTCACCAGCTTTCTTACAATATAACAATATTCTCAGTAAAACTGAGGCAAACAGCCATGTTGTACCTTCTGCCCAGCTGTGAGGGCACTAAGGGGCTTGCATGTTCCTGCCCACACCCCTGAGCCTCCCTCTACCCCTAGGACACCAAGGCAATCTGGCATTTCTCACTGGGTGTAGTGTTCTCTTGAGAAGCTAGCAGCAAGACTTCTGTTACCTTGAAGTATGGCGATTTTTCCCATGCAGATGGGAATGACTTCTCAAACCTTTAAATATCATACACACAAGGCTGCATGCTAATGAGGACATTCTTCAGAAAATATGTTTTCTAGTAGAGAAGAAGCATCAAAAGCCCCAAGACAAAGAGTATTTAAATACTATAATGGAGAAATCAATACTAAATGAAAACAATGATACTTCATGGTTAAGAGGAAATAGTTCAGTATTAGCACACACAAATGCCAGTGGACCCAATAGGTTAGCTTTCACCTCAGAATGTTAGGAATATAAAGGCAAAAACATTTTACTTATAATGGAACTGATGCTATTTGTTTATCCTACCTGTAGATTTATAGCTCATACTTTATATGGGTATAAAGACACTGAATCTGTTCTGAAAGTGCTCAGGCTTATCTTGAAATCTTGCTGGGACTGACATGACAGGTTAAATAAAAATTTCAGCTCACAAGAAGCAAGGGAAGGTTTAGAAAACATCTCCCATGCCATGTTTTCATACTTATTATTTTCTAGAAGGGTTAGAACTTTGTTTCAACTGTTAATATTTAAGGATTTGAATTATTTTTATTTTGAAATTAAGTATATTTTTATAAGGCAGAATATTACAAAATAGATGAGAACAAAGTAAGCTATATATATGTATTAAAAAAAAAAAGTTCCATTATTCTCTTGTTTCTAATTAAAACCACATTTATATTTATATCAGCATGTTTCCTGTTGGCTTGAACTCAGATTGCTCTTTGGTTTTAGAAAACGTTAAATAGACAAGATAAGTGAAATCCTGCCCTGATGAAGGCAGAGGAAGTTCTAATACTTATTTTGATCGAGTGAGGATTTATTTTATGGGAATGCTTTTTTTTTTTTTCTTCTCCCTTTCTTTTCTACCCAACTTTTTTCTGTTACACTCTCACATTTTCATCTGTCTTCAAAACTAATTAGTCCTTCAGAACATTACCTCACTTTCACATCTGTAATCCACTCATCTTTGCTACCCTGAAGTAAGACAAAGAGCAACTCATGGACTATACTGACATTTAAACAGATACTGAAAGGGATAAAGATAGCTATTGGACAATGATAATGGCAGGAAAAAAAAAAATCTACTGTGGTAACTTAAGAAGCAAATGAAATCCATGGTATACACAACTAAGCTTTTAATATACACAACTAAGAAAACAACAGAGGGTTTTCAACTTAATGGGGTGGGAAAGCAGCACTGCTCCACGTGACCCATGTTGTATCCGTGATACCGGCTGATAATGATTTCAGGGAGCTGTAGGATGCAGCCTCCTTTCTGCTTGGCTTTCCATTTCACTGTGAAATCCTAATTCACAATAGTACTAGTAAAAACATTAGTGCAATATTATATCATGTTTTGACACCCACAGTTTAAAGAAACTGCAAAAACGAGAAAGAAAAAAAGGCCTCAAAAATAGGTACAAACTGGAGTAAAATTCATAAAGTCATCCAGGTAACTACACTTGTGTTCATAAATTAAACTTGCCATCTAATAGAGAATGGACGTTGTCTGTATGATTAAAATATTTTCCCATCCAAAACTGAATGGCTCGTTACAGAATGCATGTTGGAAATGGCCCCTGGTTCATGCAAATTTTCAAACTACACAAGACTGTTGTTTTGGAGTGTGTTGATTTAAATGCAGAAGAATCTCTCAGGGAATACTTTTAACAAATGAAATTATAGTCAAGTGAGTTCTAGTTCCTAGTGACATTCCCTTGCACTCATCAGTATAAATGTAGACAATGAAGCTTAAAAAGCTTTAATCCACTAGACTTGAAATGCCTCATTCAAGATCCAAAGAAGCAGCTTTTAGAATAATTCCTTTTGCATGAGTGGAAAACAAAACTGATTTAAAAAAAAAAAATTAAAAAAATCATAATTAAATTGTATTTCTGCAACAGCCACATCTGCAAAGTCAATAGCCTAAGACAGGTGAAATAGAATGTTTCAAATTCAGTTCTGCACTGGACCACTCCCAGATATCAGAAAGTTTTATTGAAAACTCTAACTACTAAAATCCTGCCCAAAGAAAACAATTCCAGAAGAGGGGGAGCACTCTACACTGTTGGTCTGAAGAAACCTTTTTAATAAAACATTAGTACAATACAATACCCTATCTACACTCACATACCTTTAAGAAACATGTACACAATATTTTCTACCACAATCCTGATAAATTCTTTCCCCTAGGAAACCCATTTTTTTTTTGCATCACTATTGCATTCTGTCTGCTATTTCAACTTTGCTATAACATTTTTTTTTTCTTTTTTTTTTTTAATGAAACATATTTCTAAATGCATGCATATATGGTTTTGGTTGGAAAAGACCTTTAAGATCATAAAATCTAACTGAATACTGACAAGTCCACCACTAAACCATGCCCCTAAGCACCACATCTTCACATCTTTTAAATCCTCCAGAGATGGTGACCTCACCAATGCTCTGGGCAGCCGGTTCCAGTACCTTACAACCTTTTCAGTGAAGAAATTCTTCCTAACATACAATATGAACCTGCCCTGGTGCAAATTGAGCCATTACTTCTTGTCCTATCACTTGTAACTTCATCAAAGAGAAGAACCCCCACCTCTCTACAACCTTCTTTCAGGTAGTTGTAGAGAGCAATAAGGTCTCCCCTCAGCCTCTTCAGGCTAAACAAACCCAGTTCCCTATTCTGTTCCTTTTAAGACTTGTGCCAGTTTTGTTGCCCACAACATCCAGCACCTCAACATCCTTCTTGTAGTGAGGGGCCCAAAACTGAATACAGTATTCAGATGCAGCCCCACCGGTGCCAAGTAGAGGGGAACAATCACTTCTGTAGTCCTGCTGGCCAAATACAGATCAGGCGAAAGAGCAAGACTAACAAACCCACAGTGCCTAAATTATATGTAACAATTTCCTCATCCTTTTTATTTTCACAGTTGATGACATCTCATTGTTTTAGACTCTATCTAAATAATAGAATTTATTCTTTATGGAAACACAGAGAAAAAAACAACAGAGAAGATAAGTAAAACTGTCAGATTAACAGCACTGGACTGTCAGGTTGTATTTGCACATCAGAATTTCTAACAAAGGAAAGCTTCAGTGCACAATATGATGGTTCATGATTCAAGATGGCAGGTAACTCAGGACCAGAGATGCAGCAAAACTTATGTTAGAATTAAGGAAAACAGTTATATTAATAGTAAGAACTGTAAATGTATATTCATAAAAATATATGAAAGACATAATTTATAACAGTATCAGTTATTACATTACCTTGCCTACCAATTATTAATGCAATTCCAATAAACTGATCATAACAGAAGCCCATTATGAATTATCTAGGTTAAAATTTTTGGTAAATAATTCATATGTACTGTGCTAAAGAACAAGCCATTTCTTCTTATTTATATGTCAGTGACTATTGAATTGAAGAGACAAGAAAAATGAATAGGCAAGTAATTATAACCGCAGGAAATAAGATACTTTTTTTTTTTTGCAGCTCTACATCTTCATTAGAATCAGTTTGATCTTCTAGAAAATGAAGGCCAGAGTTTTCATGTGCCAATTTTATCTACCATCACTTTAAGGAAACAAGTATAGTACCTTGGTCTCTGAAGAGACTTTAATATTTTGGCAAAAAAATCCCTCACAACCTTGGTATCTCATTTAATGAAAAATAATTCCTAAAAAACCCCAAAATTAAAAGTTCAACAATGAATGTTCTTGTCAATATTTAGACAAAATGAAACATTCTGTGTGAAATCTTAGTTCTTTTTTGTATGTATGTGTTAAAATCTGCTATGAAATCTTATTTTCTACCTAAACTGCCATTACCGTTAAGTGACAGTGAAAAAATTAAAAATAATTAATGAAAGTTCAAATTTAACTTATTTTTTTTTTACTTGAAAAAAGCTATCATAATACTGTTTTCCTTTAAGCCTTGTTTAAACATAGTAGTAAAAAAATTAACAGCACAAATGGTACATGGGATTGAAACTTTCTCAACTAAAAATCTAAGACAAAGATTTCTAATTCACTGCTTTTCCTTTTTTTTAATGTCAACTTTTTAGTTGCAGAAACTGTGTCTTTTCAAACTGAACTTTAATATCACAACATTTAGCTCCTCAATAATTTAAAAATTAAATTACTGATCAAGCACAATCTGTGTTACAAGGAAAGACATTCAAGGCAAGGAAAAAAGCCTATGGAAGATATCTATGTCCATGTTGATATTCAGTCAACAAGATCAATTAGTACATACTTCAGACTCTGTTCCAATGCTTTCCACTGTCAAGGCTGGGTCAATGACTCCTAGATAGAAATGTTGAAGGGAAATAATCTTTCAAAAGAAAATCCAGAACAGTTAAAAAATTCAAAATAAACCAAAACTACTAGGAAAAGAGGAAATCAACAAAAATAGGTGGCATACTTCCTCACTTCTTACTGCAGTCAATGATGTAGAAATACAGATAGGAGGGATTTTAATTTTTAACAATGCTTGGAAAAAAGCATTTAAAAAATATAATAATTTAAAAAATCCTTCCCTCTTATTCACATTAGAGGAAAGGGAGGAACTCATCAAACTCTTGGTTTGTTTGTTTTGTTTTTTTTTCTCTTATATCCACCAATTTCTTGTAGTTCAATAGATTTTGTGTTTACATTGGTTGTCTTTTGATCCAGTGCTATGATTAGAGCATGCTCCTGATTTTACTCTGCTTTAACATTTTTTTGATCCTTTTATGAGAACCTACCATTTTTCCTGATTTTATATATTAAATGCTGCCTACTAAAGTCTATCTATACAAAGAGTCTATCTGCTCAAAAGCAGAAGAGAAGAGAAAAAAGAGGAAGGAATTGTTACTTTTTGGTCATAGGATCAAAATTAAATCTTTGTAGTAAGGTAGTCTTTGTAGAGTACACTTGATACCAGCACATGTATGCTCTCTACAGAATTATATCACTCAAAATGTAAAACAATTAATAAAAACAATTCTTCATTTAGTTGCAGAATATGTAATAGAAAATGTACTTAATCTCAGAAATACAACACTTCAGTAAAGCAGGGATTAATATGTTTTTGTATAAAATTAATTAAATGTGCAGTGTCATTCATCTCCAAAGATACATGCAACTCATTCTGACAACAGAGGCAGCTGTGATAAAGTTGAGTGTAAAAAGTTGTCAGTTACTGATTATAACCATATTCATGACATCCTCTGCAAAAAGAATGAAAAATACATTGCAGATCTCACAGTTTAGCATCAAACTGTTATTTTGGATATTTCTGTGGTTTAAAGGAATTGTCTGTGGATTTCTTTCAGATGATTCAAAGACAGGTTTTATCTCTAGGTTGAAACATTATGGTTCAAGAAACAGTCACAGAGAGCAGCACCTGTACAAACATCCACTTGAAACAAAATTATTTGATAACCCTATTTTGATCAATCTTTTTTTTTTTTTAATTAAATAAACAAATTAATACTTGATGGATTTTATTCTCATTTGCTTTTGTATTGCTTCTCTTTGGTCATTGACTTCTGCTGAAAATCTGGCTAACAGTTCTTAGACTATATTTATTTTTTTCCTTATATAAATAGAAAGAGTTCAACAGACTATATGCCTAAATTTAAAAAAATAAAAATAGTAAAAAAAAATTAAATATTAGGACTCAGCTGCAAAGTTATGTTTTATAAACTGTAATTTGTGAATGTTTTCCTATTCATCACAATTAACAGAATCTGCCACCCCATTATTGGCACAGTGATCATTATTACTATATTTCTATAGTTACATATATATTATGACTTGAATATGAAGAAGTGGAACTTGAAATGAAAATTTGTTTAATTGATTGAAGATTACTTCAGAAGACTGAAATCTGCTGACTAATGAAACATGCTCGTTCAATTTTTACAGTACTTTTTCCTCTACCTTTTTCTTACTTCTTTCTAACATAACTGGAAAGAAGGATCAGTTTAAGTGATCTTGGGAGATAGCCTGAGCATTAGAGTAAAATCATAGATTAAAACTAAAGATAAATTATAACACTGAACTTATGCTTATGAGGCTGTTTTCAGGATCTGAGGTTTTTAAAGGCTTATGATTTAAGTTCTTCACAAATATCTTAAGTTTCTTAACAAGTTAATTTTTTTTTCACAAATCATGAAGGAGTTGAGGGTATATTAAATTCATACACAGTTTATTTATTTTTATGTACACAAGTAAAAATATTATTCTTGAGCTTTATTCTCTTTATTCATTCTTTATGAAAACTTATTTGCCCTCCCTGGAAGTGTTCAAGGCCAGGTTGGATGGGGCTTTGAGCAACCTGGACTAGTGGGAAGTGTCCCTGCCCATGCAGGAGGGCTGGAACTAGATGATCTCTAAGGTCCCTTCTAACCGAAGCCATCTTATGATTCTAGAATTAAATAATGTATTTGCCAAGGACACAGTATTTCAGGCCAGGCAAAATTAATTTTCCAGATTATAATAAATTTATTTATGATGGATAGCACATTAGGCACCATCATTGGAAGTATCAAAGTCAGGTGGGATGGGCTTTGAGTACCTTGATCTAATGAAAATTGTCCCTACCCATGGCAGGGGGATTGAACTGGATGGTATTTAAATATCCCATCCTACCCAAAACATTCAATGACTCTGACTTCAATGAATTATCTTGGCACAGTCTATATTTTGTTGGATCACACTGTTTAAAGTTTTATAGTCATCCATTATAATCACATAATCATCCAAATAAGGTTGAATTTGTGAAAGTGTTGAAAATATGTTTAATTCTTTTTAGAAAGAATAGAAGTACATTATTAATTACTCACCCACTATCCTCTATTTTCTCATGTATAAACATTTCCTGTCTCCTAGTAAAAAATCAAAAGCACAAACACGTGATAAGAAATATTGGATAGTTTGTTTATATAGTTTTGGGTTTGTATCTCTTCTCTATTGCTTATAGTGTTTTCTGACAGAAAATTATTGACATTTGTAAGTAGAAAAATCATAGACTCATGGAATGGTTTGGGTTGGAAGGATCTTTGAAGACCATGTGGTTCCCACCCCTTGCCATAGGCAGGAACATCTTTCACTAGATTAAGTTGCTTAAAGCCCCATCCAACCTGGCCTCTAACACCCCATGGATGGGGCATCCACAACTCCTCTGGGCAACCTGTTCCAGTGTCTCACCACCGTCATGGTAAAAAAACTCAGCCTTTCCTCATAGGAGAGGTGTTCCAGCCCTCTGACCATTTTAGTGGCCCTTCTCTGGACCCACTTAAAGAGGTCCATGTCTTTCTTGAACTGGGGACTCCAGACCTGCTCACACTACTCCAGTTTCTCATGAGAAAAGAGGAGAGGGGGAGAATTACTTCCTGTGGTCTGCCAAGAATACTTTTTATGCAGCCCAGGATATTATTTGCTTTCTGGGCTGTGGGTGCACAATTTCTTCTACTCTAAGAAAGGGAATAAAATTCTGAACACAGAACACAATTACCTGAAAAGCAATGCTCTTAGACATCAGAATTTATTTGTGGAAAGGTTTAACTTATGAATATGATATCAATCACATATAAATACATTACACATTACATCTTCATGCAAACATTTGATAAAATGATTAATGAAATTTTTTGTCTCCAATAACGACTATCTAGTGAAGTAGTTTTTAAGTAATTACTTGGATGAAATTTTTGTCAAAGTAATTCAAATAAATTTTTAATTTCTTTGAATTCTTAATCAAGATCAATGTCTGCCATGAGCATATGTAGGATGTTTGAGTAAATTTGAAAGGAAATTAATTTACATTCATGCAATTAACAAAAAAAAGGTGTATTCACATAGTTTATTGAAAAAATATTTTAATGGTACTCTCTATACACTGTGAACCTCATCCATCCTATTGTTTCCTTCAGCCAGATTTGTAGCAATTTTTTTGGTACCTGAGATTCATAAAGGAGTTAGCACACCCTTCTGCACCCTCACAAATCATAATAGGTGTTTGGTTTTTTTCCACAGCAGAGCAAGCAAAGGGATTTAAACATATTTATTTCAACAACTCAGCATTCTCTTATTGACAAGACTATTGTGCTTATCATACTTACCTTACACATGGTCTCTATTGGTCACATGAAAATCTCATCTTTCTAGGACATTTTAGTCTGTTATTTTTCTCATATTTCAACTCTTTAGAATACCTATATGATGGTAATGTGCTAATTTTACCAGGTTAAAGATGATCTCTTTGTAAAAATATTTAAGTCATTTAGATTTTATTTTTTTTTCAGTCAAGACACTGGGGAAAATAAACTGAAAAGCCACCAATTACTTGATTCAATTTCATAGTTTCTATCAGGAGCAGTCCAACAAACTCCTAATAACTCACATTTTTCACACAATGACACATCCTCATTTCTAAAGAAAACTAATCGGCAGTAGAAACATTCGTGCACATATCAGATTTTAAATGAATAATGTCATTAGATAAAAAATGTTGAAATGCAAAGTCCATAAATACCTATTATGAAATTAATGGTGAGTTCTATATTTACTTCATTTAAATAATCAGCATAAACCTTGAAAGATTTTATTCCTCTTTTATGTTATTTATACGGTATAATTTGCATCTCATTCTAATAATGAATACATAGCCCAGCCTTACATAATTGTACCACTCTGATGCTTGTCATGCTTCACCTAAATTTTCCATAAATTCATCTAATAATAGTATCAATTTATTTAAGCAAATGTTCCGATTTTTGTGGTATATTCAAAATGATCCAGAGGTCCTCCTATATAGTGAAAAAATATATTCAACCATTATCCACCCAGCCAAAAATTTCAGAGCTTCAGAAAGTAGGTCATACAATAATAGTGACACTGAACTTTTCAACTGGGAGTAATTAGGTTTTATTTCCAGTGTTCAGTGACCTACTCTGAAAAATAAGATAATACAAGAATGATTCCGTTTTATTTTTCATAATTCAGTCTCTTGCTTTATTATTTCTTTCTATTGTATATACCTTAAAAATCCATAATTGTTACCTATCCAGAAAACAACAGCTGACAGCTGTGTAGGGTACTTCTGCTGCTAAATATGTCATAAAGAATCTGTTGCAGGCAATGATGTTATCATTAGGGAACAAGGATACTGTCTATTATTTCAGAACCGAATAATTCAGCATTAAATCATTTCAACTGCAGTGTCAGTTGCTGGGAATGTGAAAGCAGAAGAGTTACTGTGTATGAAACAAGCTTTGCAGTAATACAGCACAGAGGGCATTTGAAGCACACTGCCTTGTATATTCCCTCTAGGGTGCTTTAGAAACCTTTTCTTTTATTTAATGGCTGCTTCCTAATGCAAAAAGACATAATAAAATGCACTTGCATCTGTTAGCTCAGATAACAAGACACATTTTTCCTTTTTGGGGCTGGGGTGTTCTAAGAGCCATTTGACACAACTCAAGACTACTGTGCTGCAGCATGAAGTTATTCCCTCCAACAAGTTTTGTTTGTTTGTTTGTTTGTTTGTTTTTCACTTGTTACTAATGTCAAAACAGCAAGAAATACCCTGCTGCCCCTGATTTCGATCGTGCTTTTTTTTGTGGGGTGGCCTGCTGCATCATGTCAACCAGTATTGTAATACAACAAGAAGTGTAACTTGACAGTGTGTGTCAGGTGCTAAATAACATGAGAAGGCATGCACGGAACTTTCACAGGCAAGAAAGAGACCCTGGTTATTTAGAAGCAGACTGTTTCTCTGGCATTTACATAGCTGTGAACTGGGAGTGGAAAGTCTGCAATGACTCCTTGTTACAAGGAGCAAACCAAGGACAAGCTATTAATATGGTTAATCTATTGCAGGCAGTGCTCTCTATGGGTTTTACTAAATATGAATGAATATCCCTAGCTGATACAGAGAATTCCAAGTGTAGTAGGAGCTGTGCACCAGAGAGGAGCAGAGTATCATGCACCCAAGAACGACAGCGGATTTTCTCTGAGTCTTCACATTTATTTTTCAGAGAGAAAAGTCCTTACACTGTTATTTTAAGATGTTGTCTCCTTTGAAATTGACATGACAGATCCTCAGTGTCAGAGTTTAGACTGGAACATTCTACCTCTGACTGTTTCCTGCAAAATTATTAGTTTTTTCTTTCATAGACTGTCACATAGTTTTCCATATTTATTCATATGGGTTTTTTTTCTCATGAGTGGAATGAGATGCTATTTTCATGTTTATACTGTTTGGTTTGACTTGGGTTTCTTCTTGGCTGTGGTTTCCTTTTCAAGATAGAAATATGGGAATACTTCAGACCTTGAGAATCATCAGAGCACCCTGATCAGTATACTCACTTCATTAAGAGCCCAGTTTGAAAAATACATCAAGTAAATGAAAAATGTTCTGCCATTTGGCTGCTGATGTAAATGTAGCCAAAAATGGATTATGTGCAGTATCTTTGTATTCTGACAATGTTTGCGACAAAACAACCCAAGTATCATCAATGTGCAGACAAGGAGCAGCAGCTCAATACCACCTCAGCAATGACCTTCAATAAATCAGTATCTGTATTCAGTAAAGTAAGGTTTTGTCTTTTTTACAAGACTTCAGAAAATCCAGTGGCAACTGACTGGTTTTCATCATCTATTCCCTCAGAAAAATAGGTATTTTATAGCAGAAACTTCACATCACTTCTCAAGCCCTAGGTTGTAAAATATTCCTAGATATTTTAAATTATATTTAAGTGTGCAGAAAAATAAGAGATACTTACTGGCGCTTTTTTTTTTTTTTTTTTAATTAAGTGCTAAACTATTCTGCTCTATTAGGTGGAAGAGTGGTAGGCTTATTACTGGAATGTCACTGATATATCATGAGAAACATGTATTTCATATAAAAACTTAGCAGCAGCCTGTAAGTTTTCAGCTAGTAAAAGAGACCTTTTCCTCTACATTTCCAATTCAGTACATAATTACACATGCATTTATGTTTATTCCCATTCAGCAGAGTACTAAAGACTATTATTGAATAAAGATCTTTAATGTGTCTAAAATAATATTTGGAAAAATCCTACATTTTCAAATACAGTGTTTAAGTAATATTTTTTTTGCAAGAAAATTAGTTAGCTTCTGTATTCCTGCCAAGCTATTTTATGGAACCACGTGGGATATCCAGTGTGGATAATATTCTATGACAGAAGGTATTTTTTCATTTCAAGGCAGGTATAAGAAAATCCTGGCATTTTAAATTAATTTCTGGCACAATATAAAATTAACTCTGCAGAAGGAACTGTGTACAAGCTTCAGAAGAAACTGTTCTAGGGAAAAGAACAGAAGCAGATCTAACGGATAACATTTTGCAATGGAGATTTCTTTATGTTTGTATGAGAATGAGCACATACAGAAGCTAGCAAATGTCAAAGTTTTCATTATGTGGAACAGCAGTACACAGTGTTTGTAGCATTTTATGTCTCATTTGGAAGGCCATAGCAAGTATTGCACATCTGCAAAAGTCTGACACAAATTCTGAGAAAATTCAGATATGAGAGAAATGTTTAGACTGGGCTAGAGCATGCCACAAGTTCAAATACATCCTTTTGACCTTGAGAAGGTATACAAGATTTTCCTCAAAATACTTCTGACTTAGAATTCATGGACATCAAATAGAGATTTTACACTATAAAAAGCAATTGTGTGCACTTGCATGTAAACATGGAAATCTTTTCTGCAGTTTACCAGCAGTTCACAGTATTCAGTAGCAATTACAAAGGTGGTGAAAGAAATTAGTCCACAACACTTTCTGAAGATACTTTACAGAGAAATACAGTTTTCAGTTTTAATGCATTTTAAAAACATCTGTTAATGACAGAGAAAGCTACAAACAGACACCAAGGAGAGAATTAACACCGCAGCTTGTATCTTACTGATATGAATCAATAGTCTTTGGACTTTGAGCTGGGTAAAATAGAATTTCACACCACAAAAGAAGCTGTCAGTTTAAATGCCTATTGATTGTAAAACATATCATTATATCACATGACACTCTTCACACTTTAACCAAGTTTTTGCAGCTGCGCTCTAAATACCATTTACTTGCTTAAAGCAGTCACCGGTGTCAGCAGGATTAACCATCAGGCAAAACGATACTCAGGGTAGGAAGGGAAGAAACATCACACACATTTTGCCAATTATAGCTCTGAAAGTAGTTTTCTAAGTTCAAATTATAGTGAGTTAAGAGTGTCCCCAATCAAGATCTTGTTAATAATTGCTCTTTTTTAAAAAGGAAGTCAGGCTTTCTAGGGCAAGAATAACTACACTGTGTGGCAAATGCACATGACATTTCTTCACTATGCAGTCTATTTTAAATGACTGGGGGAAAGCACAATCATTAATCAGGTACATCCCAACTAAGAGGAAGTCAAGTAGAAACTCCAGGAGGCCGGTGAGGATGACCATCTAAAGAACTTGAAGGTGCATAAATAGTGGTAGGACAAGGGGCATTGGCTTTAAACTGAAAGAGGGGAGATTTATGTTAGATAGGAAGAAACTCTTCACTGTAAGGGTGTGAGGAACTGGAATGGGTTGTCCAGGGAGGTTGTTGATGCCCCACCCCTGGAGGTTTTTGAGAAAATACATTTTAAAATGCATCATTGCAAACCAGTCCGTTCGAAGGACACCAGTGGAAGACACAGCAGTCATTTATCTTAATTAGTAGCTTCCTCTTAGCAAGAAACACCTTTTCTGAGCTGGAAATGGTAGGGAGGACCTTACATTTTTTTGTGAAGGAGTGCACTGTAACTGATCAAACTTCACTGATGAAGGACACTGGCCTATGTGGATACTATTCAGAGAGAATAACTACTGCAGAGAGAGGAACTGCACCTCCCAACATTTCAGTTTCAGTTTTCAAGACACACTTTTCTTTCTCCAGACCTGTGTCAAGCTGCAGCAGATTTGCATCAAACAATATTTACTCTGCTCTCTGTGGCTTGTCTCAGACAAAATCCTTTCTAATTCTTTAGAGTTCATGTCTGTGCTGGCCACAGCTGTTTCAAAGGTTTGTTTTTTTGTTTGGATAATTTTTATTGTATTTTTTAATTCTTTTGGAACTGAAGTACTGTATGAAAAGTATGTAAGTGAATAATGTCTGTGTCTGGACTATCCACTCACAGATAAGTGTTGACATTATTAAAAGGATAAGAAAATGGATGCTTAGTCTGCCACTGGCATAAACTGAACTTTATCTGCCCCTCTTTTTTTTTTTTTTTTTTTAAAATCTATTTAAAATAAATGCATAAACAATAAAAAAAAAAACAAACACAAGAGCAACAGACAAAAAAAAGCCCCACAAAGATTTTTTATCATCAAACAAAAATTTGGAATAGGTCAGCATCCACCAACAGTGGAACAAAAGATTTAGAATATAGGCCATCTTTTTCAGTAGGTAGCTCTGGTAGTATAATCCTCTATCCCTCACATTAGATGTGAAGAAACAGAATACCTATTAAATATGATGAACAGGAATGCAAAAGGTAGAATAAACAGAATAGCATTTGGGTTCTTTGCACATTTGTGGAAACACTATGAAAAAGTCCAACCACACTATCACCTGTCAAAAAACATTTGCATCAGTGTTAATGGATGCCACATTGTTGACACTGGAGCATTGTATGTATTATTCTTTCAATCACATGGTACAATATAACCCAGAGCTTGAACTCACTAGGGGATTTTGTCATTATTTGCAGTTGAATGTTTTAAATTAATCATTTGGACTTTTAAAGTTTCAAAGAAGAGCTTCATACTGAAATAGTTAATTGGACCTATTGCCAAAGTCACGTAACCAAAGTGAATGAATATTTTGAAAAAATTGTTAAGAAGCTTCTTAACTGAGATACTACAACTTGTCTGATTATTTTAACCTTTTGGGAATCTTGAAGTTGTTTAAAAATGCTAAAAATTAATCACGAGTTGTCTTGAATATTTGAAACACTTCTATTCAAAATTATCTCAGTTTATTATTATTATTATTATTATTATTATTATTATTATTATTAATAATATTAATATTATTATTATGGAATGTAGTGGTCACAAGTTATCACTAATGGGAGAGCTGAAGTTATGAATATCTGAATACTAGTTTCCCTAGAAAAAGTGCAGTGTGTTAATGTATATACAAAATACTCTAATTATTGTGGGCAGCTAAAACATTTATCATAATGTTGCTGTAACTTGTTTCTAGTGCAATGTTGCAGAGTTGTTTAAGAAAAGTGAAAATGAAAATGCAACAGAAGCCCTAAATCTAATATATGTTATTCTGGTTCTATGATAGAAACAAAAGCCAGAACCAAGTAGTATTGCTCAGACACTACAACGACAAATTGCTTAAAAAGAAAACTGCTTTGAATAAGGTCTCTGACAAATAAAAATGCAAGGTAGATCCTTAGAAGATGATCTTATACTGAAAGCCAAAAGATCAGTATCAAGCATTATGTTGCAGAGCTAAGACCACCAAATATCTTCTAACTACAAAATTAATGCTGACAGTCAAAGTTTCACACAGAACTAGCAACAAGCCAGCCAAAAATATTCATGCTTTTTGAAATCCCACATTTCCTGGGTAATGATGCATGAAATGGCAGTCATCTCAAAGGAAAAGTTTTCCTAAGTGTTTCCTAAAAGTTTCCCTTTTTTGGGAAAATAGAAAACTATGAGTGACTGATATAAAATTTTCTATGATTTCTGTTTTTATTTTGTATAGCATCCAAGAGTTGTTTGTTTGTTTGTTTGTTTGTTTGTTTTCTGTGCAGGTATTTTAAACACCAGCTCTGCTCCAGCCTTTCTGGCTCTTTCTCAGGTCAACGTATATCACATATCACTCTCACCTATTGATGTTTGCACAATGTAGACCTCTTCTTCCCCTTGAAAATACTCTGTGCTCCAAGCTGGCAGGAAAATGCCAAACTAGTGGAAATGAGCAATCAGCAAAGTCCTTGAAGAAAGAGAGAAGTTCGATTAATTGAATTGAACGTTAGTATAATCTGGGCATTAGTGAAAACTGGCAACATGGGCTTCTTTCATGGTAGTCAAAACTTTTCCTGAGAATATCTTACCATAATGCCTAAGATAAGAAATGAAACACCTCTGCAAGTGTCTAAATAAACAGCTTTGAATAAGTAAATCGAATTCTAAACGTTATAGGACTAAAGCAGGTCACATGAGTTCCTCCCACAGTATTCACAAAAGTAACTATCTTAGGAAATACATATAATTAGCAATAAAACAGCACGTAGAAAATCTGTCATTTCTTCTTGTGGGATAACCTATAAAGATAATAGTTTTCTTTTGGTTTCTCACAATTCTACACAGATGTTAGGGTGCTTAACAGCAAATAGCTATGTAACAACATTGGTCTCAGAAATATTTAATGTGGCGGTCAGGTAAGATAGTAGGCTTGGGAATGAGACGGGCAAAGAAAGTACCCATAAATGAGATCCCAAATTGAATGTGTGCCCAGATCTTAC
The DNA here is from genome assembly GCF_020740795.1 of Apus apus. Taxonomy (NCBI): domain Eukaryota; kingdom Metazoa; phylum Chordata; class Aves; order Apodiformes; family Apodidae; genus Apus; species Apus apus. The sequence goes on along the minus strand of NC_067282.1, from coordinate 56,040,482 downwards.
ACTTCAGAAGTGTGCATATGGCAATGACAAACCTTTGTTGCAGAGTTCATATATGGATTTGAACCTAATTTTAAACTACGAGGCATTCTGGTTCTATTTCTGATTATTTCTCATTTCAGACTGAGATTTGTCTCACTTCTGTGTCTCAATGGCAATTTGGAAAAGTGTCCATCATTACTTTTGTAATTACTTTTGTAACTTAATGAACTATGCTATATAATAAAATTAATACGTTGTCTAGAGCATGGTTGAATTAAAGACCTCCATAAATTACAAGACAACAGTTAAAAGGAAAAAAAAGATAAAAAAATAAAATCCTTAATATTTAGAAGATCACAAATTTAACCATCCTGAACCTTTAAGCACATAACAGCACTGCCTGCTAAAATCTCAATCATATCAGATTGCAGTTTCTGCTCACTAGATGGTAATTTTCTACTCTGCTGAACCAAAGCTTTACACTTTCATTAGCTCACATTCTCTGTCACGACACCAGTGCCCTCTCATCAGATTGAAGGCTGAGCTGAGTGGTGCCGACAGAGAGAGGCAGATAAAAGGAAACTGATGAAAGTGCTAAATATTTGCCTCCTGGGTAAAAGCTGCATGTGGCTTTCCTGACCACTTATTTCCTTTGCCCTGTTCCAAGAAGATGAGAGTGTGTCTTATGTTCAATGTATACATAATAGTAGTTTCCGTTTCAACCAAATTTTATTTTAAGCTTTTCTTCAGAAAGTGTAATTTTTGCCTTAGCTTGAAAGGCAACAAATGTTTTCCGTTTCTTTCATAGGTGTCGCGAGCCGCTAGAACAGTTTCCCACAATAGGAATTACCCAAGGCTGTGAACTTAAAAGATGAAACGGGAATGCATTGGTGTGCTACGGAATTTTCAAGATCTGTGTCACTTACACAAATACAATTCAGTGAAATTTTTTAAGAACCACTTGGTTTCTCAACAAACAAGTAAAATTGATCGAGTCAAGATGACAGATATTTATTTGAATACAAGATGAAATTGTAGCCAATTTCTGTTTCTGAAATTTGATTCAGACTCAAAACTGACATGAATGGATTCAGGCTGACCTGCAAAAACATATCTGAGGGGCTCAGCAATTTGAATAAGTGTTTCTGTTTGGATTCTAGTGCAACAATGAAAGGCTGGAAATATTATAATCTGCTCTGCTCTGCTCTGAAAAAGAGATTCACAAATTAAATCCGTTTTTCATTTCCAGATACAGAAGTATTAGAAATGCCCAGAGCAATCCATTTATTGTTAAAACTAAAGCTTCCTTTTAAACACAAAGGGAGAGCAGTATATAAAAAATGAAAAAGTAATAATATCATAGAAACATCTAATGGATAACTGTGTAAATCTGAAAACGAAAATTATTCCAATTCATTGAAATATACAAAAAATATGTCAAAATGTAAAACTTAGCAAGATCATTAGCATTGTTCTTTCTGGTATTTGCTACTCGAACAGAAAAAAATGACTGAGTTTTATTTAATATTAGAAAGCTCTACAAAATAATATATATATATTAAATACATTTTTAAATATATTGTTAAGTATATTATTAAATATGTTATAAAATACTGTGATCAAAACATTTCTTAAAACATCAAATAATAGCTCTTCTCTCAATACATCAATATTCACTACTTACCTTATAATGAAATTTAGGATAATTTCTCATATTCAGAATAATTTAAATATAATAGCAATTTAAATCTATCTGTATCTATATTTAAATTTAAATCTATCTATAAACCTATATATAAACATCTAAATATAATTTTAAATTCAAAATATGTTGTATATAATTAATGAAAGCCAGGATTATGAACACATAATACAGAACGGTAAATGGTATTTGCCAATTTATTTTTTTTTCCTTATTTTAGTCCATATTATTCATAGCTATTCACAGCTGAATACAAGTCAAACAAGAAGATATGAGGACAAGAATTCAGCCTCAGAAAGTGATCTCAGCTTTGATGTCTGTTGAAAATACATACATTCACAGCTGAAACATCAAGCTAGCAGAGATTTGAGAACAATTTCAGAGCGCCAACCTTGACAGTTATTTCTCACCTGGAGAGCGGTGCTCATGGCACAGACCTAGGGTAGGAAAAGCCATCCAGTCTCAAGTTTCCCCATCGCTATCTACTACATATGTACAAATATGTGGTTTCCAAAACAGACATTTTAACATAGTTTAATAACATTTTTTTTAAGTTCAGTTTTCAATAAAGAACAGTAAAAGTTCAAAAGACTATGCAAGATAACTAATATTTTATTCTAATTTGCAGAGTATTTTATGCTGAAGTGTGATGTTGGTGTTTCAGAAACTTATAAAGACACCGTAGTAATTCTGATGAAGCTTCTTTTCTAGTCTCCTGCATTCCCTCCTTCAGCCTGTGCATGCCAGTTACAGAAACAAGTCTTCAGTTCTTAACCATATAGGTTGTCAAATCCTGCCAAACATGTGAAAGTACAATGTATCTACATCGTAGAAAAAATATATATAATAGAAAATATATGGATATTACCATTTCAAGTGCTAATAAACCTTTATTCTATTATATTACTTGATAATGTGAGGCAGGACATGAGACGTAATTCCAGTAATGCAGATGTCTCCAACAGACAAGAAGCATGTTTTATGTAGTACCTTTAGAATGCAAAAAGAGTTAATGTAGTTTCTATCAATTTCTGAATATCTGTTCTTAATTGTATTCAGGGTGATCTCCTTTGCCTGAAGTGAGGAGATTCAACAGTAAAATTTTCATCTAAGACTTAATCTAAGTATATTTCAAAGACTGTGCATTGCCTCATATTGCTATACAAGTTACTTCACTGACATTATCTTACTTATTTCCTTTTCCAATTATAACATTCAGACATAACATTTTTGCTTTTTGTATATATAAAATATTGAAAAAGCTCAAGTGCATTTTATGAATATTGCCAAGAATCTTATCAGATTCTGAACCATGAATTACCTTGAGGATGATAAACTCTAAAGGCAACAAATAAGCTTTAAACTCTCTAACAGAAAAATATACATCAGTCATGAGTGAAAAGAAATTAGTATTATTCTGCCATTAATATATTGTATATAGTAAACTGGTTGACAGTGGCTCTTAATATTCCCATTACGTTTGTTTTTTTCTAAACCAAAAACAAAATAGCTGAAGCAGCCTTAAAAATTAATACCCAATTTTTTCCACCGCTCAGCTGGTTTTTGAAAAGCCTTTGATAACAAGGTTTATGAGATTGGACGTCCTTTGCCTAGATTTTTCCATGTTTTGTTTTACTACAGTTTTTTTAATTTGCTCGTGTTTCCACTTTTCCTCACCTTTTTACCTCTTAATCAGGCAAACGTTCATCTGCCTTACAGTTTGTTCAAGTGGCATTGGTCTACATTTAAATCTGAATTTTGAATGGAACAAGGCTGACTCTCATTGCTCGCTGTACATGTAGCCTTGAGATTTATTTAGTTGTCTCTCTGCCTTTTTAATCTTCAATTAAAATGTCTGGAAATGAAAGGCTGAGCCAAAGCAGGCAGAAAGTGATGTAAACGCAGCACATAATAAGCCGTTCACTTAAAACCTGGGCATACAAGCACACGGCAAAACAAAGCCACCCACATTTTTCATGGTTCTAGAAGTTGCAAAATATAAGGATTTTTGTTTCTTCTTGAATTTCAACCTCAGACTGAGTTGCTCTTTTCCAAGGTTCACAACAAATGGGTGACCCATCAAGATGCATATTTTGAAGTGAAGCCGTCTTGAAAATACTGTAGCCCAGAGATGTGACTAAAATTAATGCAAGACATTGCATTTACTCTATGTTTTTCTTTTCGTGGAAATGTTTTGAAAACAAATCTATTTCAGAAGAATGGTTCAACACTCAAAATACACTTTGGGGAGGAAACAATTAACTTCACATATCTTCTTATGCTTTCTGCAAAGGGTAGAATCTAATGGCAGGGGGTGCATAAGTGCTGTAAATGCTGTCATTTTCCAAATTTAATAATATTAATATGGAATTTCAAGTTTAGGTCAAGTTTTTTACACATTGTGCCTCTATACTTCCATCGTTTCATATGTATTTGCCATGCACAGCAAATGCACACTGCAGCACAATCTACAGCACTAAGAGGAAACATGAAATATTTTAGTAGAAATGAGTCAAAGCTTTTACCTCATTTATCTGAGCTGCCACCATTTTTAATAACAATTTCATTTATTTGACAGCTACATACACTTTCTAAATAAGCAATTTCCTTGAAAGTGCTGATTTGCAACATTTTTAAATTGTCTTTTTTTTTCATATCTTTTTTCTTAAAAAAACCCTTTACATTATACAGAGAGAGGAGAGAAAAGCATCATGCTGCTAAGTATGGATGTGTATTTTTTAAAGAAAAAATACTAGGAATGTACGGTATCTTTAATGCTAAATTAAAATTATTGCCAGAATAGTGTTATGTTAGCCCTAGGGTATATGTGATTTCGGCATTTAATTAACTCTGAAGTCCTTCTGTAATCAGGGCTTATGTGTCTGTTTAAAGTTCAAGGCAGCCAGGCTGAATCCGTAGGAGAAAACTGCTTAGAGGGCTGATGTCCTGGAGAAGCAAGTCTGACCTATCTGAGGCAGACAGACTTTACCACATGGCTACATGTACTAAATTAAGAAGTGGGGAAGTTCATCCAAAGTGCACAGATTAAAATTTTCAATAGGCCTAAAAATGACTCTAAGGCATGAATGAGCCTGTCACTTTTTCTCTGCCTCTTCAGCAAATGATGGATTCACTCTATGCCCATAATATAACCCGTGAGATATGCCTGGCTTCGTTGGTTATTCTTCATTCTCAGTCATGCTGAAATAGAGGCTGTGGTTAAACAAATCTGCTTTTATGGAGCAAAGCACTGTGAAACGGAGCTGATTATGGCCTGACACATTGAATTAGAGTGTCATGTAAAGCGCTGCTGATGCTTCCATTGTTTCAGGGTCCTATTCCCTGCTTTTCCTTCCCTCTCAAGCCACACACATTTCTGTTTTCTGTTTTCTTTAGGAACCCTGTTTTTTAAATCTGTATACTATTTGTAACTGATGCCACAGCAGAATATCACATATAGGTCTGTTTAAGAAGAGGTTTAGTGACTAATGCTTTAAAGGAAGAGGATCCTGTTTTTCTCTATCACTACTCTCAAAGACAGATTGAATTGTAAAAGTGCTGCAGTCACATATCTAATCACTTCTGATTTTCATTTATAGAAAGATAAAAATATTAGATAATTAAGGTCACTGACTAGCAATATCTACAAGCCTGAACAGATTACCAGAGCCCAGGAAATACTGAGTTCTGAGACCTCATGATACTGCACTTCTTTTCTTACTCTGGAGAGACAAGGAACATTTAATCTTTCTGTTTAATTGTCAGTCTTTTAAGTCATTGGTCTTGATAGCACTTGGCAATGAGTTCCTGTTATTTCTTGTGTTTTAATCCATTGGCTGCTCTTTCTCTGTTATTCCAGTTGTTCTTGGGCTGTGAAAATGAGCAAATAATAATAATTTTCCTGATGTAGAATTTTTGTCAGTATAAGAGACATATCCCACCTTCTATGCCTTCATTAACTTCAGAAATCCCAGTGGTTGGTTATATGATTAGTTTTTACCACTTTCAGTAAATTGTGTTCCATCTGAAATCCTCTTATTCCTGCCAGGCTTTGTTTTGGGTAAGATGCTCAGGACTGCTCAGTCTCCAAGATGAGGGTACAGCATGCCAGTGCTGCAGGCAGTGAGTCACTGCAAGATTTGTCCAAGAAACAAAATTTATTATGCTCTGCTGCCATGTCTAATTGATACTGGTACTCAAGTTAGCTGGTTTAAAACAAGCTTGAATATATTTGTGATACATTCCAGCTATTATTGTTATAGTGTAAGTATAACCATACACCTACAGTACACTTTAATATTTTTAAGAATATTTTTCCCTTTGTTTCTATACACCCTCAGGTTTATTGACTTCCATATTCAACACAGTGCAGTATCATAATATTTTTACTGAGCTAGTTATAGGCATTTAAAGATTTGAATACCTTCCAGCATTTCATTAACAGTGGTATATCTGGTATAAAAAGGACCTATGTTTAAATAGGTTCAGGTTTTGAGTACTGAATAATGATATATGGTAGACAGAGATTTGCAGGCCCTTCAGATTTCAATGGAAGCTGTGAGCAGTCCCAAGTTTTGGTGTTTTTCATTTTATATGCAAACAAAAAAATTATCACTGCTCACTATGTATTTATGTTTATCATATTATTTTTGTTAATACTTATATAGGATGTTCACTTCAACCCCAAAGGTTGCTTAAAAGTATAAGTAAATTATCCTAAGATGATCCAAATGAATGAAAGGGAAAGAAGAAAAAGGAAAAAAAAAAAAAAAAAAAGAGAAATCTTAAAATTCTGGAAACAAGGTTTCAAAAAAACATCTAGATGTGGCACTTCAGGACACAGTTTAGTTGGCGTGGCACTGTTGGACTTGAGGTCTTTTCCAACTTCAACAATTCTATGACTGATAGGCTTTTATTGCCATACAAAAGATAGGACTGGGCCCGTGCAGAGTTAGTAGTTCATACAGGCAGGTCAAAACTTGCTGCACTGTTGTCCTGGTTTGAGACAGGACAGAAACAATTTTCTTTCTAGTAATTTTACTTTTCAGCTAATCTTCTAAATAACTGCCCTTGCTGAATTTAACATCATGTTTTCTAGTCTGTGTCTGCTTCTAACAACATGTTTTTCACTCAGTGTCTGCTTGTAGGACTGAGAACACTCAATGATTGTAGTTACTGCTAGGGAATAGTATGCAGAACCAAGGCCACTGCTTGGTTCTGAAAAACACTTTATGCTCTAGAAACAAAAGGGAGGAAAGGGGTCACACCTGTGAAACACCTTTGAGGTGGAGTGGACCTAACAGGTGTCTAAAATTGACCAAATGAAGTATTCCATCCCAAACAATTTATTTTATCCCAGTGTTAAACTGTGACAACTGTTCAAGTACTCTTTTTCATTTTCCAACCCAGTAGCCTGATACAAGATGCTGCCTTCATAGCAATGGAGGCAGGGAAGGTGAGAGGTGCTCCAAAACTGAGTAAATGTGGGGTTGATGCTTGCCTCACCCTGTGCTATCTGTAGCAGCCCTTTACAGCATAATGGCATGGTGTGAAGTGGGTACTTATGGTACCTTTAGTACCGTTTCTGCTGCTGAGGAGAGAGTTCAGGTTCAGAAGGGCTGTAAATACTAGCCAGATTTAAATACTTGTGACTTTGAAAACAGATTCAACTTTTCGCTTGTTTTTGTTGTGCTTTTTTGTTTGTTTTTTTAAATTGGAGTAAAGTGAGTAGGCTTGTTTTTACAGGAAAAATGGAAACAGGTTAAAGCCTGGGAAAATCAGAACTTGCACAACAGACAGATGAATAAAATAAAGTGCAGCTACCCAAGAGTATAGTGTATAGAGTTGTGAAACTTTTTTTTTCTAGTTATCTTAATTTATTTAACCTTTCTATTCTTTGCTTTTATTTATTCTGTCTTGACAACATCGTATCTTTCCATACCCTATGCAAGTAGGTCTGTTCTACCTTCACATTTTCTCTTGTTGTTTGTTTGCTGCATCTGTTTTCTCTGAGCATTACCTTACCTATTCAAACAACTAATTCTGGGCTTGGCAGTGAGCTTCAGTTGGCACCATAAAAAATATGTATTACTGAATGTCAGGCTGAAGCCAATTTGTTCAATGCTTCTCATCACAAAAAGAAAACTACTCTTGTAACTCTAATAGTGAATTTTGCCAGTAAGTAAATAAATTGCTTCTCTCTAGAGGCACGAGAACAGTCAAAGAGTACCTCCACAAGGAAAATAGTCTGCTCACCTCTTCAAAAAAATATCTTTGGTAAGAAATGCCACGCAGAAGTAGGCTGATAACTAACGTTTGTATCAAATCATAGAATATATTACCAACTAACAAAACAAATCCAACAATTTTAATATTTTCACTTCTATAATTTACTTGCAATGGAAAGCTCTGGTTTTACTTCATTTCAAGAACTCATTCTTACAAAAGTACAGGTTGACAACATAACAGACTAGTGTTGTCTCTTCATAAATAGTGTGGATAACTTATAAATTACACAGGTTTTCCCAGGTTAATATTTAAAAAACATTCTAGAGCGAGTCTACAAAACAAATTTTCGTACATAAAGTATAGAGTTCTCACTGAAGTCTAAGTGCAGGGAAAAGGTTTTAGCCCTGTATTTAAATCATGAGGTTTTGCATTCTCTTCTGGAACAGATTGACCAGTTTTTTCATTATGAACACCTGTGATGAGTAGAAATGCTGAATTTCATTTGCTGAGAATCACTTTTAATCTGAACTGCTCTGGCTCTTTCTGTGACAAATTAAGTAAGAGGAGGCTTTGTGTATACTTATACTGAGGTAGAAATAGACTGTCATCACATGGTCAGATATTTATTATGAAAATCAGGTGCGGAAAAGTTTTATTACTCTTTAAAATGCTATTCTGTTTTCATTTAATTTACTTTATTAAATGGATCCATTCTTTAAGCATATATTTTAATCCATGAAACAGATTAGCCATGAGCTGGACTTGCAGCTCCTACAATTTCAGCGCATGCATGTGCAACTGACAGGATCATTGCATATGTTTTTTTTTTGGCAGGAGCATTATACACTGCAGTATCATGCAGCAGTTTCATTATGCCATAACAATATAGATGATCAGAGTCAAAATCAGAAGTAGATTTCAAAATAAAGAAAAAAGAAAGGTCACACAGATACATGAATTCATAATTTTCACCAATAATCTGGTCTTTCAGAAAGTCAGAAGTACACAGGATTTCTTTAAACTCTTAAAGAGTTAGTTAGTTGTTATCAGTAGGATGTTTTAAACTGGATTTTGCTGCAGCAGGATCAGGCTCCAAGTACAATAGTGGAGCCAGCAGTGTGCCCTTGTGGCTAAGGATGCCAATGGCATCCTGGGGTGCATTAGAAAGGGTGTGGTTAGTAGGTCAAGGGAGGTTCTCCTCTCCCTCTATTCTGCCTTGGTGAGGCCGCATCTGGAGTATTGTGTCCAGTTCTGGGCCCCTCAGTTCAAGAAGGACAGGGAACTGCTGGAAAGAGTCCAGCGCAGAGCCACAAAGATGATGAAGGGAGTGGAACATCTCCCTTATGAGGAAAGGCTGAGGGAGCTGGGTCTCTTTAGCTTGGAGGAAAGGAGACTGAGGGGTGACCTCATCAATGTTTACAAATACGTAAAGGGTGAGTGTCAAGAAGATGGAGTTAAGCTTTTATCAGTGATGACCAGTGATAGGACAAGGAGTAGTGGATACAAATTGGAGCACAGGAGGTTTAAGGTGAATATCAGAAAAAAATGTTTTACTGTGAGAGTGACAGAGCACTGGAACAGGCTGCCCAGAGAGGTCGTGGAGTCTTCTTCCCTGGAGACATTCAAAACCCGCCTGGACGTATTCCTGTGTGATGTACTCTAGGTGACCCTGCTCTGGCAGGGGGGTTGGACTAGATGATCTTTCGAGGTCCCTTCCAACCCCTAGGATTCTATGATTCTCTGATTCTATGAAAGCAATTCCTAGCATCATTTTTAGATTATTTCAGCATCAATGCATTGAATAAACATCAGGGAACAGAAAACAGAAGAAGCTTACTCTGGAACTACTAGCTCTAAATGTGTTCTGATATGTTAAACAGATTTATATCCTGGTACATATGTGTGCATGTTTTCTATTTCAACAATAATTATTTATATGAAGCTTTTAAATAATAAAGTATCGGGTGATCTGTATCTATCCCTGACATTAAATTCATATAGTCAAATTCAGTGCAGCCTTTTTACCTTCAATCTGCTTTATTGAAACCCATTTTGAATACAACTAACTGCTATTCCACCTTTGCTAGTTACGCCTTTCTTATACTCATTATCATTAATAGCTTAACAGCCTCCAAACTGTTACCTTAATCTTTTTTATGTCAGTGAGATATTCTCCAACCTTCAACATTTTACAACCATTATACCTATTAGAAATCACTATATTTCAAATTATGTCCAATTAACAGAAGAAATAATTACAACATTACATTTAATTGAACGGAAAATTTGACCAGGTTTCTTCTATTTTTTTCTTTAGATGACGTTTCCATTAGAAGCACCCTGCTTTGAGATATACAAATGCACAGATTTACTGTGGTGCACCTTCATAAAAATATCTAGTAGTCATGATGAATTCTTTATGTGAGATTTATGTTATTCACTGTTTTGAACAACATTCCTCCTATATTATGCATGCTTACAAGAAAGCAGGGTTTTCCTGGTATAGTGTGAGACAGCATGGGGTTTTAGGTAACAAAATTTTATATGCATTTGGTAAGAATAATATCTTAAAAACATATTCCATATTATGTAAAAGTAATGCAGACACGTGCACAACACACATGCAAAAAGGTGTTCTGTCTCATTTATTTATTTCTCTGCATTGAGTCTGTACAACTATATCTTCTGATTTTATGATGTTACGCAAAGGAATTATACCTTCCACACTTATTTGATTGCGAATAAAGAATATTATAAGATGCCCCCTAAATGGCTAAAAAGTCTGTGGAAGATGGTGTACTTTAACATGAATCAGATAATTTTATTCAAAAATCAAACAGAGGTGCGTTTTTAAAATGTATTTCATCAGGGAGAGGGTAGTGACTTGACCAATGCAGACAGTTCTTCAAGACTGAAAAAGCATGAAAGGAATCACAGATGTCTGGTGACATTTAGACAGAAACATTTCATTTAAAGGAAAACAACAACAACAACAACAACAAAAAACACAAAACACAAACAAACAAAAAATCAAACCAACCAAACAAAACCCAACCAACTAACCAACAAACAAACAAACAAAACCCCAAAACATAAGAAAAGCAAATAAGACAAACTGGAATTTTTTTTTTAGGCTTCCTAAGTTTATTCACATCTCACACACTTAGATAAATAATATTATTAAATGTCATTATCTTGTATAATTTCTTGGAAAAGAGCAGCAAAAGATCTTTGAAGTTATTTCTGCACAGCCCCCCTAGAACCGAATCGGTGAGTTTAGGGGTGAGGGGAAGGAAAGTCTGCATAGCTAGAGGCAAGATCGGAGTTCATCACAGGTTCAAGTGCTGGTTATGGACAAGCCCTTTAGCCCTCTAAGGATCACTCGTTACAGACAGAGAAAGCCACCTGCCATTTGAGCTTTATTTGTGATACCTGCCAAAATTTCCTTCCAAATTCTATTTACTTTAATATTTTCACATTGTAATGTACAAAATTGGAATTGTGGCATACACCTGAAAGCCTTTGGGAGCTGGGAGCTAAATGCATGCCCCAGTGTTATTCAGAAATGTGTTTATGTGATGGTGAAGCCCAACAGGAAATGAGAATAAGATGTTGTGATCTAGAAAGAAACTCAGGGAATTGCCCAATGATTTTTTTTTTTTAATGTGAAGATTTTTCTTTTTATTTTAATGTCACTTAATTATACTAGTAGGTCTCGTAAAGCTTAACAGAGTTTGCTGCTAATTTCAATGTGGTTAATTATTTTTTTTTTGGTGAAACTTCTGCTGGCTAGCTAAACAACATCATAAAGAAAATACTTAAAAGTTAACATAATGTATACTGTTACTTTACCAAATTGATGTCACATCATAAACATGTATATCATAAGCAGGTACATCAATTAAGTCATTAATATGGCTCCTTCTATCAATATTCAAAAGGGTTTTCTGGGTTTTTTTCAATGTGATTCTAATTCAAATATTAGGACTAATCTATTTCTTTGAAGATAGACTTACATTAAATGTGTAATTAAAGTTACAATATCATTTTCAGAAACACTTATGTTTTGAAGAGCTAGCTTTTATTCAAACAGAGCTTTCAAAACCTTATTACTTTCTTATGCCACCAATAGGATTATTACATAAAAGAATGTAAGAACTAATTTCAAAAACAAAACTAAAATTTAATTCATGCTTGTTAACCTACAGGGGAAAAAAACCCCACAACAACAAAGAATCAAACAAACAAACAAAAAACCCCCAAACAACAACAACAACAACAAAATACCAAAAACTCCTACACCAATAAAACAAATCTGAAAATCTAAATAACTTCTGCTTTTCTGTACATGAAACAAAGATTTTCTTTGTCTCTCTCTCTCTCTCTGGTTCTCCCTCCTTATTATTATTATTCTTTGTTTTTACCAGTTCATCTGTAGGTCAAATCAAGTTCATTTATGTCCAGTAGATTATTCCAGTTAAAAGGAAAGTCAGAGATTAAAGAGTATAGTGAAATACCTTCCAATCTGCCATGGATGCAGTATTTAATATTAAAGTCAGGTGACATGAATGCAGCTAGGCCTTGGTAGCTAACCTAGAGACCTCTGGGTGTTGAGCTGGAAGAGATGAAGTCTGATTTCGACTTCATAGTATAAACAGAATGTCATCCACCCATCAAAATTCCACCCACAGTGAACCTCCGACACAGTTAATGATTATAATCTTCACATTTAATCATGGGAACACAGTGACAGGCAAACAAAGGTTAGCTAAACTGACAGTTCAGGCTGTTTGAATGGAAAAGGGGGACTTCACAAGTTTTATTTTAAAATGTGTATACTCTTCTAACAGCACTTTTCAGCTTTACACTTGAAGAGTGTACAAAGCCTGGCTGCCTAAAGAAATTGGCAGTGTGCATAATTAACCTTTAAACTGCAGAAAGGCTGGAAACTTTGATGCTTTCTTTAAAACAGTTGCTATGCAATACTACTTTCAAGGTTAAATTAAGCTAAGGGCACTTAAAGGGTAAAGGAAGAAATACAACACTAACATGTCAAAGTGCCAGAGGAAAAAATGCCATTTTAAAAATGACATCGTTATCTTACAGGGATATGCTTTTTTACTTAGGTTAAAGGACAGTGACAACTTATTGAGAACAATATTTCAAGATACATTTTAGTCTCTGTACATTTTGTTGCTCATAAAACTGTGTGGATCCTTTTGTGCCCTTTAATCTTACCACTGTCATGTTCAAAAATTAAAGACTTAAGAATGAGTGTAAGTACCTCAAACTTTCTTATATTAAAAAATACATATTCACTGGTCTTTCAGGCATGTATGCCTGAAGTAAATGTATTAACTTTTCTTATGGAGTAATGAATAAAAGTGCAGCAGTAGATTCTTACAGAAAAAAAAAAAAGAACCTAATTGAAACCCTGCAGCAAATAAGTGACATTTGCAATAGAAAATAACTACTGACCATGAATTACCTAATTAAAGAAATGGTCACTTGCTCTTTAAAAGTTACTGTATTGTTTTTGATGCTCTTCAAGGGGCAGTACTTCAAAAGTACTATTAATAGAAAGAATCAATACAATAAATTCACATTAAGTTAATAACATATTTTTATATGCAATTCTCACTGCTATTCCAAAATGTTCAACTGAATTTCTCAACTAAAAATACAGTATCATGAGAATGAGAACAGAATCATGATATGAAAGACTGACCTCACATGGTCCAGGTGGGCTCCAAGGTGACTTACACAGGCCAGGACTAAAGTGTCATACAGGTCAAAGGGTTGCTTCAGCCTGCAAAACCTTTTGTCTCAGATGTTTTCTTTGCCACTGGTAGGGCAGCATGTGGAGGACTGAAGTCTCCTTCTACTTTCTAGACAGACACATGGAGCAGGAGTGAAGCAGCACTGGTTACACATCTGTGGCACTGATGCCTATGAAATGCTGAACCTCTCAAACCTTCCAGAAAAACAGGAAGGGGAGGAAAAGTAGTTGGAATTGAGGACTACAAAGATGTCATGAGGGAGAAAATCCAAAGGGTCTAAGCCCAACTTGAAAACAATTTAGCTGCAGCTGTCAAAGATAACAATAAATGTTTCTACAAATGTATTAGCAACAAAAGGAGGCCTAAGGAGAATCCGTATCCTTTCTTGCATGAAGGGGGCAATGAAGTGATCAGAATTGAGAACACTGAGGTACTTAATGCCTTCTTTGCCTCAGTCTTTAACAGTAGGAGCAGATTTTTGCTGGGTACCTAGTCCCTTGAGCTGGAAGACAGGGACAGGGAGAAGTTTGAAGCCCCCATATTCCAAGAGGAGATGGTTAGTGACCTTCTTCACCACTTAGACATACAGATGGGGCCAGATGGGATACACCTAAGGGAGCTGGTGGAAATGTTCACCAAGCCGCTTTCCATCATTTATCAGCAGTCCTGGTTAACTGGGGAGGTCTCAGGAGACTAGAAATTGGCACATGTGACTTTCATCTAGAAGAAGGGCAGAAGGAGGATCCAAGGAACTATAGTCCTGTCAATCTGACCTCAGTGCCACAGAAGGCTATGGAGCAGATCATCCCTGGGCAGCCTATTCCAGTGTCTGACCACTCTTTTTGTGAAAACTTTTTCCTAATGTCCAGCCTAAACCTACCCTGTTGCACCTTGAAGCCATTCCCTCTTGCTCTATTGCTAATTACCTGTGAGAAGAGACCAGCACCAACCTCTCTACAATGACCTTTCAGGTAGTTGTAGATACTGATGAGGTCTCCCCTCCACCTCTTCTTTTTCAAGCTAAACATTCCCAGCTCCTTCAAGCATTTTTCATAACATTTATTCTCTAGGCCCTTCACCAGCTTCGTTGCTCTCCTCTGTACTTGCTCCAGCACCTCGATATCTCTCTTGAATTGAGGTGCCCAAAACTGAAATCTGCCCTGTAGAAAAGGACCTGTGAGTGTTGAAAGACAGGTAGCTGAAAATGAGCCAGCAGTTTGCCCAAGTAGCGAAGAAGACCAGCAACATCCTAGCAGGTATCAGAAAGTGTGGCCAGCAGGACTAGGGAAGTGATTGTTCCCCTGTACTTGGCAACAGCAAGGGTGCAGAGAAGGGCAATGAAGCTGATGGAGGGTGTGGAGATCAAATCTTACAAGGAGCAGCTGTGGGAACTGGGGTTGTTTTGCCTGGAGAAAAAGAAACTGAGGGAGACTTTATCACTCATATCTCTCTATATATCACTTTATAACTACCTGGAAGGAGGTTGTAGCAAGGTGGGGGTTGGTCTCTTCCCCCTAGGAACATGCAACAGAGCAAGAAGAAATTGTCTCTCGTTGCACCTCACAGAAAGGATAATTAACAGTGGAATAGGCTGCTCAGTGAGGTGGTCAAATCACCATCCCCGGAGGTGTTTAAAAGACATGCAGATGTGGTTCTTGGGAATAGAGTTTAATACTGGACTATGTAGAGTTAAGTTAATGGTTGGACTTGATGATCTTAAAGGTCTTTTCCAACCAGAATTATTCTGTGATTCTGTGTGTGAGTTTCCATTCCCAGGACTTAGCTGAACAAGGGCTGACAGGAATACAGTGGCTTTCTTCAAGTACACAAAACACCAAGGAAGAAATATCATTAAGAGAAGAATAAAAACATGTTATGAAGTGAACTTAAATGCATTCAAGATAAAAATTAGAAGTTTTCTAGTCATAAGTGTGATGAGGAACAGGAATATCCCTTTAACTGAAGAAACAGTAGCCAAAATAATAAAAAATAATTCAATAGCTCGTTTTTCTAGTGTGACAGTGAATGCCAACAATAACTAGGAGTAATGATGATGACCAAGAAGATCCCTTATGAGTCTATTTTCCTATATCCTAGAAGTTCTAGTCTAGTTCAAGACTCTAGACACTGATTGTAACCATGTGTAATGAATACAATAGGTAGCAAATTGGTTTCACAGCATCACATAATTACCACAGTTAAGAAGACCTCCAAGGTCATTGAGTCCAGCCATTAACCTAACACTGACAAGTCCTTAATTAAACCATATCCCTAAGTACTATGTCTGTACAACTCTTAAATACCTCCAGGGATGGTGACTCTACTACTGCCCTGGGCAGCCTGTTCCAATGCCTGATAACCCTTCTAATGAAGAAATTCTTCCTAATATCCAATCTAAACCTCCCCCATTTCATTTCTCTTCTGTCAAATTAAACTGTTAAAATGGTATATAAGATTAAATTCTTTGACTGACTATTTCTGTCATCAGCTCACAGTAAAAAAAATGTGTAGGTCTATAGAAAACACATGAGAAGTTTTATGCCCACAGACATAGAAGATTTGCACTGTTAACATGAATTCAAATTCTCTGTATACTAATGCTGACTTCCATGGTGACTAGTTGAAAACCAGGTATTAGAGATCTGTGTTCTTATTTCTGCATTTCTTTTGTGTTCTGGTTTTACCTCTATCATTTCCGTTTTTTTCTTCCCTGTAAGGAAAACTTTTTGAAAATACATTGAGTACCATTGTTATATAAAACTAATTGCTTCTAAACCTCAATTTTTCCTTGTTGTTTTGCAACCTTTTTATGATTGGAGAGGATCTCTTTCTACAATTTACACTCTTGTAATAGCACAGAGCAACTTACTTTACCTGACAGGGCACAGTTATAGGAAATGCATACGCTTGTGGCACTGCAGAGGACAAATACATAATGTAGTCATTCCTTGCGTGCTACTTCCAATGTATTACATACTGAACAGAGTACAAAAAACATAACAATTATTTGAATTATGTGTCAAAATTGTTGAGTGTGGGGTTTTTTTGGTTGTTTTGTTGTGGGTTTTTTTGTGGTTGTTTTTTTCCCCACACAGATTAATGCCAAAATGGAAAAAAGGGACTACATAATAAAATATATGCAGTTACACACTTAGGGCATTTCCACAAAGTTAAAATAGTACACTTTAAGTCTACTTGCAGATTTAAAGTCTTCTAGATTTTCTAAGCATAAAGACACAGCCCTTACAAGGATTACTGTTCATGATTATCTGCTAAACTATTGCCCTGGAAAGGAGCAAGACGAATGTTGGCCTCTCTTTCAACTTTAGGTCTTAGCCATCAGCACAGTGCTTGAGACCACCCCACTGATCCAAATGTGACATGCTTAAAAGTTGTCATTAGCCTTGTCAGCACAGATCCTAGGGACTGATCCATTGAATCTTGTTTGTCATTATTGTGGCCTCCAAGAGAGGCAATTTATGAACTCACTACACTTTTGTTTCTCCTTATCTTGCACACAGCTATGGCCTTTTTTTCCATCATACAACTGAACACAGATACAATTGTGCTGTTTACTTATTCCTTAACCACCCCTATTATGTTACAAATTCAAGAAAAGGCTCAGATTTATTTGTTTTTAAAACACTGAGAAGATAAATAGCTATTCAGGAGGGAAAGCAATAAGCAAACAAACACACACAGAAAGACCCTAGCTCCAAACCAGAAAGACACAGAGGGCACAGTGAGAGGAACTGTTAGGCAGAAGATTTTGCTAACCACCATTCTTCTGTTAGATACAGAACCTATTTCAGACTTGTGAGTCCTTCTCCTTTTCACACTAATAACTGAACATTGTCTGAGCTAAACACACCATGCAATGTATTGATTGTACTGTGAGAAGTGCCTGACACAGGCAAAACATTAACTGCAACTCTGGTCTTATCAGCTACCACAGAGACAGGGCTGTGGTGAACAGCTACTCAAATTCATCCCAATGCGAAAGAGGACATCACCAAACTATATTAATTCCAATACTTGTTAATCCTGGTCTGTCTGTAAAGTCCATTTTTATTCAGATTAACAAATCCTTGGGTAAATACAGACTATAAAGTAGGTTACAGCTTAAATCCTTATAGTACCAAGACCATAGTAGATAAACAAAGAATTAATTAACCAGCTTGGACCACAAATCCAGGAAACAATGCCTGTTAATCTGACAAGGTCAAGCCTGTAATGTGGCAATGCTTTGGGGTAGGTCAGAGTAGAAAAAGAAAGCAGCTTGTAGCCCTTTTACCTGTGCATGTGAGAGAACTAACATGTTGTAATTGTGTACAACCCACTAGGAGGGCAAAGACAGAATTATTTTTTTTCTTTTCCATTTTTCCAGTTAAGTCAGACTAAGGAGGACCCCTCAGGCATTCTCCTGCTCCTTCTTTTTTTTTTTTTTTTTTTTTTTTTGCTAAAAGGAAAGGAGTTGAAGTATAGGGATCCTGGGCACTTTGCCTTTCCTCTTTTAGAATTTCCTGTCTCAGTTTTACTTCCAGCCAGCTTAAAAAAAAACAAACAAACAAACAAACAAAAAAACAGGCATATACAGAAACTTTAAAGAACACTAATAATCACATGTAAAGAGAGCTGAGTGTAATAGAGAATGTTCCTATCATGAAGATATTAATTCAGCAAATTATCTCAGACTTAAAAGAAATTCTGTCAAGAAACCAAAGCATCAGAATAGAGAGAAAGTTATAGAGTGAGCTGTGAGTAAGGAGTTGGTTTCTTTACAGCTAAGAAAGCATTGGAAGCATTAGTAAATCTTTGCTATTAGAAGGAACAAGAGCAAAGCCTTGCTCTGATGACAATCCTTTGCCATTTACCCTTTGCCTAAAGCCAGCTTCCTTCTCCTTTCTTTTAAATGTGGGAGAAAAAAAAGAAAAACATTTCAAAGTTAAGTCTCAACAAACTCCAGAGTCTCTCAGGATTTAAGTGCTGAGAAGTTCTCTAGGAGACAACAGCCAATTGAGACAATATCCACAGAAAGACACATCAGAATTCTCTTTTTTTTTTTTTTTTTTTGTGAAGTTCACCAGCCCTATTGAATGGTGACAGCTAAGGCAGAGTGTAGTTGCACAAGAAACTCTTAAGAAATGTGAAGCTTCCTGAGATAAAGTGTTACCATCTTCCTGAAGAGACTCTTCATGCAGAAAATTGCTACGATGGTGAAAATGCTGTGACCTTTAACATAGAAAAAAATCTTTGGTCTGGTCTTCTATTCATCTTCATCACCAAAAAGACTTTTTGTCTGCTGATACACAAGGACTGCAGCACATGGAGATAAACAAAAGCTCAGAATTGCTTGCTCTTGAAGAAATATGTTTCAAGGCCAAAACTGAGCCTGTACAGTAATCTGAATTCCAACTCCTATGAGGGAGATCTTTACCAAATTAAGTGCTCTTAAGTTCTGCTGCAGATTTGCCAAAGCACCTGTAAAAGGCAAGGAAGTGCCAGTCAGGATAGAAAAAATAAAACTCGTCAAAAAGAGGCAAAGTAGCAATATTGTCATAGTATGCATTTAAAAACACCAACAGCCCTGGGAGTTTAAGGTAATGCTTGCCTTCATAAGGTTCCATAATATTTTTCTCAATAATTTTGAAAATAAGATACATAAAAAAATTAAATCTTAAAGATTTTATGGGACAGTGAAGGGCAGCTAAATGCACTTTCATTCATAGTTACAGTATTATGGGCAAAATACAAATCAGTGGACTATATTTTATGAAACTTTGGCCGCCCGTGTTCAAAGAAATCAGTGGATGATCCCTGAAATTGTGATCATATGCAGATGCAGTGTAAACAAATCACTTTCGTGAGTATGATAAAGTGACAGTTGTCAAATGGTTGTGTGGGGTTTTAGCTGCACATCCTACAGAGTGTATCTTATTCAGTTTCTGTAGAACTTGAATCAGTATATTTTCTGGAGGCTTCCTCTTTCAAACTGGGATCGGACACTGCAAATTTCTCTATGGATAACTTTGGCATTTATTTTTAAAATGCTTTTTCTTGTCTACTCATTTTGTGAGCCATTTGAGTGACTAACTCAAAATTGTTACTTTAAGAAAAAGAAAAGAAAAGAAAAAAAAAAAAAAAAGTGGATTTGTAGTAGTTAAGAAACCCTCTACCAAATTTGGAGGTCCAGGCAAAGCAGAAGGCATTACAAAAGACAAACAGATATAAGAGAAAAATGGAAATAACTAATAGTCTAAATTCATCCTTCTGCAAAGTACTTTGAAGGATTTGCTCAAAAGGCCAACAGGTCATATAAAACATCATGCAGAAATTCCCTCATTCTATAAAGTACAGTACCTCTTTAAGAAGAAAATAATTTAAATCTGGCATCTTTTTATCAAAAAGCCTGTTCCTGTAGAAAAGCCACCTGTATCTGAGACAAAATCATCCTTGTAGATCTACTTTAGAAAATAAGGCAATTTGTTTTACTCTTTTCTATGTGTCATCCCTTATTCCACACACATACACACAGAAAATGGCAATTAAAGGAGCAGTCAGTAAATCTTTGCTATCTCCAGGAAGATGCTGGGCTCACAGAAACAGAAATTAAGGTTTATTCATAAATAGTAAAATATTACAATACAGTTCCTGCTTACCTCTAACTATATAGGGCTGACTACTCCATCTATAGTTCCAGAAGGCTACGAAAAAAGATTACGGAGAGAAATTAGCCTATGAATTTTACAGCTCAAAAGAGCAGGCCATAAAATACTTAGAAAATTCAATCCCTTTACAAGACTGGAAAATACTACTTAAAAGCTACTGGAAAATAAAACCCTCATTGATTATTTTTATTTAAATGGAAAGACCTATCTATGCTGCTTTCTCAACTGACTTAATATTTCAACTCTTCATCAAAAATCGAGATTTGAAATGTCAGATTTTTTTCCATTTCTGATTACTGAAATTCCTCAGTAATGAAGTCACATAATCCCTCAAATTAAGCTTTCAACAACTTTCTGAAAGTATTTCAATATTTAAAATGCTAAAATACAGTTTGAAATAATACAATAGTGCATTCTTTTTAAAATATTTATTTAATATAAAAGGATGGGTTTGTAATTAGCAATAGAAGTTACAGTATTTGAAAACAAATATTTTTAAAACAATTTAAGAAGCTTTGTTTGTTTTTTGTTGTTGTTGTTGTTTTTGTTGTTGTTTTTTTTTGTTGTGTTTGTGGTTTTTTTCAAAAACATCCCAGTCATTTCAAAGTAAAAAAGTGTATACACAGAAACAATAGTAATTTTTAGTTTTAATTTCAATTTGTTATCCACTAAGGACAAGATTTTCAAAGTCAAAGTAAAGCCCTATCAGCTTCATCTTCACCTTTCTTTTGCAATTTTTTAAAGCCCTAGGAATATTTGTACAGGGTCTCCTACAGACTTCTCCTTTCAGACCTTTAAGAGATAAAAAGTATATGTACTCTCTCACACACCTCAGGAAGGTCAGGTGGTGAAACATGTTATCCAATTTTTAGTCAATCCTACAACTACGCAAGTAAGTTGAAGTTGAAACTTTTAACACAAGGTTAAAAATGGTAAATTATGAGCCACTGTGAAACATAAAATGGCTGTGCTTGAATGGTCCAGAGCAAGGCAATAAAGAGCTCACTATATTGAGAAATAAAGATTAAGCACTGATTGCATCATTGGCCTGTTACCATTTGCATCTGTTTGTAGGAAATAACTTTTTCAGATTGCCACATTCAATGCCATGAATTATGGTGAGAAAAGAAGAGGGAAAGGAGTTTTGTGTTATACTTGGCTTTATTTGTAGCACAAAATATCTAAATCATTAAAACGCAAAAAAAGACAAAAAAAAAAATAATTGTGATATTCATTTTTTCTGAGAACTTGCCCTTTACATTTTTAAAACTCATAGCAAAGATGTTTAGGAAAGAAATGGGAAATAGCAGGAATATAATTGGAATACTGACATTTTAACCAAACACTCAGCTAGCTTCTAGCTCTGAACAGTATCACTGCAGTATGAATATAGTAGTAAGATTCTTTTTGATCCATTCCAGCAATGTAAATGTAGAGTAAAGAGTAAAATATTCTGAAATCTACAGTTCCAAAACTACAATCAGGCTGTACCTGAAAAGTAGAGGAGCACACTGAAGTACACAGAAGTGAGAGAACCCAGACAAGCAATATATTGTCATTTTCAGCTATAATATTTAACTCATGAAGCTTTAGACAAATAAATTTTTTCTTTAGTTTTTCCATCTTCAAAGTGAATAGAAATACTTACCACTTTCCTAACACTAGCTAGTTTAATTGTATTAAGTTTATTTTGGAAAGTAGTGTAAAATTTTAATTACTATTAAACATACGAGTAGTGCTTGATGATGTGAGATGTGACAAATTCATCATCACTGATAATATCCTTCATTCTTTATATTGCATCAGAAGCCAAAGTAGACACATGGACAATTACAGAATAACTTACCCATGGATATTTTTTTAATTTTTATAGTTACAAAAACCTGGACTCTTGAAGTGTGTTACAGTCACAACAGACATTACCAAAAAGATCAAAATCTATGTGAGCCAGAGACCAGGTGGAAAGAGCAGAGAATGATCCAAAAAACAATATCACAACCATATGTACAAAAGGGTCTAAGACTCAAGAGTAGGCAGATCATTTTCCAGCAGTCAGTAGCAATTGCAATAAACATAGTCTTCTAAAATTAGGGAGAGATGATGGAATATATTTATCCACAATTAAAAGCGTGCAGGCTGGCAAAGGGAATTATAATAATACATATACAGTCAATATATTCACTAATTAAAAAGGCAAGATGGAATATGGACGTATTGGGAAATAACAGAGAAATGCATCCCATTCAAATATAATTCAGTATTTGAGATATAATTCTTTGGAAGACTTCCCAGTTGGCAGCAATAACCTAGAAATTATGCTGTATATTATATATAAACCACCCTCTGAGTGAATACTTGTACAACAGCACCAGCAATCTCAGTCCCCGTTCAGAAGAACATAAACAGTTTGGCCTAGTTCCAAAAATATGGAGTATGTTTCTGATTTTCCTCTCATTGAACATCTGTACAATTCTCATCAGGAATTTCCACTCTGGGGCATTCTAAAAACGCAAGAGACAGATTTTCTGATTTGAATAATTATCCCTTGATGAGCAAAATAGTATCTTGTGGTAGCATTTTCCTGATGTAGATTAGGAAGAAACAATGCCAACAACGTTATGATTACACTGTTTATTCAAAGTCAAAGTCAGAATTAAATCACACACTAATCCTCAAGCTAGGTTGTGCTTGAAGTCACTAAACTTCATTAGTATTTATTGTAACTGGGTTCCTGTGTCTCAGGAATGTATAGGCATTATAGAAATTACATTTCTGGTGGTGTTGATGTTGAGGTCAAGGGACAAACAGAAAGAGATGTATAAAAGGCATGAAAAAAGAAAAAGCAAAAATATTTCCTCACCAGTATTTACAGTTTGCAAATGACATTCATGACATCTAGTATCACATACTAGTGACTGTATTCCAGCAATCTCACTCTTTAATGTATTTTTTGAGTTTGGAAACATGAACTTTGGCATTTCCTGTCTGTTGGTGAACCTCAGTTTAACTTATTCAGTGAAATACTCCTCAAAATTTCACACGCTTCCATCTCACATGCATTCACAAGTGGTTTAAAGTAATGGTTGCATGAGCTCAAGAATGGAAATAAATTCACAATGCCAAATTAGGCAGTAGGAGTCATGCAGTATTGGCAACTCCCAAAGACATAAAGGATGAAAGAAGGCAGGGGTTCACACTAAGGTATGAAAACATAACATGATCAAATTATGCTTAAGTCTCAACATTAATGCAATTTGCCCCATTGCCATACTCATCTGTATCAACGGTTGAGCTGGGTGGTGGTAACACATTAGAAACGGTAACAATGAACAGGAGTTAACACAACAAAGACAGGAGGAAATAAGCAGGATATGCTGCAGGAGTATCCTGATTAGTATCTATAAACAGAGCAGTTTTGAGGCTGGAAAATCTCGCTCTCCATTAGTTCATGTCACTGCTTTGGTTACCAGCAGTTTCTTTCTATGAGATTACAGAACTCAGAACCAAGGATTAAGTTATCTATAAACTGTGGTCTCCTGAGAATGCATTAAATTATTTAGGAAAATCTGTGTAAAGCTTTATCCTAATCAGAGAAGTAGGTATACCATGGCAGCGTAGTTCTCACATCTTGGCAAACTCAACTGTCAGAAGGGAAAAGATAGCATGAAGAACAGGTTGTTTAAAATAGATCAGAATGTCCAGCAATTCTAAACGTTCTGTAAAACAGAGGATATGTGTTAATTGCACATCTGTGCTGTATCCTGGTCTGTTTCCCACTCCATGATCCTGTAAGTCAGAACTCAGTTCTTTGGTTTAATCTTCAATCGACATGCCTGGTTTTTGGGGTGACAATACAAGTGAGGAAATTATGAGTTGCAGTCAAAGGAACTCTGCTTAAATACCTATCTTAGTTATAGGTCCATCCCTTCTCCCCAGCCAGTCAGGCATATATCTCCTAAGACTTAGGCAGAAACAAAGGAACATTAAATTCCTTTATGAGTAACAGTAACTTTAAAATTAATTCTTCAGAAAATCTCCAGATTTCAGTGTGACTTCTTAGAGTGGGCTAACCACAAATAGGACTGGCAGTGGCAGAACTGCCATTTGGAATTCTCTAAGTGCTTTATCGTCTCCTCAGTGTCTGTGAACAAGAGCACTTTATATCTGAGGTGCTCCTCTGGTACATTTGAGATGTCTTTACCAGACAGCTTACTATCAAAAAGGTTTGTAGCTATTTGAGAATAGAACAGCTATAACCACTGGGGAAGTAGAAGAGTGAACTTAGAAAAATCCACAAAACTGGAATTCGTCATGAGCCAAAAAAGCCATAATAGGTACCAAATGCCTGGAAATAATCATAAAATCTAGAATCATAGAATGGTTTGCCTTGGAAAGGCCTTCAAGATCATCTAGCTCCAGCTGCCCTGCATGGGCAGGGACACCTCCCACTAGATCAGACTGCTCAGAGCCCTATCCAGCCTGGCCTTGAACACATCCAGGGATAAGGCTTTATCTCTAAGTTAAAAAGGTAGAAGTTGAGGGTAATTTTCAAATTATATAAATCACATTGCATCCACAGTCTTCATTGGAACTATGCCCATTGTCATGTGAGAATCTGGTTGTTTTTCTTTTTTAATATTGTCTTTTACAAATAAGCTATTCATATAATGTACAGCTCATATAAGCTATTTCAGTACATGTAAGTATGTTTTCTATTTAAATACTGTTGTTTTCTTTAAAGTATCCTAGAATTCATGTTCAATCATTGTTGAGTACTGACATGACATTTTCAGAGATTACAGTGACTAAATAGTTTTCTTGAAAACCAGTTTTTGAGTATGTGAATTGTTCCTTCCTTCATGTACTTTGTATTTACTGTAATTTGATTTCAGTTCTCATTTTAATCACTCAGTCACTCTATTTAGACTCTTTTGCAACATTCCAGAATCCAGCTCAGATTTCATTATCCCAAATAATTTTGTAGTATTTAATACATTTGTCAATTCAATTTTCATTTGTTTTCACTGAGAGTGAAACAGCAGAGTTTAGCTATCAAGAATGGCAACTTGGTCCCATCTTAAAAGTTATCATGTACTCCTACCCTCCTTTTCTTACTGATAAAATTTTATTAATCCACAACAGCCACATAACAGCTCAGTTTCCTTTACTGAGAAACAGCACAGAAAGGAAAATAAGATATCACAGAAGACTTGCAGATAGGACGGGTATAGAGGTTGGTCTTGTTCATTACATTAAGTTTTGTACTAGAATAATTGAACATTCAGTCACAAATGACGATTATTTACCTTAGATCTTCTCCAGCCTTTCCAGTTATAAAAAATTAAAATAATCAAAGAGGCTATTTTTCTAAACCTTAGCTTCTTAAGCTATTATGACTATAACTTCTACTATAACACTAACTATCCAAAGCAGAAATACATTTATTTCATAATCCTTTCATTTTGTAGCAAGGTTTTCTTAGAAGCTGTAGAAGGCTTTCTGTATGTGGTTGCACAAATTCCATGAAATGTAATCACTTGGTAGAAATACATAATAAAAAACCAAAAACAATATTACATGTTTTTTGAATTGTTATGACCTGTTATAGTCAGCTTTTCACTTGCTAACTTATCACTGCCTTCCAATTACAGAAACCAAGAAAACATCAGCCAAAAAACATCAGAAGTACAATAAAACCAAACAGATGTTCTAAAGGGAATGCCTGTTAGATTGCAAGGAGAATAATTTAACTTCCTGATGAGTATTGTATTATTTAGTCCGTAGCCATTTCTACAAACAGCTGATATCACTGTTTTAAAGTATAGCAATTGTGGTCAGTAAAGGAAGAAGTTCATTGCTAGATCTGTGTTGGGCCTTCTTCCACACCAGGATGAGATGCTTCATCACCACCACTAAGATGCGTTACAGCTGCACACAATATTCTTTCAAGCCAAAATCTGTTTTATGAACTCATTTTTCCTAAGGCATTTACATCTCCTGATTTATTTAAAAATTTAAAATCAGGTAACCCCTACGATGTTAAAAAAAACAAACCCTCTTCCTTGTCCTTCCTACCTTAATGGTGTCACAGGAGAGCCCTGCCCATAAATGATAGGAGAAAATGCACCAATTGCAACGTGCTAGGAGGCTGGTGTAAATGTCAGCAGGTTTTGCACTCCTTCCGAAGACTGTTGTTTATTCAAGGGCTCTTTTTTTGTTCAGTTTTCTTTTGTTATGACTTATTTTAACACATTATGCTATGGTCATAAGAGGTCTTCTCCTGCCTGTAAAGAGCTGAACAAAACCAGACCCTGCATATTTGGACGTTAATGTTATCATATATGATTGCTAAACCAGAACCGACTGCTATCTTTCTGTTGCAAAGATTCTTCAGTTTTACTATTCTTAAAAAACCTAAGCCTTATAAAGACTCCATAATACAGAATACAAGCAAAAGATTGATTGTAGCAATACATCCATTTTCTAAGCCTCATTAAATTATTCCATTCTACTGTTATTTTCCCACCCCTGATGCCTCCATCAGCCACACTGCATGCTTCTGCACGCCAGGGACAGGCCTGCCAAGATAGCTTAGATTCTTCATGGCACCAAAGTAACAGTCTATACATTCACAAGCATTCATGACTTAGCATCTCCACTATGCCTCTGAAAAGCATGTATTTCACAGAGGCTCAGCACCCAACAAGCTGAGCTCCTGAAACCATTAAACTTGATGCTCAATTAAGATCTAAGCTTTTAGAAGTCCTAGCTGAGCAAATCATAAATCCTCAATAGCTCTCTAACTCCTTTGTGTCTTCACTCTTCAAGTACTGCTATTAGCTGCTCTTTCCACTTCTGCTGTCATTCCTTCAGAGGGAAAAAAAAATAAAAAAATCAAATTGTCTAATTTGAAAGAAAGAAAGAATGAACCCAGTGAGAGCTTCCCAACTGCAATAAACTGTCAGTACCTTCTTTCCCTTTGTTCACTAGAAACACAAGAAAAAAAGGGGACCCAAGTAGGCAAGCAACTTTCTGCTTCACTTTCATAAGAAGAGTGTCTCTACAGCAGCTTAGAAAATGGGTAAATGCTGAGGGGTTAGAGGGGAAACTGAAAAATATTATTTTAAAAAAATGGGTAAAAAGGTAGCGCTGAAAGTTCAACATATACATTATGAACTGCATGACAATTCAGAATGTATTTTATGAAAGCATTAATATTTAACTCTTTTGGTTAAAGATCTGGTACTAAAATAAATCAAAACTTGCATCTCTCTGGTTGAGTGGCAGAATACAACCTGGTTTTATCATGAAGCATATGTTATGGTTCTCATCAGCAACACCCTGCATGAGCATCACAGTGCAGTTGCCAAGGAGTAATCAATTGAAATTATACATATACTCTGAACACTGGAGTAGTGCCTGGCTCACATTGACTACCCCCAGGGAAGATTCTGCAGTTAAGTTTGCTTTAGTGCATTCATCAAAAAACACAGTGGTTAGTTTTGCTAATCTACTAAGTCAGAGAAAGATTTTAAAAAAATATTTTGTATTATTAAATCGTTTAAAGAGTGGCTTTTTTTACAGCCAGAATAATCAACATTCATTGTAACTGCAATGAGTAAAGTAAAAATTTCTGTGCTGTTTTGTAGTCCCTGATGTAGTCCCTTTCCACTTGCAACTGCTTGCTTAGGCACCATTACTTCTGCTTGTTCAGAGGCCCACAGCTTCACAGGATGCCAAGTGACACCGAGGCTTACCCATGGTGGTTGCTGTATCATTTAGCATATTCATTTAGCTGTCAGGATTCACTACTGCCAGTGCTTGTCTAAAACTTGTGTGTTACAGTTCATGGAAACACTAAGTGGCCCAGTGACCATCAATGGATGACATGTGTCTAACCGGCTTGGAGGCCTCCTTCCCTACCACTTTTCTCTCCAGATTCTCATATTCAGTATTGTATTTAACAAGCAAAGATTAATCTGTCCACTCTTAACTCATTCACCTAGACTCTGCAATGTCCTGTTGATAATCCAGTCTACTGTGGAAAAGAAGTGTGATTTTTTTTTTAATCATGTCCTTCTATGTTCATTAAATAATCACTGTATTTTAGAAAAAGAAATAGTGCACTATTGCTTTCTTCCATCCTCCAAATCACTCTTAATTTCAGAGCCTGTCATCATTAACTGCCTCAGTCCCTTCTTTTCAATGTCTATTGATTGATCCACCCAGACAACTTAGGAAGAGGATGATCAGATCTGCGTATCCCTGCTGCGCTTTTAAAGGAAAGAAACTCTCCAGAGACTGCTAATCATATGGCTAAATACCCATCACTTTTATATAACAAGTAATTCAGCAAATTAGATTTTTAAAATAATAATTTTGTAGCAATGCATGGTTCCAATAACTTAAGATAGGCACTGATCTAATTGCAGAGCGCATCCATGGCACTATTTACCAACCATTCACTAGTTGCAGACTTAGTCTTCCACTTATGCTTAACTTCAAGCTTCCTTTTCTCAAAGCAAGTGTTTTGAAAGTGAGACCCACTTGAGTAAATTAAGAAGGCAAATTTAGCAAACTATCTTAATGATTAATCAATTTGCAGTTTTACACACTTGTGCCTACTCTGTGTAATAAACATTTATTAAGCTTTTCTTTTTTATATCATGAATGCTAATAATGTGCTTTGAATTGCTCAGATAAAATTACATATAATATTTTACTCCAAATGACACTAATTGCAAATATCTTGATCGGGAGGGGTTTTTTAGTTGTTTGTTTTGTTTTGTTTGTTTGTTTGTTTTTCCCTTTCCCACCAAAACATTCTGAATCCCATTGTTAATTTCTTTTGGTTATCATCCTATAAATTTAATGGAAGCGTAAGACTTTTCAAAGCACATCTTAGAAATCACTTGCTTATTTAAGTGATTATCTATGTGAGTCATAATAAAATACAATAATAAACATACTCTTGTGATGTTGCTAATTTGTCTTACTATATATATAACGATAAAGTAATGAGATAACAGCAAAGTCAGCAAATGCATATTGTATTTATTTAGTGAACTGCTGAAACAGTTACTAGATATACACAGTAACAGTGAAGAATTTTTTTTTTTTGTGGTGTTTGTTTTTTTTCCACTCGCATTTGTAACTTATCAGGAAATAGATTTCAGCTTTTACAAATATATTTATTATTCAAAAAAGTCAGAAAAGGCTCAAATAAGTAGACATTCCCATTGACTCCTACTTTTATTCACTCAAACCTGAAATATACTGGTAAAGCATATTGCATTTTGGGTTGGTCTAAAATATAATTTTTAATTAAAATTGGGGATTCAATAGAAGTACTTGAAATACAGCCATATTTTACCTGTAAAACATTTTCAAACATTTCAGAGGCTTAACAATCAAAATACTTCCAATTCATAAGAAAGCAGGTATATTCTGGGCAAAAATTTTGATGGCAATATTTTAAATTTTCTTTATTCTTTCCCCAGTTTTGTTTTGTTTTGTTTTGTTTTTTTTCTAATCAAACATATGCAGATTTAAAACTGTTTCCTAGACACTGCATCATGTGCTTTAGGTTTTCACTACATCAATGAAGAGCACTGCACTATGACAGTGTAACAATCTCAGGGTGTAGTGTAGTGCTCACAGCAAAAGGAACTCTTGTTAACTACTAAGGGCAGTGCATAAAGCCCTGACTTCCTTTTACACTGCAAATATTTCTGAAAAAAAGTTCCCACAGGCCCACTTGTAGTATTGTCAAATTATATATAATGGCTGGGAATAAAACAGTTTGTGTGAAATGTATCGAAAATAAGTGATAAAGGTTTGCCAGTACTCCATTTTTCTTCTGGGATAATAACTATTCTTCACTGTTTACTCCTAATACTTAACTACATACTGTATGCTAGAATACACATCAGTAAAGAAGATATGTTACTAAAAATCATCCATAAAAATACAACATCCCTAATATGGGAATATTTCCTCTTTTAAGAATGTCAGGGAGAATATAAGAAATCATTTCTTATGCAGATATCATGTATATTTCAAAAGGGCATTCCTGGTACATCAGGGACCAGAAAATCCTAAATGAGGGATTTTCCTCATCTTCCCATGTACTCGGATCCACATAATTATACAAGCAAAAAAAGAAAAACCAAAAAACAAACAGTAGTTGTTGAGTTATTGTGTTTCTAGAGGTGTACTCAAGCAGGAGATTATTTTTCTATCAGGCTGCAAGGAACTAAGAATAACCTTTACTTAGAGGAGTCACTGAAGCTTGTTTTACGTTTGATTGAGCATCATAATTACATGTGATTGCTTCAATTGATCAGGTACAAAAGAAAAACATCTTTTCACTTCCTCTCCAACACACACAACCAAGCCATTGCTACTCTATGAAAATTCCTCAAACTGCATCATAATAACAGTAGTAGATATGCAAAGAAAGAAAAATAAGATGCTTTGGACAATGTAAATCCCTGAGGATATGAAAGTCCAGAATAGGTTCCAACCAAACATAACAAAATATTATGCTGGTTTGGTTTGGTGGGTTTTTTGGTAGTGGGGCAAAGGTCACAGGAATGGCTCTGGTAGGAAACTGAGAAGCTCCGCCTGCTCCAAACCCAGCCAAGGAGCCATTAGAGGGACAATAGATGTGCCTCTGTGATTAACATATGAAAGGACTGAAATAACACCTGAGCAGAGAAGCACTTAAGGGAAAAGAGCTGTGCTGGAGAGTGAGAGCTGTGCTGGTGGATGGTGAGGAAGAAGGGGAAGAAGGTGCCCAAGCAGAAGTTTCCCTGCAACCCAGGGTGAGCTGGCAGCTGTCCTCCTGCACTCTTGGAGGAACGTGGTGGAACATTCCCTGAAGGCGCCAGGAGGGGTGAACTTGGCCACTGGACTTGGATTTTGTGGCCAGAGGATTTGCTGCCTGTGGACTCTGATCAAGCAGCTTTGGAAGACCCCGGTGCCAGGGGAGGTGGCTGTTCCCGAAGCAGCCCGTGACCCTGTGGGAAGCCCAGGTTGGAGCAGCTCCTGACCTCGTGGGAAGGACTCATGAAGGGGAAGTTGGTGGAGGACTGTCTCCCATGGGAGACACCCTGTGGGGAAGCAGGGAAGGACTGTAAGGAATCCTTCTTCCTGAGGAAGAAGGAGCAGCAGGAACCACCAGCCTGTGAACTGACTCTAAACCCCATCCCCTGTCCCCCTGTGCTGCTGGGGGGAAGGAGGGAGAGAAACCGGGAACAAAGTGATGTGGGCCCAGGAAGAAGGGAGGGGTGGGGTAACATATGCAAGCCCTGCTCTGTGTGTTGTCTGTGTCCTGTGTGTGTGTGATTAGTGTGAAATCAAGTTATTATTTTTCCCCAAGTTGAGTCTGTTTTGCCCTGAACCTAAGTCGGTGAAGAACCTCCTTGTCCTTTGTCTCAGCCCATGAGCTTTGTCCTCCTCATCCCAGTGCATGTGTGTGTGGGGAGCTGAGTGAGCGGCCACGGGGCTGTTCCTTTTGTTGTCATGTTGGGTCCAAACCACGACATTATTGGCAAGCCAAGCCGGAGAGAGAAAAGGAACCACAACTTTGTGCTGACAGAAACTAAAGTTTAACATTCAGGCAATTCAGGTGTATGTTAAAAATCCTTTTTCAGCATTTTATTATTACCTGTAACTTGACATAACTCTATATGAAAATGCAGAGACATAGTGAACTACGGAAGTTTTATGATCCCCTATAACTCATATTTCAGCTATTTAACAAAGGAAATTAAATACTCCCTTTTTAAACTGAAAATTGAGGTACTGCAAAGCAAAAATATTTTGTAATTCATTGCCTGCTTCCAATGGCACATTTGACATTCTTTATGAACAAAATATTTTAATTATTTCCAAAGTGTGTGTATATATATATATATATATAAATGTTATATTTATATTGTCCCAAAGTTGCTACAATTAATTTGAGGACATATAAAACTGTTTCTTCAAGGTCTAATGCCTATATCAGGAAACAGACATCAGGAAAAGACAAAAAACAAGAAGGTTTTCAGTGTAACTAGGAAGATGAAGAGTCTGGGATTTTACTCTTGACTAATCTACAATCCTCCAGCCTCCTGACCTTACAGTCCTTCTCACTCATTCCCCACATTCACTTATTTTATACTTTTAGGAATAAAATAAATAAAGCTATTGCTCTTCCTTATCTTAGGATAAGGACCAAAGTATCTCTTAAAAATATTAAGAAATTATCCGTCTTTACAGTTCAAGAATTATCCTGATTGCACAAATATAAAAATAATATTTTTTTTCTACTTTCTTTTAAAGTTTTTAACATCTCTTTCAAGTTTTTATCACACATAACTTGTACCTCCTAGTGATGTGTTGCATCTGTGTTACACCTATTTTGCTGAGTATTTCAATACAATTTTGCAGGTGTGAAAATTTCCTTGAACTTGTAATTAAGAAAGCATCTTCATAGCTGAGAACTAGGCTTCTGAAAAAAATTGCAAGGCGTGTTACAAAATGGATTAGATTTTTTTTTAAGGTTCCATGAAAGAAGCAAGGTCAAATCTCATGATATTTTAAAAACATAACCATTTTTGAAGCTGGAAAGTCTAGCTTATTTTGACAATTATACTAAATGTTGAGACATCAGCCGTCTGGTTATGTTTATGCATTTTTTTAAATATAGTCATCAGGCTTTATGGGCCCATCTAGATGGATCTAAATTTATACAGCTTCGTACCACAGGTCATGGAGTCATGTTTAAAATACTGAGAACTGAAAACACTAGAGAAGACACTGAAGTCACCATTTTTCCTCTTTCTCTATAAGTTTCAAGGCAGTAATATTTGCAGAACGGCATCCTGTTTCTCCACCATTCCTGTCTTTGTCCAAATTTGTGCTGGCCCTCT
This sequence comes from Apus apus, assembly GCF_020740795.1. Taxonomy (NCBI): domain Eukaryota; kingdom Metazoa; phylum Chordata; class Aves; order Apodiformes; family Apodidae; genus Apus; species Apus apus. Next base: position 56,007,205 of record NC_067282.1, on the reverse strand, counting down.
TTATCAGAAGTTCTACAAGGTCCTTCTTTTACTGTGATACTACTTCTAAAGCAGTTAACTTCTTCATCTTTATAACACTTACTAGTCTTTAGTCCTTGAACTTATTTCCTAAATTTTGAGCATTTAAATTTTATTGCCACCTGGAGCTGCCTGCTGCTACTTTTATTTGATGACACAGAATTCCAGAGAGTAGAAAGTCAGTAATAGGAGCTTTGCATTTTGCTGCAGTTAAGTTTAAACTGCTCCCCAGACACAATGAGTTATAGAATTGCTCTTCAGAACAGTATTATCTTCTTCCTTTTTTTTTTCTTCTCCCCCTCAATAGAATTAAAATACTTGTTCCTATCAATTAATGAGTAGATTAAAAAAAAAAAAAAAAAAAAAAAGGATGTGGGCAGCTACCATTTAGGTTGTGCAAAAGGCAACTTTCAGCCACCAGTTCCAGACGGATTCCAGAAGCGTGTGTTAGCTTCCTGGGCATGGGGAAATCGATATGCCCCTCTGGTGAATGAAAGGGATATTTTGGCTCTGATCAGGGTACCAGCTGGGGGCCAGCTGCAAGAAAGGTGATCACCATGGCTTGACTGCAATCTGGTGGCACTTTAGAGTGAAAATGTCATTGTCCAGTGCTTTTCAGTTCTAGTTAAAATTTACTTTGACCTCTGATTTGATCTATCATATTGCTTTGAGGATCTCCTGAGAGAGGTGCAGCTTTGAGCCTCCAGCTAAGGAAGAGCAATGACACAGGATATCTTACCTCCACAATGAGTTGGTGGTAGCATTACATGCAGTAAATACTTGTGTAAAAGTGACATGGATCACAGCCAACTCTTTTTACTCTAGCAGTTCTGCTCCAAACATAAAAATGTTTATCACATTCTCCATTCTGCTTCTGTACTCAGTTTTTCACAAGCAGTCTATATCCCTGCATTCTTTTGTTAGTCAAAAAAGCAACCCTACTGTACGTAGCAATTTTGTTTGTCTAAAGATGTTTGTGCTGTGCATCCAACATGAACTGACAACCATTAGTATTGCTTGTTCTGAGCTGGGGTCAGATCAAGTGGAATTATAAGCTCTCTGAGTATGACAGAAAAAGGACATAATGAAAAACAAATATATGCATTCATACACCAGACAAGGAAAACAAACCCAATACCATTGAATTTAATTTGGAGAAGGGATGCTTACCATATTTAGGAATGATCAAAGAATAAGAATGTCATCTGTTGGGAAAAAAAACCCACAGACATCTTCAGTCAATTGTTACATTAAGAAGAATTTGTGCAGTGGAATGAGAGACAGAGTGCTTTAAAATATATATTGTCTCTATTGGCCAGACATCCAGACTAGACAACTGTATCCCAGTAAATAAATTTCCTGATTTTTATTTTTTTGTCTAGTCTTTGGATTTTGGTGCCAGAACATATTTGTATAGAAGAATGAGAAAAAAGGACACTCAAATGTACACGTCTAATTAATTTTAGAACTCTTCTTTTTAGGGAAAATATTAGTTTTACATAGAAAAATTTTGAACTTTTGTCAAAAGTTCCCTTTAAAAATAATTCAGGTGATTATTTGTTCAATTTAAATTCAAAATCTAAAGTAAATTAAAAGAAGCTAACAAACCTAATTATTCATACACAAGAAAATAAACCCTGACACAAGACAACAGTTAGTCATATATCATATTCCAAGTAAATAAAATGTGTTAGAGATTGGGCACATCTATCTCAAAATGAAAGTGACTCTTTTCAAATTAGATTAAAAGTTGGACTTGTAAACACATCCGTAATTTCCTAGCAACTAGCAATCTAAATTAGCAGTATTTTTTGGACCTCTGCTTCAAATATAACAGACTCTATAAAACCTGCATTTTTATCAAGTGTGCAAGACACAGGACAAAATACACTAATCCAGCAGCAAGGATCTGAAAGAGAGGCAAGTGGCAGTAAAAACATCAATGAAAAACACTACTTTCAAAGAAAATAGCAGGAAAAATGTCTACAGGGAGAACAAAAAAAATCCTCCCCAGGTATACTATCAAGAAGAAATTGAAAACTCTTGAGTTTGATTTTGATACTTTAGATGAAGAATCAATCCTACTTGTCTAATAACAAAGCTTTCTTTTAACACATGCTCAGTCATTTTGATCTATTTTTTTTCAGCCATAATTTTCCCCCGTTTTCTGTTCTTATCTTCTCAGCTGCATATCATAGGTATAGGACCTTTTTTACACACACATTTTCAGATATATCCTGATGACCTTAGAACTGAGATATAACTCAGCACAAAATACAGAAAATAATTCAGAAAGTACATCACATTTAGACTAATTTGCATTTGTGTTATAGGTAGAAAACAACATTCATAATATATATGCAGGAAACGATTCTGCTTGAAATGGAAAAGTAAAATATTGCCATATATCTTTGAGAGCAACAACAACAGTTTATAAGTATTACTAGCTTGAACAGTGAGGTATTAGTATCATTACTTTTGTGTGGAAGCTATCTGAACATCTGACCAACAACATTGAACCAAAAGGGTTAACCTGCAGTAAGCATTGGCTCCAAGAAACATCTGGATAACCCAAATTTTGAGGTATTAGTGATAACTTTGGATCATACATTTTTAACTAATAAGTAAAATACTTTCTGATTTGTACCAGTCCATTGTTTGTGTGCACAGGCCTTTAAAAGTGGATCATGCCTGCTGTTCTGATTTGGTTTGGTGAGTTTTTTTGGAAACAGGGAAGGGCCCCAGGAGTGGCTCCGGTAAGAAGCTGAGAAGCTCCCCCTGCTCCAAACCCAACCAAGGAGCCATTAGAGGGACAATAGATGCGCCTCAGCAATTAACATAGGAAAGAAATGAGGTAACACCTGAGCAGAGGAGCACTTAAAGGAGGAGAGCTGTGCTGGAGGAGAAGAGCTGGCTGAGGAAGCACGAGCTGTGCTGATGGTTGGTGAGGAACATGAGGAAGAAGGTACCCAAGCAGAAGTTTCCCTGCAACCCAGGGTGAGATGGCAGCTGTCCTCCTGCACTCTTGGAGGAACGTGGTAGAACATTCCCTGAAGGCGCCAGGAGGGGTGAACTTGGCCAGTGGACTTGGATTTTGTGGCCAGAGGATTTGCTGCCTGTGGACTCTGATCAAGCAGCTTTGGAAGACCCCGGTGCCAGGGGAGGTGGCTGTTCCCGAAGCAGCCCCTGACTCTGTGGGAAGCCCAGGCTGGAGCAGCTCTGGACCTCGTGGGAAGGACTCGTGCAGGAGAGGTTTGTGGAGGACTCTCTCCCATGGGAGACACCCTGTGGGGAAGCAGGGAAGGACTGTAAGGAATCCTTCTTCCTGAGGAAGAAGGAGCAGCAGGAACCACCAGCCTGTGAACTGACTCTAAACCCCATCCCCTGTCCCCCTGTGCTGCTGGGGGGAAGGAGGGAGAGAAACCGGGAACAAAGTGATTTGGGCCCAGGAAGAAGGGAGGGGTGGGGTAACATATGCAAGCCCTGCTCTGTGTGTTGTCTGTGTCCTGTGTGTGTTTGATTAGTGTGAAATCAAATTATTATTTTTCCCCAAGTTGAGACTGTTTTGCCCTGAACCTAAATCGGTGAAGAACCCTCCTTGTCCTTTGTCTCAACCCATGAGCTTTGTCCTCCTCATCCCAGAGCATGTGCGTGGGGGGAGTTGAGTGAGCGGCCATGGGGCTGTTCCTTTTGTTGTTGTGTTGGGCCCAAACCATGACAATTATTGGTGAGCCAGGCAGGAGAGAAAAGGAACCACGACATCTGCAAACTGTGTTTAAATGATCTAACTTCTGGATGTGCTCCCTTTCCACGGTTTGAGTTTAGCTCTTTTCAACTTGCCACATAGTAAGACTACATGCAATCTGACCTGCTAATCACAGCAAAAGTGTCTCTGTTCTGCAAATGCACTAAGGAGAAATGACATCTAGAGAGCCATGCTTTATGACCCAGCACTGCCAAATGGGCTGACTAATTAGAATTTGGGAATATTTACTCTGGTAAGTATTTACAATACTTGAGAAATAAGGTCTTTATGAGAGAAATTAGTGTTTCATGTTTAATTATCCAAGTGATTGACACCTGCATTGTTGGAGGTTCTGGCATACTAGCGTCCATGTACTCTACATTCCAGTATTATATTGGTGATCAGTGTCTCCTTGAAGGACAACAGACAGTCAGTTCCTATAATGTTTAATATATTAGAAGAGATTATTAATTAATGTATTAACACTGCCAGCAACATTTAGTGTCTAAAAAAAGAGATCAAGAGATGAGAATATGAATCACAGCCTCAGGTTCAAACATGGTTTAAATGCTAGGACTCAGACACTGGTTTCCCTATCAATTCTGAATGCATTTCCAGAAATTTCAAAGTCCATTATGTTCTGCTTTTTTCACTCAAAAATGTAGAAGTCCAGTAGCCAGTGGACTGAGTATGAAGTGCTGTGTGCACTTTACAGAAATACACCTTCAAAATTGTTTGGAAGAACCCTATTCCTATTGCACAAATCCCAGCTTTTGCCTAACAGGACTTGTTTAAAGGGGATATAACATTTACAGAAGGTTTGTGAAAGACCTAGTTCAATTTTCCTGAAAAGGGAAAATAAAAGAGAAGTTGTTTATTCCATTTTGACATCAAGACTAGTTTTTATGTTAAACTGAAAGTTATAAAAGTTACCTTATGTTTTGTCTTTCCATGTTAATGAAAAAATAGACAAGTTTCATTACTGATATTGTAACTTTTATATGCTAATGGAAAAAAAAAAAAAAATTGATGTATTAAACTTCCTAAAATCTTCATGAAGATGTTGTTAACAACTAGATACAAAGCTAGACTTTTTACTTTCATAGGAAGTACCTGGTGTAAGGATTCACTTTCTCATAGAATTAACTAAAGATAATCTGATCTAAATTCTCGCTTTTATCCAAAATTGCCTATGCAGAGAAGCTGCTAAGGCATGTGATTTCTCAATTTTCTGAGCATCTAGCAGCTCTAAAGTCACTAACTAGTTAGCATTTTTTAAAAAAATTGGTTTAAGGACAAGATTTTTGCAAAGCAATGGAGGAATGGAAAGATCTTGATGCTTAAGAGACTTTCATTCAGATCATTCAGATATTTCTGAGAACTCTATTTTATATTATTTTCGAAGGAGCATAGTGTAACCATATTGCCTACTACTAAAAATCATGGCCTGTGTGACAGAAATGTTTAGTAATTTTGTATGTATTTTTCAGAACAGTAACACATTTTCAGACATTTGTGACAAGTTCTGTTATCAGAAATGATTCAACAATCTCATTGTTGGTTAAAGAAAAAGACTGTTGAAAGAAACGGAATGCTACATGATAATTGAAAAGGATTTCATCAAAGTTAGTAGTGTCAAATATCATGTCACATATAAATGCTTGGAAATCCAATGGAAATTTTTTATTCTCCTGGTTTTCCAAGACTTTGCACCCTGGAAATCTGTTGCCCGTTCACTATAAAATCATCATTAATTAAGAAGAGCAAATACTACCACTCTTGGGTAGATATAGGTCTAATTCAGCTAATCCCTAAAAGTTTTTACTTCCTGAGAGTCTCTTACTCTCCTTTTTTCTCATTCTTTAATTCTATTCTCCTAGCTTCCTTTCTACCATGCTGCAATCTTTCAGTTTTACCCAAAAAGAGACCTATTTGCATAAAATTTTAAAACTAAAAAAGGTAATGCTTTCATCCCAGTTCCATCAAAAACCCTGTTTTTTATATGAACTACATTATACCAAGAATGTCTTTACAGTGCACACCCTCTTGTACAAATGCAGATGAAGCAAGAGTCCGTTGCACACACAACAGCAGCAAATTCCAGTCACTTTTCAGTCATGAGAATTTTGATTTTTAGAGGAACATTATGATGTTAACCTGCAAAATACTAATTATTAGTCTTCAGGTGCTACATGATTTTGTAAAGTACAGGGTCCATTTCAAGCTCTGAGACCTATTTTTTAGTTGTTTCTTCATTTCAATTGCAGATGAGTTTTATGATATCATTTGGTATCTTTGTGTCCTTGACCTTTATAGGACATGCTGATTAACAAGACAGGTATAACATAATTTATTTCATTCTTCTTCCCTCCTCATATTTGGCTTTTCAAACTCCTCTCCTTCTGATGCCTTAACAGTCATTAGTAGAATCCATTATTAGTTCCAGCTTTGGATCTGCCCAGAAGTTCCACCTGGAAAATCTGTGACAGACGCATTTTGATTCATGATGCTGTTACTAGGCTGTTCATCATTCTTCCATCTACAGTAGTCTGCATTTGCAGCACTTCTGTAACACACAGCTCTTAGAAAAGATCTGTCTTGAATCACTACTGCAAACCATTGGAGAACATGTGGCAATTTTACCCTACTCAACTATACCCTGAGTGGTTTAACACAACTTAAAAAGCTGCTGCATGCTCCAAAACTGCATGAACGAGTTTTATAAAAACAGCTCAGACCTTCTAGAATTCTTAATGTGCTTTCAAGGAGATTATCTCCACAGAAACATTTAAGGTACTGAGAGACAGACTGACATGGTGACTAGAAAACTGTTTTAATGTCAGACTAATGTTCACTTACAGAAAAGGGGTATAGAAATTATGCTTCTTGATGATATTTTTTCTCTCAATATCATGTATTTTCCCTTAGTCTTAATCAGAATACCTGGATAAAAAAGGAAACAGTTGCAATAGAAAACACATACCATGAGAAAACTACAGGAATTTTGGACAGTCTTGGAAAGCCATTAGCAAGAATAAGCACAATGAGCAGTGCTGTAAAAGAAATGAGTGATCCAGCTTTTCCTAACTGTTCTACCGTTTCCTTAATGGGTAATGACGGTTCTTCACCTCTTCCAAATATACTTTATGGTGTGTATATTTTATTCACCTAAACTTAACAAACAAATGGATTATAATTCTTAGTATTTCTATGTTGAAAGATAATTTGTTTTTGTTTTAAAGACAAGTTTTCAAAAGAAAGATTAAGCTGTATTTTAAATACAAGAAATATCGAATATAGAAACCTGGTTGAGTCTAAGGCAAAATTAGGCACAGAATTTGAATGCCAGATTCAATTCCATACAGAGATAATTGTATATAAACATTTGTATATATTCAAAATGTATACAGAGATAATTTCAATTAAACATATTGCTGTAGATGAGAATGTACAGTATATTTAAAGTGCACATAAAAATGTTCAAGTAGCATATGAGTGAAAAACCATAAGAGAAAACAGCTTACGTGGAAATCAACACCATAGTGATACCATGTCTGTCTGGGTATCTGGCACATTCTAGCATCAAACTTTCTTGGTAGTGTGCAGAGGTCTCACTTAAGCATTTAGCAGTTTGTTCTGGACAGTATAGAACCTATGATAGCAAGAGGCATCTATGAACATGAAAATCTTTCTTGTGAAAGTATCACGAGAGATATATAACACAAGGGGGTAAAAACTGAAAACTGAAACTAATTATTTTAAGAAATCACATTTATATGGGATAACTAGAGACATATTTTCAAGATTTAGAACACAAATAAATACAAACCCTGGATTAATGGTAGCATAAATCACCAATGGCTATTTGTCCGGCATCGTTAGTTGGCATTGTATTTAACAAAATCTGTAGGAATCAGGAAAAAAAGGGCAGGAGAAAGCAAGGAAAGATTTAAAAACAATTTTCTATATGAAGAACTTGAAGAATAATATAAATGTACACTATTAATAACAGATCAGATTAGAAACTCCAGACAACTTATTTTAATCAAATTGAATAAGCAGCTTAGTAGCAAAACTTCTCAAGAGGTGAAGTCTGAGAACAAGAAAAATTTTTATTGGTGAGAATATAAAACAATGTCTCACTTGAAGCATTTGAAGTTCTATTTAAAGTGCAATACTTCATAAGTGAATTAGAAAAGAAGAAAAGCTAAGTCAGTTACATTCTGTTAGATCTTCCATTGCAAAAGAAAAGGGGAAGGGAGGGGAGGGGAGGGGAGAGGAGGGGAGAGGAGAGATGTTACAATATAAAGTGATCCTTCATCAGTATTTTGTACTAATTAGTATTTGACTTGTGAATAAATTCTTAGATGTAGTGCTATGAACTTCATTGAATACAGTTTGTAGATAACTTCACCCGTCATATTAACAGCCTTGACTTGGCAGAAATTATTCTGTCTAAACATTTTATTATAATTTTCATCAAGAGCAACACAAACGTACTTATGTTTCATCATCATAATGATGAGGTGAAGGTATATATCACACTGTCTAATTTAGTAAGTGGGGAAATTAATTTGGAAAATGAAATTACTTTTCCTGTGATCATACATACTACAGATAGGTAATATAAAAAAACAGCTCCAAAGACAGGCAAAGTTAATAAGTATCTCTTGTTCCAACCAGTTGGGTCAATTTCTCATCTCAATTTTGCCATTCAGTATATATTCACTCATCTGTATTTGTGCTCTGTCAGTAAGTCAGATCTTTTTTGAAATTCTGTGTGTCTTGCCAGAAAGTGTTGCAAAGTTTCAGCCAATTGTCAGATTTCATTTTTGTTTAAAACCACTGTGCAGATATTGCTCTTTGAAGCAGGCACACGTCTAAGAAAACCCCAATTTTACTTTATGTTATATTGCAGTTTTAGAATTTTCAGAATTACAGTAAAGCTAATTTATATATAAATTCCCATCCTAAAAATAATCTGAAATAAATAAAGATATCAAAATGATAAATTCTCATTGAACTTTTGATCATTGTTAAAAAACTTTCTTTTTCTTATTTTTGTTGTTCTTCTGGTACCAAAATCACAGATACCTTACCATTTTTTGAATAATTGTAATATTTTTTACTGCATTTGAGATTAATCCTAAACAATCAGGTTCATAATATCTGTATCTTTTTTTCTAATCTTGTTTTTATTCCCTCCATCTGAGACATCATCTTACTGAAGTAAAGACAGGTCCGAAATGTTGAAAATTTTGCTTTTCTTAGATTCCACATCTTTGGTACATCAGAATAGATAAACAGTATAACCACCCCGCTGTTGATTTTAGATACAATTATTCTTGGATATAAATCATAACTGAAGAACATAACAGTGTCTGCATGGGCTTTCATGTTACCATAGGGTTCTGCATTTACTTAGTGACCTTGTTGTGCCATTGGTGACTTTTGACACACTCCGAGCTAAACAAACTTTAAAAAAAATTAATGCCCATTTCAAAACAGCAGGAGATAATTAGCAGCATTAATGAGGCTGTTCATTGGATTCTCCAACAATATCTTTCACAGCAGGAGAATCAGACTGTTCGTGTGTCAGGGACACTTACCCTTGACATTTTCTAATTACTTTTTGTAGATTTTCTTAACTCACCTTAACCACCAGGAGACATTGACCTTGAAACTGACCATGGCGGTCAGTGTATGCCATCAATTACAGGACAGAGAGGTTGCAAGACTATGTGAGACACAAAATGTCTTAGTACTGACACAGGATCAATGGTGATCTTTGAAAAAAAATCTGTTCCTGGCTTGAAAGCATAGCTTATGGCACTTTATTTATTTATTTATTTATTTTAACTGAGATTTATTTCAATAGTCAAGAACAAATATACAGTCTCTTTTATAAGCAACTGTGCCATAGCACTTCATGGTCTCTCTTCAAAGATGAAAAATATTAGGATCAAAAGCAAAGTTAAGTACTCTTTGAACCTTTTTATAGGTCCTGGAATATAATTTTGAAATGTGCAAGATTTTTTAGATTATTCACCCTTGACCTAACTTAGCTCCTTTCAGATTTGATAGAATTTTTATCCTTTACTTCAAAGGAAAATCAATTAAGGTATCACTGAGTGCTTTTGAAAACTCTGTCTTGGTTGACTATCCCTTCTGATAAGCATAACTGATCTATTTCAAATGAAAAAAAAAGTATCTTCATGTAATGAAATAAGAAAATAAATTCAATGAAAATATCTCATAGCAACATCTTCATTCACATTATTTCTCCTTGAAGGAAAAGTGAATGACACGTCAAGTACTCAGCGGAAGTTTTCTTACAGTATCCTGTATCTCCCAACCTTTTCTCTACTTTCTATATGCAGTGTTATTAAAATTTCCACATTTACCTCTTGGCTTTACAGCCATTTTTATTGCCAATTATCAGCTGTGGGCTTTTTCATTTTCTCACTGTCACCTTATTAACTATTTTTGAAATGTCTGCAGAGTATTCTTGTTCTATGGAAATTTCTCTGATACCAGTGACCTGCTGATCACACTGTGAGTTCTTAGGGAAGATATAGTATGGTCAATAATAAAACTGCAAGTAATTAAAAAGTATTTAAATAGTAATATTAAAATAATTTTGCTTCTTAAGCACAATTCTCATTGTATCGGAGATTTTTCCTAATTCAGTTTTCCCCCTAGTGAACTAGTGGATTGCTTTCCATTTTTCCATATTCTGTTTACATGTAAGCAAAAATACATATGGTATAAAATGCCAGGAGGGAAAAGAGAAGGTTAGGTAACAGGATAGAGAGCACTTACGGTAAAGCACAATCTTTAACATCAAGTTAAAGTTATAAATAAGTGTTCATTTGTGCCTTTGTTATACACAAAATTAAGTACCTTTTACTGGAGATCAACCTGCTAGAATTCAGGATTTTTTTCCTTTCCAGGGCTTTCCCTAGGCAATTACCCACTTCAAAAGACCCTGAAATACACACAGCATGGATGACATATACGTTACTTGACCAAGGAACCACCATTGCTACACCTAGCACAACTCTTAACAGGTAATGCATATTGATATGTGGTAGAAAAGTTCTTACTGCTATATCTGCTACCTGCTCTGTGAACAGCAAGTGCTTTCTGATTTAATGCTGCTGATATTAGAATCTTTTATAGATAAGAAGTTTCAGAAGCACAAAAACTTACAGAAAAGACACATCTGGCCCATTTTTGGGTGTATATCTTTAACAAGTTGAAGTTCTTTGGTAGAGTGGCTCACTTAAAAAAGATTTACTATGACTGTTTTCCTTTCTTTTTTGTTCTAAACTGCTGTAGTTATCTAATAATCTGAAATAATTAGTTTGTCTGTGTGATGGAAAACAGCAGCAGAATACAACAAAGTGTATGGTAGTACCCAGGTTTTGTGTCTCCTGGAGATTTTGTACCTGGCTTTAATAAGAACATGTGATTTTGTAGCAGATTTAATAACAGCAATACTACGGAGGAAGAAGAAAAAATTAAATAACTGGTACCTACTATGGAATTGGTGCAATAACAGAGGTCACCTGTCAAAAGGTTTGTCCTGTCACTTACCTTTCTTATACAAGCCTTACCACTCTTACCATAGAGATTTGAAAACTGCTGATTTAATTAACTTCTGAATTTCATTTGACACATGGCTGCAACATGCACTCTGCCTGTTGAAAACATCCTTGTGGGAAACATTCTTTCCCAATTCAGGAGGCACCTAACAGCAGGCAATTTGCTTTCCAAAGTCATATATCCACTCCATGAGGCACGGATGCCATATTGAGTAATTGACATCCCATTGAATAGATGTTTGTTTAATTTCTCAGTTTCTCAGAATACAAACTGCTTCCTGAAGAAGTCAAAACTCAAGATTGCTCCCTAAAGGGCAGGGAAGGTTTATGTGGGTACTTTTTGTTGTTGTTTTGTTTCTTTCCCAATAATGCAATCTTGTCTCTAACACAGCAATGAAAGGATATCAGACAGATGGATTTTAAGGGTGATATTGAACACATACTCTATTAGTATTTGATTTGGTTTCAACCCTCTCTTTTCACATTCTGGGGAGAAAAGTTTCTTTATTTCTTCATAAAAAAGCATTACAGTTTTCTTTTCCTGGAATCCTATTCAAAATACTTATCTAAACATTTTATTAGTATTTTTCTCATATTTTTTTCTTCAAATATATTTTTTCTGTTTATGCCAAAAATAACTGGAGTCCTATTTTTCAAATCCTAATATCCAGGGAGCAGTCAGAAGATGCTATGATTTTTAAGACATATAGTTTAATACTCTCTGTTTTTTGTCTGCAAGTATGTGAAAGGCAAAATCATGAGCTAAATGCCAAAACCTAGTCCCATTGATATGGAGGGCAACTTCTGAACTGATTTCTATTGAATAAGAAATTTAATCAGTGTAAGTGAGGCAATGTTAGACTGTCCCCCCATTGTTACCCTTTCTCATACTAACAAGAAGACTACAGTTAAGTTTCACTGTTACCAAGAGATCTCCTTGGGCCATAGGCAGCATGAAATTGGTCTTATCCATACATAAGTTAACACACACACACAGAAACTCAAAGAGCTACAAAGTTCACATTTACTCTTTCAAGCCCTATGTTAGGCTCAAAAGTTCTCTCTGAAGACCTTCAAACCGTCTTTTGTCTTTCCATTGACCCTACAGGGAACTTAGCAACAACTTCAAAACTACTTCACCTGTCACTTAAAAGCAAGTTCAAATGCCTAAATTAGATATACGAAGCTCTTCCCACACTTGTAAAAATGCTGAGTCTTATCTCCCATATGTCCACAAACTATTTGGATTCCTATAAATCTACCAAGGCAAACAGTCTTGTTAATAAAAAAAATAAATAAAAAAATTAGAAAAATACAAGTGGAAATAAAATTTCAGCAGGTAATTGCATTGTGCCTATATATATGCAAAAGTTAAAAGCTGGAAGTTCTTCAGGTGTTAACTTCCACTGTAAAATGTAAAAACCGAAGCTTTTTTAAAGACAGATCTGTATATAGGGTATTTTGAGCATTTATTCAAACATATATATATATACACATGCATATATACACCTATTAATTCCACAGATTTTCAATCTGTGTATAAGAATGAATAATTTTTTAATGATGCTTTTATTTCAGGAAGGCAATACATTCTCAGTTAGTACAATTACAGCAGTACGTGCAGGCAAGTGTAGTCTAACAGGTATACCTGTCTGTTAAAGGTCAGTGCTTTCGTTGGTACAATATATTTTATAAAACTGAAGTGAATAAAAATAAAAGAATCATTGAAGAAACTCATCCAAAGTTTTCAATTCCCATAAATGTTGCTACACAAGTGTTGTGTAGTTCTATATGGAAGTCAAATATTAACAGCTTTCATAAAAAGATGACAATATTAATCATAATTCAAATGGTTGTAGTATCTGATGCTATGATGAAAACACAGCAGCTGGTGTAGCCTGGGAAAGACCCTAACTCTGACATTTCATTCTTTTCTGCCTGGGCAAAGGTGGCTCAGCAACATGCTGTTTGTCTTCATCTGTCTTCCCAGCCCTGCACATTGACAGGATAACAGCATGGTTGCTTGGTGGTCTGCAATGCAAACTACCCTTTATCTACCTAATTGCAGTTCATTGTAGCATAAGGGAACTCATTTTACAGGTGTGCTGCAAAATCTGCTGTCTTCCTGGTCACCAAATCTTGGGACTGCTTTACAAGGTGGATCTAATGATAGAGAGATAGTATCAGTCAGCTACTGATAGCTTCCAGCCTTTGAAGCTACACTTATGTCAAATGTAAATCACACACAATGAAGGCACAGAACATTAAAGGCAGAAACTCTGTAAAACCAGTCGAGCTGATTAGTACTAAATTAGTGATGTTCCATCTGCTAGGGTGGTAATATTTTTTTTCAAACTGCCTGACTGAAATGCTTCATTTCACAGAGAGCCCATGTTCAATGGGCCAACAGGGAATGCTATATAGTGATTGACAATGGAAGGAGATGGTGACAAATATATAATTACTCTTTGAGAGTGTAATGTGTTCATTAAGAAAACTAGCAAATTGCCTGTGATACTAAACATATACATAAAAATACATGTTCCCATATATGCACAGTGTTTTCAGACTTGTGAGCAGAATTAAAAATTTCCTCAAGCTTTACCTCTCGGAAAAACATGTAACAAATAGCTGCATACACTGTATTAATTTAAGAAAACAAAACAAAACAAAACAAAACCTCAATGCCTACATCCTCCTAAACAGAAAAAGTGTATAGCCAATATCTACTCTGGGTCTAAGTTTCAAAATTGAAGCAATTCAGTTGATTTGGAAAGAAGTTATGCTTGTTCAAACACTTCACTTTGTTCATACTCTGCAGGAAATACTATTTTTAGGAAAGAATTAGCAACAGTGTTACTACTGGGACTCTCTTAGATGATATCCCAGATGTAAAACTGAGCAACACTTACAATGGGACTGTATTCTAATGAAATAAACTGTAGGAAGTAGAATTAGGAGCAGTGTTAAGTCACATTAAGACATAAAAAGCCAATGGAATATTCTAATGCCTTACCATCTGGCAATCAGACTCCCTTCTCCTTGTGTCTGTCTCCCACTTACACGATCATGATTTCTCCCACACTGCTCTTCATGATTAAAAATTCATTTTTCCTGTATACTAACTATCTCAGCTTATTCTTAGAGTTGACTTACATAGAAGTAAATCAAATCCTCCCTCATTTTGGCAAATACTTCTTGAAGTAAGTTTTCTGTAAAGCCTCATTTCCTAGAAAAATTATCACTAAAACACTGAGAAAAATGCTCAGCAGAATGCTGAGAAAGTCAAAAGGTTTTGCTGTTTGAGATCCCTATGAAAGGGGAAGTACAACATATTCTGTTATCAATGTAGTTTTGTTGTTGTTGTTGCCAATTATCATTCCTAATTTAAATCACATTGCTTAGATTTTCTTCTGCACTGATTTGGAAAAAAAGCTATCACAGAATAATGATAAACAAAGGGAAGGAAATAACCACCAGTCAGTAGTCTTACTCAGATATGAACTACGAAGGAATATGAAGAACTAGCTTTCCTGAAATACTGTGGGAATGAAAATCCTTTCTTCATTAAGAGAATGGATATTGCCAAGCTGAACTGTTTGATTTTGGAATCCCATCAAATAACCCAAAATATTTCCTTTCATTGTTCACCCAGATTTGGTCTGTGAAAGAGCTTTAAACATTGTGATGCAGTTTAAGATTGCCATTATCACATTAAAAAGGATGGCCTATTTAGACTTTGTAGTAACAGTAAAAAGACAATTAAGCTTGTCTATTGCTACCAAAAGGAGGCAAGATTTCTGCATGATTGCTGATTTTGTTATTAATTAGAAGTAATTTTCTTTAGAACCTAGAAGACTTCCAGCATCTAGTGAGGAATACTGGCAATGATTATATTTTAAGTATGCCATCATCTACCTAATAATTAGATTGAGGAATAATTTAGTTAATTGCTGATAGCTGTTTACCGTTATGTTTTATTCGTTGTTGTGTCTTATCAGCAGTAGAATACATGTCCTTTGATATTGCATTAACAATTTAAGGGGATTTGTTTCTCTAGCATTCTCCCAAACTCATAAGGGGTATGTTAGTTTTGTCTTAGACTCACAATGTCACCAAGGTCAGTTATTGTCAGGCTTTTTAGAAATGAATTAACCACATTAAATAAATAAATAAATAGATAGATAAATAAATAAATAAATAAATAAATAAACAAACATTTATTGTGCTTGGTATCAACTTGCACTTCACCCAGATATAACCATAAAAAAATTTGCAAACTTCTACAATCAGCTCAGATACAGCTTTTACAATCAATACAATAAATTAAAGTTTGGAATGAAAATGACTCTGTGTATCACAGGTGTGAATTACTATCACAACCTTATGTTATTTTCTGCTATGACACAGTCATGAGTACATGTGTGCTTTTGACCATCTTGGAAAGCTCATGGTGATCGAGGGAGGTACTTGAGGACTGGAAGAAGTCAAATGCCACTCTGTTTTCAGCAACGGCAAAAAGGAGGATTCAGGGAACTACAGGTTGGTCAGGTACTCGGCTTGTGAAACTGATGAAACAAGCAGTCCAGATAGGTGATTTGGAGTGGTCAGCATGGATTTATGAAGAGAAAATTATGCCTGACTGACCTGATAGCCTTTCACACTGAGATGACTGGCTCTGAGTGAGGGCAGAGCAGTGAATGTTGTCATGACTTTTGACAATGTCTCCCATAGCTTCCTCAGAGACAAGCTGATGAAGTGTGGCCTAGATAAATGGACAGTGAGGTGATTAAAAAAAATGGACTGAATTGTTGGACTCAAACCACTATCATTGGTGGTATGAAGTCCATCTGGAAGTCAGAAACAAGTGGTGTACCCCAGGGACTGAAACTGACACCCGTAGCATTTAGCATTCTCTTTGCTGAACTGGCCAATAAGGCAAAGTGCACTCTCAGAGAGTTTGCAGACAACAAAAGACTGGGAAGAGCAGTTGATACACCTGACCACTGTTACCATGCAGAGGGACCCCAATGGGCTGTAGAAATGGGCTGAGAAGAACACCATGAAGTTCAACAAAGGGAAACTCAGAGTCCTGCACCTGATGAGGAATAACCCCATGCACCAGTACACACTTGCGATCAACTGGCTGGAAAGTAACTTGGTGGAGAAGGACCTGATGACCCTGGTAGTTAACAAGCTGGCTACCAGGTAGTAATGTGCCTGCATGGCAAAAAGGTCTGCAATATTTTGGGCTCTATTAGGAGGCCAAGGAAAGTGATCCTGATGAGGCACGTCTGGATTTCTGGGTCCATGTCTGGGCTCAAGAGAGAAATAAACTTACAGGAGCAAGTCCAGTGCAGGACTGTGAAGACGATGAAGGCGTTGGAACATCTGTGGCATGAGCTGAGGTTGAGAGACCTGAGACTGTTCAACCTGGAATAGAGAGTGCTTATGGGGATCTTATCAATATGTATAAATATCTGATGGGAGGAGACAGATTCTTCTTAGTGGCATCCAGGGAGAGAGCAAGAGGCAGTGGGCACAAGCTAAACCAGGAAATCCCACTTAAACACATGAAAAAAAGCTTTGTAATTTTCCCCCCCTTCTTTTTCTATGGGGATAATCATATACAGGAACCTGCCCAGGCAAGTTGTGGATTCTCTGTCCTTGAGGATATTAAAAAATAAATAGGCACAACCCTGATCCACTTGCTCAGGGTGACACTGCTCTGAGTAGGAGGGTTACACTAGATGATCTTCAGAGGTGCCTTACAAATTAATCCATTCCATAGTTCTGTGATTCAGTTAACTTTTTCTGTTAATGTACTTACTAGATATTTATGACGATACTGTGATACTCAGAAGCTTCCTGCTTCTTTTATTGTAGTTAGTTAGAGATCTTGTAAACATAATCTTATGAATAAACTGGACCTGTCCTGCTTTGTTTTGATAATTAGTGAATTATGATACATTTCTATTCCTAAATTAATATATAGGCTTTTAAGGCACAGACTCTTATGTCTGGAAATGCAAAATTTTATGTGTGCAATAACTGAGAAATAAAAAATTTAAATTTGTTTTTCGTCATGAGTTTTACAGATAAAATTAACTTGCATTTATATTTCAGAAAGAAGAAAATGTTCGTTTTTTTCCATCTTCATATCTGGATTCATCTTAATGCAATGAACCAAGCCCTACTATCAGCTGTGCAGTTGTAAATTATATTTCTAGTTGGTGTATAAATAATTTATTAATTTATACAGTTAATTTTTCAACAATATTTTTCCACATGTGTGTAAATGAAAATAGAATTTAGCCAAGAGTTGGGTAACACCTAAATTGCAAACACCTTCTAAGTATACAAGTAAGCTATATACAGTGACAGAAACGAAATTTTCCAGAAGCTAAAAACTTTGCTCAGCTTCAGTAACTTGAGGACAAGTTCTCTTGAATCCCGAATAGGTATTTGAATAAATAGGAAAATCATAAATCACTTTGTTTCACTTAATAGTAAGAGGACAAAAAGGCTTTCTGCATGGATTTTAAGGTCTTTATTCTTACAATTAGAAAAGGTTGCATAATTGACATTTCTGTCAATTCTAATATTTCCAAACTTAATCTGAAACAGGACATGCAGAAACGATCTCTCTCTAATTCAAAACCATTGTATTTTATTGCATCTGAATTTCATCACTATGTTTACCTTCATCTGCCTGTCCACCTTAATCTTTTGTTCTCATTGGCTTTTCCCACTGAAACTGTACAGCTGTTCATGCTCTTAGTGATATTACAGTTGCTTCCTCCACAGTCCTTCTGACTGACATTTGTGAGGGGTCTTGTGCATTAAACTGTTAACTGCTCAGTTAAACCCAAGTATAGTTACAGAGAAAACATGAATAATGCTGATTTTTCTGTAACTTTTAAATAATTATTTCATTATTGGCTAGTTAATGGTAGATACAATGACTTACATTTAGTTTCAAATGCTTACAAACTTCATTGTTGTGAATCTTAAGAGAGATTTCCCGTGGATTTTTGGCTTTTCTTCTTCTCTTCTCTTCTCTTCTCTTCTCTTCTCTTCTCTTCTCTTCTCTTCTCTTCTCTTCTCTTCTCTTCTCTTCTCTTCTCTTCTCTTCTCTTCTCTTCTCTTCTCTTCTCTTCTCTTCTCTTCTCTTCTCTTCTCTTCTCTTCTCTTCTCTTCTCTTCTCTTCTCTTCTCTTCTCTTCTCTTCTCTTCTCTTCTCTTCTCTTCTCTTCTCTTCTCTTCTCTTCTCTTCTCTTCTCTTCTCTGTTAGAGCTGATTATCTGGTTTTTATTTGTCTATTTGCTTGCTTCCACTTGGCCTAATTTTATATTGCTGTGATCAGCATTATATTGATTCAATTTCTGAAGAAGATAGTTTCTGCATTGTCTGTGGAGAGAAACACTGTGGGCTGGGTTGACTGATTAAAATAACCTTTCATTATTTATTTTTCCTGTTGGATTTCAGCCATGCTCTCTCCAAAATGAACAGACTACTTGACTTCAGGCATACACAGTGTGTTTTTTTATGCATAGTAGGAGTACTACAGAAACATGCAAGATGCAGACCTATAAAAAAAAAAATAAATCAGCATCAGTGAATTTGTTATTTTTAGGAGACAGTTTAGGTGGATGTACTCCTCTAAAATATTTACTAATCTGGTTTGCACACTTTCTGCATCCACCATTACTACCACTTCATGCAGATAATTTTAGGTTTCCTATTTAATCATTATCTAAGACCAAGTTTTCATTGAGCCAGACTTTGATGAAACTCTGGGTGGGTTGCAGGGAATGTTTTTCATATTTTCCTAAGTAAATATGCGCTCTTCCACTAAGAGATAATCATCACTGCCATCAGGCTTATGGAGATAGGAAGCCAAGAAGCAGGGTGCATACAGCTTCACTCAAAAATGACACATTTTCAGTCTTTCAGAACATGTAGTATCTCCTTCACATCACCATCTTTCCTGAAGTTTCCCTGCTTGGGTCTGTTGAATAAATAGTGTAACCTAACCTTGCTTTTGTAACTCTAACAGGTTTTCTGGCTTTTTCCTCACTAATCTACCAGAAAAAAAAATAATAGTAAGGTATCTTTGGCTTGCTTAGTATGAGTGTGTTTTTATGAGTTAGTTACCAGAATTGACACGGTTATGCTTTGGGAAACATTCTGTTGATGGGCAAAGAAATATTGGCATTGCCACAGTGGGGAGGGGAGAGTCGAGAGATTGTTCTCCATCTGGTTTGCTTGCTTAAGCAGAAACCAGTGACATGGTTTAACTGTATTTTTTTTCTTTAAGTGCTATGATTGATTGACGGTGGCTAGAGTATGAGCAAAGAACCAAAGACACCAGGATTCCTTATGATGTGGGGGTAGAGAAAGCCTAGAGAAGATGTGAGCAAACTAAAAACACCAAGTCACTTGTAGACAGCAATCTGCATTCGAACTATACAGTAGGGCAGACTTTTCTCACGCCTTGGATAATCTCACCCCAGGGGGCATGATATGAAAACAAACACATGAAGAGCAAATGCTCCATGTTAAAATGCAGAACCTTTTCTCTGCAGACAGAAATATGGTTATGAGAAAAAGCAAAAACGTAGGCAGAGTACACTGGGATAAGCAGGGCTTGTGATACTATGAAAATGAATCCATTTCACATGTGGTAGACTGCCTCAGCACAGAAAATTATGACACACTTTATCACTCTGAAATACCCCCTGAATCTTGAAACATTTAGCCTAAGAGACACATGCTCTCCCCTGTCACCTGTCCGGGGACAAATTTAACAATCTTCTTTCCCTGAGTGAGTGAGATGGAATCTCTAAGAATCAGTCTCTGAGCCATAGGCCTCTCTTAACCATTTAATCAGCACCAATATCATAACAGGCTTGTGCACCCTCTCTTTTAGAGGCTTAACCTCAGCAGAACAGCTCAGGATTACTGACTTCCCTTTTCCTCCTTAAAGATTTTAAAATTGCCTTTAATCTTCACCACTTCAAGTTTGTCAGAGGCATTCTTCAAGTCACAACTTTCATACTCTTTAAAAAAAAATCTTAGATGTTAACTTCTTTCCTTCCTTGCCTTCTTCCTCATTTTTTCTTAAGTCCTTTAGTTAGACATAGTAATATCTAACCTATAAACTAAGATACACATTTATGAAATAAATATTATATGCTGTGATTTAAAGATACACAATCATTATAGCTGTATGCATGGATGGATTAGGACAATTTAAGCAACAGTATGTAAAAGCAATCGTTGATAACATGTAATTTATTGATAATTTACATGCTGTACAAGTTTTCCAGGACTATGTAGTAATCAAGTCATCTAGTATGTGAAAATTCATTGAACCATATCAAAGAAAATTAAAAAGAAGAAGAAAAAGCAGATGAGGGTTAAAAAGCAAGGAATAAAAATGTGGATAGAGTATGTATAATCACTCTTGACAGTATAGACCTTCTTTGTCCACAGAGTGCATGTCAAAACACTAAACAAAAAAAACCGTTTGTAGATGAACAATCAGATAGGAAAACTGTTTAGAACTAGAAAAGTGAGTATTTGTATTAGAGTGAATATTGGTTTAGAGTGAATATTTTCAGCAGTTGACCTCATTGAAAGGTTTCATTAGAGTATTTTTCCTTACTCTTACTTCTTAAAATAAATTTAACTAGTATAAATGAATGCACATATAAAAACAAATTAAAAATAAAGAACACATCCATCTACCAGTCTAACAGTTGGTTTCACCAGGTTACCGAAATGAAAGAAAATACTTGTTTTAAATAAGTGTTACATAGCATGCCCTCAATTTCACTGGTCTACTGTGTCAATTTACTAATAAGAATGAAAATATATTCAGAAAGGGTGAAAATAGGAACTGCAACAGAAATATCCACACAAAATGCATCTCATAAGAGAACGTAAGATGCATTTTTGTGGCTTCATGAATTTATGGCATTTAAGGCCAGAGAACTATCATACTGTGCCATTGCATCACAGGTTATTTTTTTCATCTCATTAAATCTCTTTTGAGACCAATAACTTGTCTTTGACTGAAGCATAGGTTGTGTTTACCAAAAGCACCTCTTGCAGAAAATAATTTAATCTTGATTTAAAGCCAGTAAGAGGTGGAAAATCAACTACCTTGTTCAGTAGTCTGTTTGAGAAGGTAATATCTCTTGTTTTAAATTAAATGTCATCTTTTTTGTAGTGGTCAAGTAGGTGGCTTCAGCATCAAAGTTCTCATTTTGTTATATTCCCTTAACACATACTGTAGTATCCATCCATTCAAATTCCTGTTTTATCTTTAGAAGGTATTTCATTACTGCACACAAGTCATCTTCTAATTTTATGGTGATAAATTAAGCCCGTTAGATGTTTAAATCTCAGAATGCAGAAGGTTAATATTAAATTATTAAGTAATTATTTTTGAACAAACTTTTCATATCCTTTTAAAAACATTAACATCAGTTTTGTAACTAAAAAGTTAATAAAGAGTCTGCATACCTCACTAATGAAAAATACAAAATGTACTGCATTTTATTGTATTATCCTGGCCTCATCTTAATGCATATTATATATCCAAGACACTTATTAGTGCATTTTACTGTATCATCTCACTAGAGCAAATACCAGTTGCTAGCTTATCCTGATCCTTTTCCAAGCCACTGCCTTCTGGAGTGCCGTTATCCTTTCTGCCATTATGTACCCCTTTACTATGGAAATACATTCAGTTGGCCTCAAACCAGAAAACTGAAGTTTAAAACTGGAACAGCAAAAGCTTTTAGTGTACCAAACAGAAAACAGCAGAAATCTTGCCAACTGTGAAGACCAAAATATTTAAGCCATTTTAAGTAAGAATAAAATCTCCTGGTTGCTTATCTGAAATATCTCTCCTAGTCTCATTTAATTTTGACCTCCAGAAACTTCTGTAAGAATGCCAGCAAATGAATGTTTCAAAACTTAAATAAGACATTTTCTTATGGTATTGGCAGAAAATTCTAATAAATTTTTTACCTTCAAAAATCAATACAGCAAATGAAAAATGAAATATGTGAATTGAACAATTCATTTCAAAATCAGAGAAGTTCTGGGAAATCCAACCACTGTTTTTTATTCCTTATTTGAAGACATTCTAATGCCTGTTTCATCTGTCATACTTCCAATAGATCTGCTCTAGAATTGCTCATGAGAGGAAACTGAACTTAATGCACAGAAAATTTCTGTTAAGAAGCTGAGCAGCAATTTGTTTCAGCACCAAATGGTTTTAATTTACAACATAACAAAAAAATACCCTAAATAATAATAAATACTTACTAATTTAATTTTCCTCATCTCTGTTTCTGTGTTTATCAGGATACATGCATGATTAAAAAGAAATATCAGCATTTACTTCTGGCAGTCTTCTCGTACTTAGTGGAGTGCTAAATCCTAGACAGAAACCCTGCTCCAGACTGTCCTCTAAAATAAAAGCAGGTACCACATATTTTAAATTTATAGCATAATTTTTATTATTTTTGTTAATTTGTTTGTGTGTTACTTAATAGTTCACAGGGCTGTATCTACAAAGTGTTATAAACTATTAAATTTAATACTTTTTTAAAATTATTATTATTCACTAGAGACTGAGTGCTTGGGGTCTTAAAACATTTCTACAGAATTCTTTTTATATATGGATTCCCAGAAAGTATTGCACAGCAATAAAAACTGAATCTGCAAGTCAGCCTGAAAATAAGAAATTGCAAATTACTTTCTCCAAATTAGGGTAGGTAATGGCAATTGTATAAACAATGTCTGAGTGAAGGTGAGCCATAATCACATCTAAAGCATCTTCATTGTCATTCTTAATTCACTTGTTCAACATGAGAAAAAAATAGCAAAATCAATGCAGTAGAAAGACCTGAATTACTTTCAAAGTTTTCCTATTGATGACCCTTAAGTATTTTAAGATCTCAAAAGCAGAGTATTGGATGTGGAATCTCTAAAGAATTTATACACATACTTGGGTTAAGTTTTTGCCTGTGTGTTTCTTTCAATTAATTCCATCCTCATGGATGTACTGTTTCTAGAAGGTATTTAATGTTTCACTTGTAGATAAATTCATACAGAAGACCTTGTCATTCATACAGACAGCACATTAAATTTAATTCTGACCTGTTCAGGGGTAAGATGTGTGCCCTGGAAAATGCCTCTGTGGTCAACAGGCCTTTGGTATCTCACCTGTCAAAGACAGCATCTTTCAGGGCTGGAGGAACACCAGGTAGCCTGCACATGTGGGGAGTCAATGAGAACTCTGGCAGGGTGCCAAGCTACCTGATAGCTTTTTCTTTCCCCACTTTTTTTTGCACAGCAGACCTTCAGACAGAATATGCTCTGATCTCTTGAGGAAGCAAAATGTCTTTACCATAAATCAGTCTGCAGAGAACAAAAGGAAAGCAATATATTGCTACAGTGCTTTACTACGTGGGATTGTTTTAAGTTTCTGTAAAATACAGATAGTTCTAAGCCTATCAAGTTCCAGCTGCCCAAATATGAATTTATGGATGGGTATGTTGACACAAACTTGTTTTCTGTTTTTAGTGCTGAAACAAACTGCTAGTGAGCTTCTTAAGAGAAGGTTTCTGAGCATTTAGTCCAGTTTCTTCTCATGTGTAAGTTTGTAGTAGATTTACTGAAGTACGACAGTTTGAAACCTGTATTTAGAAAGCTTTAACATAAGGAATAAAAAACACTAGTTGGATTTAGAATTTGTCTTTTATTTAAATTGGCTGAGATTTGCATTCCAAAGATATGTGAATTCCTGAGACAATTGTTCCAAGATTAAATGAATGAAAAGGTTTCAATGATTGTGTCCCTAAAAGCACTCCTCATCTTCATGTGAAAATCCACCAGGTACTGAACAGTAGCAGACCTGAGAGAGCTGAGAGGACATCTGAGTATCCACAATTTTGAGAGTCACTATATTTAAATTGTTGGTTAGTGTTTATCTGTGTCAGATGGCTTTGGTTCCCAGGAGGATACACAACAGTCATGACTTTTCTTTCTTTGCTTCCTTTTTTCTGCAGCTTGTAGAATGCAAGAGGACTCACCTCACCTTTTGCCAATTGTTCTTCTGGGTACCTTCTTGTGAAAATAACATATTTTGTTGAAAAATATGCAGGCACTTCCTGCCACCTTTGCAGAGCCTAAGCAGCATGCCTGACCTGCCGTAGGCTTCTGCTACATCTTAGAGATACTGAAAGTTTATTTAAATAAGATGTTCACCTATTTTAAAAAGGCAAAAAAGAAGGCTAAAGAATTATTTTTGTAATTGATTGTGGTGTCCCTGCAACTGTGAAGAAAAATTGTCATTTTTACTACATGCATACACGAGACAGAACATATAACAGAAATGACCAACTACAACCTTACCTAACGATACCATTCGAAAGAATACTTTGAGCAAGAGGTAAATAAAAAAATAAATTAAAAAAAAAAAAGGATGTCTGGAGAATTCAGAAAAGTATGGTGCAAGAAATAAATTGCTGTCTGAAATTTAGTTTTCAATCACTAGGAAAAGACTGTTCAAAAGAATCCAACCAAGTGCTTACTCAAAATTAAAGAATATCATACATCAACTAGTTTAATTAAGGTGATTATTGCTGAGAGTGTCTCTGGACTAAAGTTAGAATGCCCAGTTCATATGAAGTTATAGAGGTTTGTCAGCATCTTAAAGTCTCAGTTCACTTTAATCTACAGTCTTCTGGATTTTCACCTCATGTCATGGTTGGATTTCAAAACCAAAGGCAAGAAATCTCTTTCATTCAAAGGAGTGGTAAAGCATGAAAAAAATTGAGATAAATGAAGCCATGAAGCTATATAATTTTAGAAACTTGAATTTGTATCTATTTATTTGTCTCTGACTTGCTTACTTTACTTACTCTAATACAGCTATGAAGGAAATGGTTGAAACATTCATTTGTTGAGCGATATGTTCGAACACATGAAGAGCTCTCTCTCACAATCTGCATTTGTTGTTTGACCACCACCAAAATTTGCTAGGTTAATAATTACAGTGCTCCCTTCTGTTCTGTTATGGTTGGATTTTCCCACATGCAAATCATGTTTCAATAATTGATTTTTAAATTCTGGAAACATTAAACTATTAAAAGTTTAGAATATCCAACAGCTTGACATTTGACTGTAAACATTTTTTTCCATTTTAACATTTGGCCATCAACAGTCTTTTTATTCATATCTGAAAACTCATTTTCCTGGGCATCTCCATAATACAATTTTTTTTTGTTAGTTTTCAGTGGGTTTTTTTTGTTTTGTTTGGATTTCTGTATGTTTGTTTGCTTGTTTTAAAGGTAAAGATAGACTTTAAAGTGCTGTCCAGGGTTCTTTACTTCAAAAAAGTAGTCTCTTTATTCACTGACAGACATCTCTATTCAAGTAATACAGAGGGAATGTGTACAGTATGTGTGGAAACTGACACGTAGACTATACTGCTGTGCTACCTGAGACAGGTATCCTGCCTCCCTTAGCAACTACGTATATCAGACATGGCAAGGATCAGATCTCTTTCAGGTGATAAAGAATTACTGTGGAGTATAAAGGAGTATTTACTGTTACACGGTTCATACGTTCTCCTAATTGAATTCACATTCCTTTGCTTTCACAGCTTTTCACAAGATTAACTTCCACTGCAATTATGGCAAAACTTTCAAGCAGTGTTCACTGGAAAACCGAAAAGTGGAAAATAATTATTATATGTCCAGTTTGTGCAGTATATTTTTAAACAAACACTTTTTCATTGTTAAGTGTTGGATCTATATTGGATATGTAACAGATGGTAAATCTGTGTTGTGTTGTGTCTGTTGCCAAATAACATGCTTATCTCATGCTTGGCCTAAAAACCATGTTCAGGCAAGGTTTAAGATACTATGGAACAATTTTTGGGTTTCACTAAGATTGATTCTTTCATTAGCACTGTCACACAGGTTTTCAGCCAACTGAGATGTGGATTCAAATCTTAATATCACACTCTGAAACAGAAACAGAAGATGGAATTTGTTGGCACTAAAATTAAAATTTAGTGTTTACACTAAAATTAAAATGATTGCAGGTGAGCATGCAGTAAGTTTCATGCAAGTAATAATTTAGCTAATTAACCTCTTCTTTATTGTCACAGCTTCAGCCAGGATGAAGCCAATTTTCCTTTTACTGATTTTTTTTTTTTCTTTTCTAAGCAGCACACTTGCTGAAATTAACAGCAAGCTTTCCAGCTAGTGGACTGATAACACCCAAATGTTTATAGGTAGTGCTGAAAGGCCAAGGCCACTTTGCTCTGCTTGTTGAATCTGCTGCTTCAGACATTAAAGGGGCAGAAGAGTCGCAACTACAACCCCCCCGTAGGGAGGAGTGGACTAGACAGACTGCAAGATTGGCCAAACAGATTATTGCATTCACATATACATAATTCTTGGTATAAATTCAGGGATCATGGAAGTCAAGTTCCCTTTTTGTTTTCCATCCGTGGCCGGTGACTGGGGAGGACTCCATCTGTCCATCTCCTTTGATCCCTTGGCCCACATCTTCCTGACCCTGTATCTCTACCGACAGACCTTTTCTGCCTTGCTGTTATCTCTGAAAGTGGTTCAGGAGCTTCTTGGGACTGTCCCAGCTAAGGGGAGTATATTGGAAATTGCTGGGGGTGGGAGGGAGATTATAAGGGTTTTGCACATTTCAGTTCATATTTGTATATATTTTTACATATTTTCTTTTATCATTAGTATTTCATTAAAGCTGTCTAGTTTAGTTTTCAACTGGGAAGCCTCTCTCCTTATTCTCTCTCCCCTTTCCCTATCTGGGTGGGAGGGGGAGGGGATAGAGAGCATTATAATAATTTGTTTAATTGCTGATCCTGAGTTAAACTGTGACACTTGTCCTCACCCATCTTTGAACAATGGTTTCCTGTTCACCTCAGAAATACTCTTGGATCCTAGGAGAGTCATATATCATAAGGAAAAAAGGAAGGAAATAAAATATTACTGTGTTCACCAGCAAAAAGGAAAAACTTCCTTACTGTGAGCGTGACAGAACAATAGAACAGGCTGCCAAGAGAGGTTTTGGAGTCTCCTTCTCGAGAGATATTCAAAACCCACCTGGACACATTCCTGTGTGATATTCTCAAGGTGACCCTGCTCTGGCAGGTGGGTTGGACCAGATGATCTTTCGAGGTCCCTTCCAACCCCTATGATTCTATGATCCTGTGAAAAACATAGATATGATAATGTTTCCAAATTTATCATAAAGTTTGTATTCCAGAGTCACAGAAAGGAAAAGCAGACTCTTAAAAGAAAGATCCTGACCTCTTTAAACATTTTTTTATTTCTCCAAGATGCAAAATACTTTCTTGTCAGATTATAGCCACATATAAACAAGCCTTTTTTCAATACCTAGTCAAGTCCAGCATTCCTTGCCTGATCATTTCTTAACAAACATTTTTTCCCTGCATTCATTTTATTTTCTCTTTAAATTTTGTTAGTTTTAATTCAAAGAGATCTGGTCAGGTATAAACAATAGAAACAATGTATCCAAAGAACATTAGCATGTTTCTGATGTGGCAGTATGATTTTTCGTTGAAGGACAGGTGGCTTTCAGCTAATATGGGAAGGCTGCAGAATAATAGGTACTTCAGCAACTTAATCTAAGCCCTATCAAACTAACAAGAAAGACTCCTATTAATTTCACTAGTTCTTCGATTGGATCTGCACCAGAGCTATTGCAGGATCAAGAAGGGAACTGCAGCTCAATTTTTTGTTTTAAATTAGGTGCATGCTATGTTGTTACCTGAGAAAATTGCCTAGATTC
The DNA here is from genome assembly GCF_020740795.1 of Apus apus. Taxonomy (NCBI): domain Eukaryota; kingdom Metazoa; phylum Chordata; class Aves; order Apodiformes; family Apodidae; genus Apus; species Apus apus. The sequence goes on along the minus strand of NC_067282.1, from coordinate 55,978,955 downwards.
TTGGTTTTGAGAAGATGTAAGCACATTCATAGCAATACGTATGTGGAAAGAGTTTAAAGGGTACAAAAATGCTTAAGAACTTTGTGCACAAGTGAGAATTTGAAATAATGAAAAAAAGCACAAAAAAGTTAGCTGCCTGTTATTAACTATCATACATTTTAAGATGACCACATTAGACCTAACAATAAATAGTTCTGATGGAAAAAAAAAAGCAAAACAAAACAAAACAAACAACACAAAAAACCCAAACCGAAACAAAAACACACACAAAAAGAAGAGAAAGATTTTCACAGGAAAAGGACATAAAGTACAACTTCAGCCTTGGGTCCACTGCCACGTAGGAGATTCAAAGCTACTCAGTTTCTCATTACAGTGAGCAGAGACATTCTTCTAACAAGTACAACCATAGAAAATCAGTGGCAGCAAGTGCAAAGGAAACAAGTAGCTCCAGGTTACAATACAATACTTCATGCTGGAAGAAAACTCTTTATTTGAGAAACTGTCAGTTCTGTCATTAGTGTAATTTATAACAACTGACATAAAGGTAGTCTGCATTGGACCTTGTTCAAACAATTTGAAATCACTTTTCCTGCATTAAACAAATAAACTCATGGCATGACATAGTCAAACACCTTGTGCTACTCTTGTTCACTACAGCAGATCTTTATAACCAGTGCACATGAGTTTGCTTTACCTTTACAAACTTTATGTTTATGTGGGAATTTGAAATATAAATAAACAAAGCTTGCCATCTCATCAGGTATACAAATGTTATTGGAATTGATGGACAACACTGTTGAGAATATAAAGAATTTTGAAATAGCAGACATAGAAATCTGCTGAGATATAACTCATAATTTTCCAAATAAGAGCTAGATCATCTTTATCATTTGTCTTGCCATTTCACCTATCAATAGAGCACTCCAAACAGCATTTAACAGAGCGAAAGGGAAGAAAATATTTACTGTGAAGAAGTTTTCCTCTGAGAACAGGAACTGTCTTCCAGGGCTGCAATCAGAACTGGTTTAAAGCAGATGGAGGATACTACTTAATGTTACCAACCCAATCTTGAAAACAAGTGTTTTCCCCTCCCTATTCCTACAGGAGATTTTTTTGGTATTTATGTCAGCTTTATCCCCATCTAAACTTATTCATAGTTTGCACCCTTTATCATTCTTCTAGGATAATTCTTAATTTTCCCACTCCATTAATATATTCTGTATAATTTTATAGAAGTAGATCCTTTCTAAGCTTTAATTTCACCAAAGAAGAACATATTTTATCCATATATGTCATAAGTACATATGTTATCCATATACCTTTTTACTATTCCTTTTCAATTTTTTATTTCCCAGTGTTATGAAGGAGGTTCCAGCAAGGTCTTGTATAATAACACCTCTCCTACAGGGGACTCATTTGAACTTTCCTTGAGCTGGGATTGCTTTCTCCTTTGTCATAACTCAGAGTCACTCTGTGACCACATAATACAGCTAGGACTTTCTCCTCATCTGTCTTTTCCAGTGGTTCTCAGTTTACAGAGAAAAATTGTATTATTCCATAAACGATCTTGTACTTCACACTGATCAATTTTGTCCTATTTATATAACTAGTAGGCTGCACACTTCAAACTGAGTTGAAAGGGTCAGCCATTTCTTCCCTTGAGAAACTATCCAGAAATATGTAAAGCAAAAACCTATCTATTGTTTACTTGCAATATGATAGTTTTTGACTTCACAGTCAGAAACCAGGTTTTGTTGTAAAAGACACGATGTAAATGCACAGGTCCCTTCCTTGGGGAATAATGTTCAAGAAACTGTTGCTATGAATACTTATGTCCATACATGGCAACCTTCCTTGCAACTAATTATGGCAAGCACTGCTGTGAACACTCACTATATAGAATTTGAGACTTATGTGCTGTCATTAGCAACAATTTTGGAATATTTTCAGCTTCTAAGTAAGATGATTTTCACTCCCAAAACAAAATTGAAATTGGACAAAGCTTGAATTGCTAAAAATTACCTTATTTATGTATTTATTTTTATATTTTTTTAATGCATAGAAGTAAATTTGTATTTCTGATTCCAGTTGAACGTGGAATAAAAGACTGGAAAAGAAAAAGCTTATTTTCTATCAGAATACTATGGGAAAGAAAATGCAATTACTAGCTGAAAAAAAAAGAGAAGAAAATTAAATCTGTGCTTGTTGTGAAAGAATGATAGTCTTCAGTGGACAGATAAAAAGATACTGAAACAATCAACTTTCTTGAAGCTTTATCAAATACAAATCACAGCCTCCCCGTGTTTTACCTTCATTAAAAATCCATAACCCTTTATTGAGGAAGAAGATTTCTTAATCAAAGAAAACATGGCCAATGGAAAAGTGAGCAAAGATGTTTCAGAGTGAACTCTAGCACATATGTAATATGCAATGTTTTGAGGTAGAAAGCTGGAATAATAGACTATGTAGCAGCACCTTCCAGTTATTCCAGATTCTTCACTAAGGGTGCAAAATATTCTTACTGACTTCTCTTCTGGCAGCCAAAACAAGCATAAAAAAATATACCTGCATGAAATGTTAACTTCCAACTCCATTACAGTTACGTGGAAGTAAGGACAAGGCATAGTGGGAGAATCTTGCCCACCTCCTTAATCATGACAGCCAGTATGAATGATTCAATATATTACTACTATCTGTAGAAAAAGTATTTGAAATCATATAGGTCTGGTATTGAACCAAAACATTAACTCAGCTCTAAATGGCTAGACACAGAGATAAGGAGTAGTACTTAAGTGCTGTTTATTTAGATTCACTGAATTTGATTTGTCAGAGGAGGCCATCCATTGTTAGAACCACATGGATCCATTTATTAGCGTAGAAAGTTTTGGTGGTTTTTATTCCCCTTACACTGAAATCAGGCACAAATGTACTGAAGATGGTTTGACATGCCTCCGGACCTCTCCAAGAGCACAATTTATTTCTAGGACTACCACCTGAAACCTACAGCATATTTATTAGCTAGGAAATAGAAATCCATTGAAGTGCTCACTGAGAGCTCAAGAGCAAGGAACCATTGAAATATCTAAGTCACATAATACTTAGAGTAGCTACATAGGAAGCGAGAACATAAGTTGATGGTAAGTTATATGAGCTCATCCTTGTCAAGGAACCCATTAAGGGGGCTAAACCTGAGACACAATTGGATTACTGAAATTTCTTGTACAACATCAGAGTTAATAAAATAATAAGACAAATCACTACATAATAAGAAGCAAATTTAATTCTGTCAACTCTCTGCGCACTTACTATTTGCCCTATATGTACCATCCTCTAGTAATAGAGGATGTAGAAAGATTACGAAGTATCTGGGATTGTGAAAGAGAAATAAATTGGTGGAGTAATACCCTACCATCCTTGAGACAAAGCCCCAAAGGAGAGGTTTCACGAGAAGTGAAGGATCTTCTTCCTTCCTGTCACCTGGCAGAGATAGGGGACCTGAGAGAAGAGGGGAACTGGAAGCGGGTCCCTGCTCGAGGCAACAGGCAAACCCGCTCCAGGCTTCCCTCACCTCCACGTGTGCCCCTGCAGAACAGGTATGTGGCCCTGGATCAGGAAAATCAGGTAACTGAGGTTACTGACCAAGGTCCGTCCAGGGAGTTGCCGAGGCAGTCTGCCCCATGCATTAGGACTGCCTCTGCTAAGAACAAGAGGAATGTAATTGTTGTGGGAGATTCTCTTTAGAGGGGAACTGAGGGCCCCATATGCCTGCCAGACCCAACCCTCAGGGAGATCTGCTGCCTCCATGGGGCCCAGGTTAGGGATGTTACTGAGAAACTCCCAGGCCTGGTGCAGCCCTCTGATTACCACCCACTAGTGGTCATGCAGGTGGGCACTGATGAGGTTGCCAAGGCAAGTCCCAGGGTGATGAAAAGGGATTTCAGAGGACTAGGCCAGATGCTTGTAGGATCGGGAGCACAGGTGATCTTTTCCTCAGTTCCTTCAATGGCAGGAAAAGCTGAAAGGACTAGGAAAACACGACTGATTAACGACTGGCTTAGGGGCTGGTGCTGTCGGACGAACTCTGGGTTTTTCGATCATGGAGATGTTTAGAGGGCACCAGGTATGCTAGCAAACACTGACACAGAGCTATCAACAAGGGGGAAAAGGATTCTTGGCCAGGACTTGGCGGGGCTCATTGAGAGATCTTTAAACTAGATGTGAAGGGGGTAGGGGACAAAACTCCTGAATGGCTTGTTGTACAGGACACCGGGCCTGCCGGCATTGGATGGGAAGACCTTGTCCCGCAGAGGAAAAAAGGTCCTAGGGCAAGAGTTAGCAGAGCTCATTCACAGAGCTTTAAATTAGATTCGACGTGGGAGGGGGTTGTAGCTGGGTTTGAACTAGTGGGGCATTGTTCTGCTATTAATGAAGACCGTAAGGCCTCCTGCCTCCCAAGGGTGACACCAGCGTGCTCAGCTCACTCCCTGAAATGCCTGTACACCAATGCACACAGCATGGGGAATAAACAGGAAGAGTTAGAGGTCTGTGTGCACTCTAAGGGATATGATCTGGTGGCAATTACAGGGGCATGGTGGGACAGCTTACATGACTGGAATGTGGTCATGGATGGCTATGTCCTTTTTAGGAAAGACAGGTCAGTGAAGCAAAGTGGTGGAGTTGCTCTTTATGTGAGAGAGCAACTAGAATGTATTGAGCTCTGTCCAGGGGCCAGTGAGGAGCAAGTGGAAAGGCTGTGGGTACGCATTAAGGGGCAGGCTGGCATGGGCGATACAGTTGTGGGGGTCTATTACAGACCTCCTGATCAGGATGAGGAAGTTGATGAGGCTTTCTACAGGCAGCTGAAAGCAGCTTTGCAATTACAGACCCTCATGGGGTCCTCATGGGGGATTTTAACTACCCAGATATTTGCTGGAAGGCCTACACAGCCAGCCATTCACAGTCTAGGAGGTTCCTCCAGTGCATAGAATCATAGAATCATAGAATCATAGGGGTTGGAAGGGACCTCGAAAGATCATCTAGTCCAACCCCCCTGCCAGAGCAGGGTCACCTAGAGTACATCACACAGGAAGCCGTCCAGGCGGGTTTTGAATGTCTCCAGCGAAGGAGACTCCACAACCTTTCTGGGCAGCCTGTTCCAGTGCTCTGTCACTCTTACAGTAAAAAAATTTTTCCTGATATTCATCTTAAACCTCCTATGCTCCAACTTGTATCCATTACTCCTTGTCCTATCACTCGTCTTCACTGAAAAAAGCTTAACTCCATCGTCTTGACACTCACCCTTTACATATTTGTAAACATTGATGAGGTCCCCCCTCAGTCTCCTTTTCTCCAAACTAAAGAGACCCAGCTCCCTCAGCCTTTCCTCATAAGGGAGATGTTCCACTCCCTTAATCATCCTTGTGGCTCTGCGCTGGACTCTTTCAAGCACTTCCCTGTCCTTCCTAGAAGGACCAACCCTGGACTTCCACAGGGCCAACTTTGGCCTCTTCAAACAATTGTTAAGGGAAGTCTCATGGGAAAGGGTACTTGGTGGTAAAGGGGCTCAAGATAGTTGGTCAACATTCAAGGACCACTTCTCCCAGGCTCAGGATCAGAGCATCCCAATGGATAGGAAATCAAGTAAGGGAGCCAGGAGACCAGCATGGTTAAACAAGAAACTGCTGGGCAAACTCAAATGGAAAAAGAGTATCTATGGATCATGGAAGGAGGGGCTGGCCACTTGGGAGGAATATAGGACTCTTGTCAGAGGATATAGGGAGACAATCAGGAAAGCTAAGGCCTCCTTGGAACTTAATCTTGCAAGTGAGGTCAAAGACAATAGAAAGGGATTCTTCAAATACATTGCAGATAAAACTAACACTAGAAGCAATATAAGCCAACTGGTGAATGAGGTGGGTGCCCTGGTGACAGAGGATATAAAGAAGGCAGAGGTACTGAATGCCTTCTTTACCTCTGTCTTCACTGCTGCAGACTCTCCCCAGGAGCCCCAGTTCTCTAAAGCCCCAGAAGAAGTCAGGATAAAGAAGGAATTTGCTTTGGTAGATGAGGATTGGGTTAGGGATCAGTTAAGCAATCTGGACATCCATAAATCGATGGATCCGGATGGAATACACCTGCGGGTGCTGAGGGAGCTAGCAGAGGTAATTGCTAGACCACTCTCCATCATCTTTGGTAAGTTGTGGGTAACAGGAGAGGTGCCTAAGAACTGGAGGATAGCAAATGTCACTCCAGTCTACAAAACGGGCAAGAAGGAGGACCCAGGTAACTGTAGACCGGTCAGCCTCACCTCCATCCCTGGAAAGGTGGTGGAAAAACTTATTCTTGGCACTACCTGTAGGCATATCAAGGATGAGGGGGTCATCAGAAGCAGTCAACATGGTTTTACCAAGGGGAAGTCATGTTTGACCAAACTTATAGCCTTCTATGAGGAAGTAACTAGGTGGATAGATGATGGTAGAGTGGTAGATGTGGTTTATCTTGATTTCAGTAAGGCATTTGATACTGTCTCCCACAGCACCTTGTAGATAAACTGAGGAAGTGTGGTCTTGATGATCAGGTAGTGAGGTGGATTGTGAACTGGTTGAAAGGAAGAAGTCAGAGACTTGTGGTAAATGGGACAGAATCTAGTTAGAGGTCTGTGACTAGTGGAGTCCCTCAGGGGTTGGGACCACCAGTACTGTTCAGTATTTTCATCAACGACCTGGATGAGGGAACAGAGTGTGCCCTCAGCAAGTTTGCTGATGACACTAAGCTGGGAGTAGTGGCTGACACACCAGAAGGCTGTGCTGCCATTCAGCAAGACCTAAACAGGCTGGAGAGTTGGGCAGGACCAAATGGATGAAATTCAACAAGGGCAAGTGTAGAGTCTTGCATCTGGGGAAGAACACCCCATGTAACAGTACAGGTTGGAGGCTGACCTGCTGGAGAGCAGTGTAGGAGAAAGGGACCTGGGGGTCTTGGTGGACATGAGGATGACCATAAGCCAGCAATGTGCCCTTGCTGCCAAGAAGGCCAATGGCATCCTGGGGTGTATTAGAAAGGGTGTGGTTAGTAGGTCAAGGGAGGTTCTCCTCCCCCTCTATTCTGCCTTGGTGAGGCCACATCTAGAATATTGTGTCCAGTTCTGGGCCACTCAGTTCAAGAAGGACAGGGAACTGCTGGAAAGAGTCCAGCGCAGAGCCACAAAGATGATGAAGGGAGTGGAACATCTCCCTTATGAGGAAAGGCTGAGGGAGCTGGGTCTCTTTAGCTTGGAGAAGAGGAGACTGAGGAGCGACCTCATCAAAGTTGACAAATATGTTAAGGAGGAGTGTCAGGACGATGGAGCCAGGCTTTTTTCATTGACGTCCAGTGATAGGACAAGGGGCAATGGGCGCAAACTGGAACATGGGGAGTTCCACATAAATATCAAAAAAAACTTCTTTACTGTGAGAGTGACAGAGCACTGGAACAGGCTTCCCACAAAGTTTGTGGAGTCTCCTTCACTGAAGACATTCAAAACCTGCCTGGACGTGTTCCTGTGTGATGTATTCTAGGTGACCCTGCTCTGGCAGGGGGGTTGGACTGGATGATCTTTTGAGGTCCCTTCCAACCCCTAAGATTCTGTGATTCTATGAAAAGAATCTATCTGCTTTCAAACCTTTCTTGAGCCAAAAATGTCCAAAATATTTTTTTTATTAGCAGGGATTTTAGATCCTGAAACTTGAAAAAATGTTGGCCTTATGAAAAAGAGCACAGCAATATTTAATAAAATAAAAGTAATTAAACGTTAAAGGAAATCCATTCATGAGGATTTTATGTATCTTTTTAATTGAATACAGTAGATTTCCATTGTTTGAGGTAGATATAACCAGCAAAAAACAGTATAAGGGATAAACATATATAAAACCTCTTCTACCATCCAATGAGGAAACTGGGATTTCTTAATGACAGCTACAACTCCTTTAGATCCATGCAAGCACACTCACCATCTGACTTAGCAGTATTAATTTATAAGTCTACAAAAATATATTTGGATGTATTTGTCCACAGTACAAGGATATGTATCAAGAGTCAACTGAAATGCATTGATTCCTTCATGAAATCAAACACATCCTTTAAAAGAAGTACCCTGATTGTAAAGTCTGTTTTTTTTAGCTGTCATGCAGCTCTCAATACTTCTTTTCAAAACTGATCACTCCAATCTTTTCCATGGATGTGGTATTTTGGTTGTGATACATGGATTCTCAGTAACCCTCCTCAAATCATTCTCAATATCTGACACATAAGATCATGGATAAGAGAGAGGTTCAGTGCAAATGTGCAAAATACGCTCATAGTAGCAGCAACAGTAGAAAACCAAATATACTGAGTAAGATAAGTACATCCACATTTAAGACTGGGAAGTAAGCACACAACAGTGAATGCTGTACTTTTCATCATTCAGGACAGAAAGCTCAGGTTTAGCAAATTCCATGATTCGTTCTTCTCCTATCCACACAGTTAGCTGTTAACCTAAGAAGACCTGAATCTAGCACACTATTCTGTTGGTTTCAACTTGGTTTCTTGTGCAGAAATCACACCATGCTCTCCTCATAGCCTGGTATATAGTTAGATAGCTGTTAAGGCTGGTACACAGGTGGCATTTGAAGAGAATAAGTTCAAGTTGGCTGCCTAGGAGCAGACATGACAAAGAACTGGACTTTTTTTTTTTTTTTTTTTCTGTCAGAGAGAAGGTTGAAGCAATGCTATAACTGCACTTTATGAGCTTAGGCAAGTGTATGAGCTTAGGCTAAGCGTATCAGGAAAGAGGCCTGGTTTTCTAAGCCTAGAACAAAGCATATTAAAATGCTATACAGTTACAATAGGCTGACTTTTTTTCTTCTCAGCTGAGCATGCTTACCACTCATCATGTTAAGCATGAGTACTTAGCATGCTGTAAGCTTGTTGGCTCTTTTGTCTGCTGGGTCACCACACAGTTAATGATGCTGTTTGAAGGGGAAGAGAAGGGCAAAGGAGAGTCCCACTTCATGAAACCTCCAGCCTCCTTATTCAAAAGCATATTTGGAAGTGGGTTTTTTTAAATGTCAAAAGTATACCCCTGAAGAACTCTCCAACTATTAACCCATTGAATAAAGTGAGACATCAGTATAATATCCTCCATAAATTATCCGGTGGAGTACTCAAACAAAACCAGATCAGCCCTTATAGGCATGACAAGGATCTGAATGTTACATTGCGAACAAAACTATCTGAATATCTATCTGAGCACTCGAACAGGCTGCCCAGAGAGGTTGTGGAGTCTGCTTTGCTGGAGACATCCAAAACCCACCTGGACCCGTTCCTCTGTGATGTACTCTGGGTGATCCTGCTCTGGCAGGGGGATTGGACTAGATGGTCTTTCAAGGTCCCTTCCAACCCCTAAGATTCTGTGATTCTGTGAATAAAGCTACCTACAGTTACTGAAATTTTAAATAAAAAATGTTGTAGTTGTCATATTAGCTGATTAGTAAGTTGATGCAACTGACACCCATATGGCAATAAAGGCAATATCTCATTTGAAATTAAAGGAATTCTATAGGGAGAGGACATTTGAAATAAAATAAAGCATCCAGAAAAAAAAATCTGTGTTTTTTAAACACCATGTTGAACATGTTATACAGTCTCAAAGTAACATGCCTTTCTGAAAGTATATAAAAGCTATACTGACCTGAGGTTATCCATCCCAGTGTGAAGAATGACTGTTATTCCTTTATATACTTCCTCCTTTTTATGTTATCTTTAATCTTTTGCATCAAAATGTGCATAAAGTCACTTCAAAAGAATTTCATTGTAAATCCTTGCAACAATTAACAGCAGGTTCTTGCTTTAACAAATCATTAACAGTGAGAGATTGCTTGTTTTGAGAAGTAACACAGTGACCTGAAAGCTTCACTCCTGAAAGCATTTTTGTTATAACACCTTCTCAACATACATAAAGTGTTTTTTTTGCACCTGGTTTGTTGATTCATTCTGCCATCCCACTCATCTTTTATGTGATTGCTGCTTTGAAGATGTTAAGCGAATAGACTTGATTTTGATAGCTACTTCCTGGGATTTAGGGAGTGTGATTGTTAATCTATTGCAAAAGACGTTCTTGTTATTTGAATAAATCATAATCTGAGGTTACTTTGCTCTTATCAGTTTTCTTTTGACTTATGAATTCTGTTTTTCATTTCCTTTGAGCTCTTTTACTAATTGACAGGTGGTCCTGATGTGGTTCACTACAGCAACCTCTCTCAGGTTACTGGCTGACTCTCCAGATGTTTAATTTCATCATTTTGATATGCTTCGGTGACTTTCTAGGCTACTTCTATCTAGCACTGTTATCTCCCTCTTCTATTCTTTTTTCCCATTAGAAAAAGTGATTTGTTGTTTGTTGTTGTCTCACATTGAAATTAATTCCCCTGGCATTAGCTTTAGGATTTTAAAGAGTCCTTCACAAGATTAGTCATGGAAAGACTTTAAGTCTCAGCCCATTTCAATCTGCAGCACGAACATTTATGTGATATTGCATACAATTATGATGCTTGATAGCACACCATCCTCAAAAGCCAGCATTACATCAAGGTCCCTACTGTTACTCAGGTTGTTTGATTTACAGACATAAACAAAAAATTAGGAGAGAAATTTATTAATGTTGCAATTGTCTCAAAATTTTGGGATGGAAAATATATTTCATTTATTATCCCTGAGCAGGGTACATCTTTCTTTTGTTTGATATGTATGATACCAAAAATGACAAAATGTTCAAATCTGTAGCATTTTGTCAAGGGATCATTTTACAGGCTCTGGATAAATAACATAATAATTGCTCTGCAACACCTGAAGCCTCCTGTAAATTGTCTTATGCTGCCAGCTTTTCTTTATTACATTTTTCATGCTATAGATCTCTGAATGAACAGCAGCTTTTAAGATGACACTCACTTATTTTAAAACATTGTCTATTGTTGTGTACTTGACAGTCTTGAATTAAGTCGATTTACTTCCAGTTCTGTAATATGTTGGCTACCATACCTAGGCAAATACTCACTTTCAGCTAAAGCTTAAACCTGCAAATGTAAATGAGGTAAGGTAATTGTTCTGTTTTGGTTTGGCAGGTTTTGGTAGTGGGGAGGTGCCCCAGGAGTGGCTCTTGTAAAAAGCTACTGAAAGCTCTCTGGCTCCAAAAAATTCTGGCCACACCAAGCCATTAGAGAGACAATGGATGTGCCTCTGCAATGAATATATGAAAGACAGAATATAAGACATGAGAGCAAAGTAGAGAGCAGAGGTGAGAGCACTGCTAGAGCAGAGATCATAAAATCATAGAATTATAGAGATATCAAAAGGTCATCGAGCAAGGAGGGGGAATAGGTGCCCAAACAGAAGTTTCCTCTGCAGGCCATGGTGAGCAGGGAGGCTGTCCCACTGCAACCCATGGAAGAGCATGGCAGAGCATTCCCTGAAGGAACATGGTGGAGCAGATCTGGACCTGCAGCTTTGGAGGATCCCTCAAAGGGGAGGTGACTATTCCCAAAGCAGCCTGGAACTCTGTTGGAAACCACACTGGAGCAGCTTGCTCCTGAGAGGCTGCACCTCGTGGAAGGGACTCATGTTGGAGAGGTTCATGAAGGACTCTCTCCCATAGGAGGGACCCGATGGGGAAGCAGGGAAAGACTGTGAGGAATCCTTCTCCCTGTGGAAGAAGGAGCAGCAGAAAACACTACACTATGAAATGACTCTAAACCCCATCCCCTGTCCTTCTGTGCCACTGAGTGGAAGGAGGAAGAGAAATCAGGAACAAAGTAATTTGGGCCCATGAAGGAGGGAGGAGTTGGGTAAAATTTTTAAGCTCTGGTTTCTGTGTTGTCTTTGTCCTGTGTGCATCTGATTAGTGATAAATTTATATTGATAATTTTTTCAGTGAGTCTGTTTTGTCAGTGACCATAATTGGTGAGTGAACCCTCCTTGTCTTTTTCTTGACCCACAAGCTTCTAGTTGGTTTTTATTCTCCCCAGCCCACAGTTGGGCACAGGGGTGGGGATGTGAGTGAGTGGCCACAGGGCTGGTTCTTTGTTGTCAGTTAGGCCCAAACCAGGACAGTAATCTATTTTATTTGCCACTTTGTATTGACAAAAAATTTAGTTATTGTTCTTGACTTCACCCCGTCAGACTGAAATTCAAGTGCAGAAATCATTGGTAAAAATCTTAGATCTTTAGATCTTTGGGAAGGATCAATCTATAACATTTTCTAGGGAGTCTTTTCTTCCAGCAGTTCCAAAACCAAAAAGCCTGTCCATGACGAACTTCCTGACAAGATTTAGAAAAATGCTTACTTTTTAATTGCTCAGATAACCTTTGCACTAACTTTTGAACACAGAATTCTGGTAGTCACCACTCATTACCTCTTTCCAAACCAAGTATTCTCTACTAATACAGAAACACCCGTTTTAAATTCCACACTGCCTTAGTTATGAAGAAGAAAGAACTTTCAACAACAGAAAAGGATTTTTTTTTGCTAGATATACTTCAGTTACTGTAAGAAGATAAGGCAGGATTATGTACTTCACGAAGAAGTAGACCTTGTTTCTCAAAGTGGGTACTATACCAGGATCACAGTAGTCCATGATACCCTCTTGCTAGTTTTCTCATGGATTTAGAGATCATATCCATGAAATTGTACTGTCATTCACCTTAAGAAATCTGTTCAGCTTTCAAAAGCTTGCCAAATGTCAAGCTAGCCAACTTAAATCAGTTAGCAACAGTCACCTTTAGTAGTCCTAAGTTACCTCCTAACCACCAAATAAGCAAAGGCTTTTTACACGCTGTCATAAGCTTTAATCATATTTTCATCTTAGTCTTACCAGTTAGAAGTGAGTTAATGAGCAGGAATACGTGAAGTCAACTTTGTAGGGTAACTTGTGCCCAGTGGCGTCACCGCTCTATGCAAAGAACTTTTGTTTGAGCAGCAACATTTTCTGAGACTAGCATGAATCGAAATGACCACATGTTGTGTATTTATCTTTTTCCATACAGGTTTCAATCTTTCCATTGCAATATGCTGGTTCAGATTAACACTCAGTATGGGCATATGAAAATCCATGTGCTTAATGAAAAATGGAAGTTTGAATAAAATTACTTACATTTAATCACAAAGTAAAAATATGGCATTACAAGAAATATTAGCTTTTATATTTTAAATATGATCTGCTTTGTTTTCATGATATCAGAGTACATGTGGGGTTTTTTTAAATAAAAATAATGAAACTTATAGAAGTACTGTTTTCCTGTCTTGACAGTGTAAAGTTTCATAGTATAAATGAAACACAGCAAAAATAGATATGTGCCTAAGCTGTGAGATCAAGAGTAGATAGTTCCGAACACCTGTCGTAAAGTATTTAGGTATTTATTACAGGGTCCAAAATTCCAGAGGTTGCATAGCTAACCAAAAATGGGAAGCAACTTGCAACTGAAATGAAAACCAACACTGAAAGGTGAAATTATTTTAGAGTGTGATAATTTTCAGATCTAAATGCAATAATCACAGAATCACAGAATTACCATGGTTGGAAAAGATCTTCCAGATAATCAAGTCCAGCCATTACCCTAACACTGACAAATCCTTAACTAAACCATAGAATCATAGAATCATAGGGGTTGGAAGGGACCTCGAAAGATCATCTAGTCCAACCCCCCCGCCAGAGCAGGGTCACCTAGAGTACATCACACAGGAATACATCCAGGCGGGTTTTGAATGTCTCCAGAGAAGGAGACTCCACAACCTCTCTGGGCAGCCTGTTCCAGTGCTCTGTCACTCTCACAGTAAAAAGATTTTTTCTGATATTCACCTTAAACCTCCTATGCTCCAATTTGTATCCATTACTCCTTGTCCTATCACTGGTCATCACTGATAAAAGCTTAACTCCATCTTCTTGACACTCACCCTTTACGTATTTGTAAACATTGATGACGTCACCCCTCAGTCTCCTTTTCTCCAAACTAAAGAGACCCAGCTCCCTCAGCCTTTCCTCATAAGGGAGATGTTCCACTCCCTTCATCATCTTTGTGGCTCTGCGCTGGACTCTTTCAAGCACTTCCCTGTCCTTCTTGAACTGAGGGGCCCAGAACTGGACACAATACTCCAGATGCGGCCTCACCAAGGCAGAATAGAGGGGGAGGAGAACCTCTCTTGACCTACTAACCACACCCTTTCTAATACACCCCAGGATGCCATTGGCCTTCTTAGCCACAAGGGCACATTCCTGGCTCATGGTCATCCTCCTGTCTACCAGGACCCCCAGATCCCTTTCACCTACACTGCTCTCCAGCAGGTCAGCCCCCAACCTGTACTGGTGCATGATATTTTTCTTCCCCAAATGCAAAACTCTACACTTGCCCTTGTTAAACTTCATCAGGTTTTTCCCCGCCCAAGTCTCCAGCCTGTCTAAGTCTCTCTGAATGGCAGCACAGCCTTCTGGTGTGTCAGCCACTCCTCCCAGCTTGGTGTCATCAGCAAACTTGCTGAGGGTACATTCTGTACCCTCATCCAGGTCGTTGATGAAGATGTTGAACAACACCGGTCCCAGTACCGACCCCTGAGGGACTCCACTAGTCACAGGCCTCCAACTAGATTCTGCCCCATTGACTACAACTCTCTGACTTCTTCCTTTCAACCAGTTCTTGATCCACCTCACTGCCTGATCATCAAACCCATACTTGATGAAATTATCTACAAGGATGCTGTGGGAGATGGTGTCAAATGCTTTACTGAAATCAAGATAGACCACATCCACTGCTCTACCATCATCTATCCACCTAGTAATTACCTCATAGAAGGCTATGAGGTTAGTCAAACATGACTTACCCTTGGTAAAACCATGTTGACTGCTCTTGATGACCCCCATCTCCTTGATATGTCTAGAGATAGTGCCAAGGACAAGTTGTTCCATCACCTTTCCAGGGATGGAGTACTATGTACTATGTATCCCTAAGTACTATGTCTATAAGTTTCACCGCTTGCCTCAGGTTCAACAACAATGCTCTCGATCCCCTCCCCCTCCCACCCAGGTAAGGAAGGAGAGAGAAGAAAAAGAGAGAGACTTTGCTGGATTGAAATCTAAACTACACAGCTTTAATTAAACACTAATGCTTAAAGAAAATTATATACAAATATGTTCAGATATGTGCAAAAGCCTCTTGCCTCCCCCCACCCCCAGCAACTCCCACAGCACTCTCCTTAGCTGCAAACAGTTCCAGAAAATCCCGGAGCTGCTGCTGGAGAAAGTGGAGAGTGATGAGGGTAAGGAGAGCTTGAGCCTGGGGGTCAATAGTGATGGATAGACGGAGATGTCCCTGGGTGCTGGCCATAGATGGAAGATAAGGGAAGAAAAAGCAGGAAGGAAGTTGTCTTCTGTGATCTCTGACCTTCCTCTGAGCTTACGTAGACATATGGAATGGAATATCTCTGGCCAATTTTGCTGTCTGTCTAATTCAGCCTCCTACGGGGAGGTCATAGATCTCCCCGTAGTGTCTGAGCAGGCAGAGTGAAGGTGCGACCTTGAAGACCCAGCAGTTAGAAAAACATTCCAGCTGTTACCAGTCTTAGCTGGAACACTCTGGTGCTAGTTTAAAGAAAGCTTATTGAAGGAAAAAAAATCTGTAAAAGGAAAACTGGCTTCATTCTGGCTCAAACCAGGACAACAAGACTCTTAAATACATCCAGGGATGGCAACTCCACCACTGACCTGGGCAGCTTGTTCCAGTGCCTGATCAACCTTTCAGTGAAGAAATTCTTCCTAACATCCAAACTAAGCCTCCCCTGGTGCAACTTGAGGCCACTTCCTCTTGTCCTATCACTTGTAAATTCATTGAACAGACTGATCTCCACCTCTTTACTACCTCCTTTCAGGTAGCTGTAGAGAGTGACAAGGTCTCCCTTCTGCCTCCTTTTCTCAAGGCTAAACAACCCTAGCTCCCTCAACTGCTCCTTGTAAGAATGGAGGGTTTGGGGTTTTTTGCCATTTAATCAATCAAATCAGAACAGCAGTGAAGAGAAAATGAAGTGTGAAGTCACACTGCAGTGCCACCTTAACACATATCACTCTGTAAAAAGTAATATTTGGTTTCTTAAAGAAAAATTAAATTTAAACAAAACAAGAAAAATATAAGTCATAATGTGTGTGTTCTGACTTTGTTCATGAGCTGTAAATGCCCTTGATGAATTTGAGTGTTATATTGAAATCTAAGATATCACTTGAATATACCTCCATGACATGATAGCTGAAACAAACATTCAGAATTCTTGGGATTCTTTCAAGTCACAGAAGAATATTTTGAAATTTTCAATATGAATGTAAACTGTTATAGTCAGTCATTACATGCAATTGTTAAAATCATTACTCTGTAGGTGCCATGCCTAAAACAGTGTCCATGCAAGGAACACTGGTCTAACAAAACCCAAATGTAGCATGCAAAGAAAGATTTATATAGCTTATAAAATTTAAATAACTGTTATAACTGTTACAACTTTTACATGCATCATGGCTGTATGAATCTTAAGCAAGAAACTGCCAGGATGTTAAGTATTCCACTTATTGTCCTTTCCTGTGATGATTGATTTCACGATTTGTAAGGGTTTTTTCTTTCCTCTCATCTGAGGGAGCAGCCACCAAAAGCTGCTTTCATTCTAAAACAAGAGCTAGACATGCCAAACAATGTTTTACAGGTGAATATAAGTAATGAAAATTACCTTAGTAGACAGGTGTAAAAATTAAGAAAATTCTATCCTCCTTACCATAGTTTTGGTATTCAATGTGTAGGATGTTTACACTGAGGTGGTGCAGCTCTTTTCCTGTTATATTCAATGGGAAGCCAACGGACAGGGAGGTAAGTCAAGATAAACAGCATGACTGCATCAAGGGTGTCTTTTAGTGGCCTTCTCTGATGGAGTGGCTGTACCAATGGACAAGGGAAGAGCTACAGATTTTATCTGTCTGCACTTTTGTAGCTGCCTTTGACACTACCCACAACATCCTTCTCTCTAAATTGGAGAGATATGGTTTTGATGGGTCGACTGTTCAATGGATGAGGGTTTGGTTGGATGGTTGTGTAGAGGATAATGGTCAATGGCTTAATGTCCAGATGGAGATCAGTGACAAATGCTGTCCTTCAGGGGTTAGTATTGGGATGAGCGCTGTTTAGTATCTTCATCAGTGACATAGACAGTGGGATTGAGTGCATCCTCAGCAAGTCTGCAGATGACACCAAGCTGAGTGGCACAGTTGATATACATGAGGGATAGGATGTCATGCAGAAGGTTCTGGACAAGCTCAAGAAGTGGGCCCATGTGAACTTCGGGAAGTTCAACAGTGCCAAGTACAAGGTCCTGCTCATGGGTTGCGGCAACCCTTGGTATCAAGGCAGGCTCAGGAATTGAAGGGATTGACAGCAGCTTTGTGGAGAACGACTTGATTATACTAGTAGATGAAAAGCTGAACTTGAGGCAACAATTTGCACTTGCAGCTCGGAAGGCCAATCCTGGGCTGCATCAAAAGGAGCATAGCCAGCAGGTCAAGGGAGGTGATTCTCCCCCTCTACTCTACTCTCATGAGAGTACCGTGTCCAGCTCTGGAGCCTCCAGTACAAGAAAGACATGGACCTGTTGGAGTGAGTCCAGAGGAGGGTCACAAAAATTATCAGAGGGCTGATGCACCTCTCCTGTGCAGGCAGAGGAGAGGGGTTGTTCAGCCTGGAGAAGGGGAGGCTCCAGGAACACATTATTGTGGCTTTTCAATACTTACATGGGATCTATAAGAAAGAGAGGGACAAACATTTTTGCAGGGCCTGTTTCCATAGGACAAGGGGTAATGGTTTTAAACTAAAAGAATGTAGATTTAGACTAGATATTTAGATTAAAAAAATGTACAATGAGGGTGGTGAGTCACTGGAATAGGTTGCCCAGAGAGATGGTAGATGCCCCATCCCTGAAGACATTTAAGGTCAGGCTGGAGAGTACTCTGAACAGCCTGATCTAGTTGAAGATGTCCCTGCACAATGCAGAGGGGTTGGACTAGATGGACTTTAAATGCCCCTTCCAACCCAAGGTATTCTTTGATTCTATGATCCTATGACAACAAAACAATACTGCACTGAGGCACAGGGATAGGTTTAACTTTCATGAGGAAATATTTCATTTAATAATATGTTCTAATGGATTTCATCAACTACATGCAAAAAAACCTATGTAATAAACTCATTACCATGTCTTCCATTTCTAAAAGGTCTATTATTCCAACAACTGGTAGCACTTAAGCAGTGCTTTTGTTAGACCAAATCTGGAATCTAGCATCTCATGCACTAACTGTGCCCATCAATTTTTGACATAGAACATGAGGGGACTCCTTATTTGGCAAGAGAACAGACTGCTTTGTAACAATTAACAGCATGCATGTTACAATGCTATGTGGGTCTGCAGCTACTTCTAACTTTGTGTAAATTCAGTAGCCCTGATTCTGTTAGCCTGAGAAAAGGTAAATGTCAAAGGTGGCCGAGGAGGCCAGCCTACTCTGGAACAGCCCATCATTCTTTTCTGGTCTGTGCCTGCCTAACTGCAGCATACCTGGCCTGTTGTGTTTTTGATTGATAATGTCATATACTAACACAGATCCACCGCATTATACTTACAATCCATCTTGTTCATTAGGTTATTTAATGGCAGCCTCTTGGTAAGACAGTCAAAATCAATGTGTATTAAATAACTTTTTTATTAGTTATAATTATAAGAGGTCATTTTTATTGGTGCAGCTAGATTGATAAATAGCTCTGTAATTGTTTTCAAAGATACAGACAGGTATAATACAATTAAGTAACAAGGGATTGATCCTAGCTACATCAAAATCAATTGAAACTGATGACACCCAGAAAGACACAGAGATGCTCAATAGACTTTAGGGTAAGGCCTAAATTAAAACCAACTCACACCCTCCTCTCATTTCTCACAAAATTCTTGGTTTACTTTGTATAGAAAAAAATAATCTTAAAAGCATTTAGAGGGACAACATTTTCATAAAAGTCTAATCCAACACAGACATTTATAAACCTATCTGCACTGTCTTGTCAGTAGTTTGGAACTTTGTTGATGCTACAAAGCTGAAAGGTTAAGGCGTTATCTAAAATGGAGAAAAATCTAACCCTCTATTTCAATGTGACAGATGTACTTGCCTTGAGCACTAACAAGGCATAGCTAATTAGTGATACAGTTGCAGAAAAGGCACTCTGACAGTCATGATCTATGAACAAATTTGTCTTCCAAGTGACAAGTCAAACAGAGGTTACAGAGGATGTTGGGCGATGCCAGTGAGGTGGGTGGGTTTAAAAAAAAATTTGCACTTTTCATTTTTATTGCTGTAGGGGAAATATTCCACCTTCAAATCAGATGATGTCTGAGACACTTTCATACTCATATTGTTTCCATTAAAGGCACCAATATTTCTTTCTACACATTGCCAAATGTTTTAAATATCATAGTTTTTTATAATCTCATTTTTCCTAAATTATTCGATGATTTTGTATGATACAATATCAATATTAGAGATAGCAACTGACAACTAACAATTAAATTACACATCATAAAAATAACACTCCAGCTTTTGTAAAAAACAGAACCTATAAAAATTCTATAAGCAAATCTATTTTTAAAGTGACTATTTTAAAAATATTTGAAGCCTTATATTACCTTAACAAATATTATGCAGATTCCTGAGAACTTGCATTCTGATGAAAGTAAATGACAATAACCTGATACTAATACACAAAATCAGATAATTCTATTACAAATTCAATTTTTACCAAGTATGATAACTGAAACTAAGTGAAAAACATAGCAAAACATGAATGCCATTATCTTTGAGTCTACAGTCCTCATTTTTAAAGTGTTTCATTATTGAGATAAAAGCATTCTCATTTTCTTACATGTCAACACAGTTCAGATAAGACCGAGTAAATATACTGTTCTTTATCCAGATGAAATAGCTATTCCAGTTTATGATAAATGAATATAGGCATTCCTAGCGGTGAATCAGTTTTTTCACTGCTACACTGGCAGGTGTAATATGAAGACTGAAATATAATAGTAATATGAAGGATTTTCTAGTCAGCATTTACTCTGCTAAAGTAAACACATTTCATGTATGTATTTTGCAAATTAAGAAATCTTGCATAAAAGCTTTCACAATGCTTTTGGGTGTAATAAGATTAAATAATTTGGGCCAGATCCCAGATGGGATTAGGCCTCCTGGCATAAAAAAAATACATAAATTCAGTGTTAAGCAGTGAGACCAGGAGTGTAATTCAGGAGTGTTTTACATTCCCACATTCCATGCAAAATGAAAGGGAAAACTGGCATCTCACAATGGGACACGTAGTATGACAGTAAGTTCCTGAAACAGGCAATAAGAGCAACAAACCACCAACATTATGATATTCCATTTCTCTTTTGTGCATTAAGTGCTTGTGTCTCACCAGTTTTCTGAGCTTAAAACAATTTCCTCAACATTTTTGCTTAAATCACACTGACCATTTGCAATGATTTTTCATTACACTCAGTGAATGCAGCAGAAAGCTTCAGTTCAAGAATATAATTGGTTTAATGGATTTCAAATTTACACTTCATGCTTCTGATGAAAAGGTATTAATTCAAGGAAACAAACTTACCTTCTGTTTGTTTATTACCCTTTCATAAATCTTGAGTTAATGACTACATAGAAATGCAGTTGCAGTTGAAGCAATAGAGGGTTCTTCCTCAGTCTTGTACCTTGCTTTTTAGATCATTCACATAGAAAAAGAGAGTCCCTACTTTAAACTGAGAACAGCAACAAACCCAGTTCTCACACTCTGGGAGGTTTTAGAAAACTCAAACAAGTTTTTTGAATGTTTTTACTGTATTTTTAAAGCAGTATACATACTAAAGAGCATTTAATTTAAAGAGTATCATCTTTCACTTTGATATCATACGCTTTTCAACTGATAATTAATTATGTGCCAAAGATTTTTCAACAACACTGTAATGAACTAAGTTGCCAGAAGTTATAAAATAGGATTGTTTCATCTCCTTCAGATTTACATTTTTCAACAGGTGCATCACATCCTCCATTTATACATCCACTGGCTTTACTACACTGTAAGAAACACTTAGACCAGGTTGTACCCAGTAAGCAAAAATCCAGAAAATGGATGTTGGGTGGTGCATCTCTGAATATTGAAGAAGAATATACATACAGACCCTTGGGACTACCAAAAATGTCTTTTATCGAGTTGTATTAATTCTCTGGGGGAGCTGAGAAGATACCCCTACTCTTCTTTTCCCAGATGTGTTATTCATGCTCTGCTGAGGAAAGACAAGAAAGGAAGTCCTCTGAGTGGGACTTGCAGAGGAGTACTATGGCAGTCCAAAGACCACATATACAGGGGGAAGTTGAAGAATATTCTTTGTACATTGCAGGAAATTTAAGGTTGGGCATGAGAATGACTTATTTAAATAATCCTAATAAAGTAGTTATCATTACTTAACTCACCCCCTCAAATATGACCATCCCCACTGGGGGCATGATTCTTGTCCTTAACTGCTGGAGACTGCACACTACTGCTATTAAGCAAATGATGTGAGCTCTCCAAACAGGGAAGACTTCAATTGATTTTTATTATTTTTACTGACATATTTCTTCCAGCCTAAGACCACACATTAAAACGAGCATGCTTCTGAATTGCTAACATAGGGAAAAACAAAGAAACAAACAAAACCCCTTGGCTTAAGTAAAAAATTAAGTGCTCCCTCTTCTCTCTCTACAGAGGCTAAGAGCCTGCACCATGATATAAATCAAGAATATTAATATGCATTTTTATTTTGTGCAAGCAGTTAACCAGGTAGATTGTGTTGATAGTAGTGGTGTAATGACGTCCTTATTCCTGACTGAACTTGAATTCTCTGTCCTCTCAGCTGTGCCAGTGTAATGATGGGGCCACACTGTAAACAGGACTGATAAATTAATTGAGAATGAAAGCAATCTGTCATTTAATAAGAGCTATGATATATGCTAGGTAAATCTTGAAGTGTAATAGTAGGGTACTACATTATGTTCCAATCAGAATTAAATAAAGGGCTAGCTGAAATATTGCTGTCAGCACAGCATCTGCTCATGCGATCTTTTAGTCACAATAATAGTGCTAATTCTCAGTATATCAAAGCAGACGTGGAATCTAACACACACAGTGCATCTTCTGAATATTCCCTATGAACTGCTCATGAGCAATCTGCAGGCCAAAAATTTATTCACTGAGGAAATAAATGAATATTTTCTAGATAATGAATAAATCCAAGAATTTTGCCATATGTTTGTGGACAACTGGTGAACAGAAAAAAAAGTGCTGGTGAATTTTAATGCAATAAATAATTCATTACAAATTACTTGCCTATTCTAAATTTAAACCCACAGATTTAACTGTCTCCAAGCTCTTTTTTTACAAGTAGCACTACCACCCAGTGCCTTCATTCATTATATACTTTGCTATCGTCGTTGGTTATCATCAAAGGCTTTAGATCCAGGCAGCAGAGGAGGAGAGCAATCCCTTCTGGATAAAATGTTAAATCAAG
Organism: Apus apus; assembly: GCF_020740795.1. Taxonomy (NCBI): domain Eukaryota; kingdom Metazoa; phylum Chordata; class Aves; order Apodiformes; family Apodidae; genus Apus; species Apus apus. The sequence goes on along the minus strand of NC_067282.1, from coordinate 55,956,289 downwards.
TTACATTTCACCTCACTATTTCAGCACTGAAACCATCACCTGCATTTGAATGACCAGGAGACTAAGACAGATAACAGGCATAGAATAATGCAGTGGGTTGGCTGCCACTTCATTTGCCTTGACCCCTACTTTGTAACCTGCCACTACTGAGTTTTAGAGGAAAAATTACTAGAGCTGTGGAACTAAGCAGAGTGAAAGTCAACATCATCATCTCTCTTTCTGCAGGTCAATAGTTCAGCATCATCATTTCGGAAGAACTAATCTCATTTCTGAAACCTATTTCTAAACGTACAGTTGTAATCTAAAAGACAATCTGGAGACCTTTTTAATGCTTTCAAGTGGAGGAAGTTAAAACAAAGTGAAACATAAGAATACAGAAATGAACCTCCCTTATCTGGAGAGAACAGGTATTTAACATCACAGTTGTTACTCAGTGCACAGGAATTTTTTCCATCAGCCTTCCCAGAAAGGTCTGCTTAAGTGATCTATTTCACTTACGTGACCTAAGAGTGGCTTACATCTCATAAATAATGAAGAAAACTAAATCTCAGAAATAACAACTTGCTGTGAACACCATACAGGCAGAGGATATAATGGGTGCAACCATAAATATTCCAGGAAGGTAAGTTCTGAATTCACTTTCATAGGTAAGCACAGGAAAAATAAAATCTACTCTCTTATGCACAAAAGCAATACAAACAAATTATAAAAGATTTTTTTTCACCACAGTTTACCTTAGAACTTTTACCACATATATTCTTGCCCAATAAATGCTGCAGATTTAAGTGCTTGATGCAGGTGACTATGTATGAGTTTTAGTCGATTTGATATGGTCCAAGCCCTGCTGTAGTACCAGGAGGGAAGAGATAGAGTGAAACTTAAATACATATCTATCACTGAAGCCTTTTATTCCTCAGCTTAGGACATCAGAAAAATTGGTTCACTTAGAGCTTAGTTGTCAAGATCCTACATTCAGACAAACCAGAGAGTTCTCAAAAGAGTCAGTTTAAGGGATTATGCTATATAAAACTCATTTTTTTTCAGTATATCATCCACTAAATGATGGAGAATCTGCAGTTACCCTACCAACTCAGGGAGGTTTAAATATATAAATACAGAAAGGATTATTTTAATATTTTTTTTTTCCAACTGGACCATGACTTTATACAATTTGCAAACTTTTGGTAACAAGTGTAAATCACACAAAATCTACTGGCATCATTGCAGCTAGCAGTCAAAGCAAATATAAAATTTTAAAAATCAATTCTTCTATCACTATATTATTACTCTAATATAAATCTACCTTCACTAGTCCTTTCCTTTGAGACTTGATCACTCCTTAGGAAGTGTTTCAACTCAAAAGTGAAGAAATACTCCAGATACTCCTGAATTACATGTTTACTATAGGGTAAATATTATATCTTGATACATTTATCCTAAATTCTTTAAAAAGACTGATTTCCAACATGAAATGGAGGCCTAGATTGCACGTGGGTAAGTAACAGCACAAGGTGCCCTAAGGATGCTGGTCACAGTTTGCCATTAGGAATATGATTCAACATGAACATCATCAAAAGCACTCAATGAGAGGTTTGACCACTTTTTAAAAGGCCTACATCCACCTTTAACTGTATGCTTAGCTGAGCTAATCTACCAAGTTAAGAAATATGTACATGTGCCTAAAGTTCACATTTTGGTTATTTGTGATCAATTGTGACAGTAGACAAGAGCACATCTCACACCCACAGTAAAACACTCCAGATCAGCTATCTCCTTGACACTTGATTGGAAACTATAATGGCTTTTTAGAAAATGTCTCAGGGCATTGGTTTGTTCTTCTACTCAGCTTCTGACAACTTCTACTTACACTAGAATAATTTAAAAATTAGTATGTCTCTAATTACTGTTGTTGTGGTTAGAAAATACACAGTGCGTATCCAAGTGAGTAAGAAGCACAAAAGCCTAGGGCAAAGCAGAGAACCTCACTGTTCCTCTCAACCCAAACTGTGATTTTCAAGCTAATTTCATAATGCCTGTGTTTTGACTTATGATTCTTGAAGGTTTATGGCAAAATATGTCTTCCCTCTAATAAATCAAGTTAGCATTTAGTTCTGAAATCTGATTGTTCTGCTTACAGTGTCTCCAGGAAATGTCCAGTAATACTACCTTTTGTCTCTTTTCTTTCTGTTGAAAATAATGGAATTAAAGGAATAAAAACAGTGTACAAAGATAAATAGAGTAAATTAAATAAAATGAGGAAGCAGGAAAAGTAAAACTTGTAAGTTAGAAAGCTAAATAAAACCAAGTAAGGAAAGAGGAGATGCAAAACTCCAGATTTTTTTTGCAATAATAAATATATTAATTTTGACCCAGTTATTACATGTAATAAGTCAATCAATTTACAGTCAGACAATAGCCAGTTTTAGTTCCTTCTTTCTTCTGTATTTTTACACCAACTTGTGGAATCTCAGTCATAATGGAAGGTATCACTATTTTTAAATTGTCTTTCGCTTCTACAATAGAATTAACATAAATTTTAAGACTGAATTTCCTAAATAGCACATAAAAAATCTTATATGTGCTTGGCTTTTCAGACATACTGAGTAACTCCATTTCTTATTCAGTCTCTTACAGAAAGCTATAAGGTAAAGCCAATCACATAGATTAGTCAACAAACGTTTATAGCAACACCCTGAGTTTTCATAGATTTTATAAACCATGTCTGTGACTCGATATAATCAAGTAAACAGCATTGTTGTCCCCTGTAGAAAAGGAGTTGGTGTTGATACACTATCTTAAATTATTTTTCATCATTATGTTGTACACTTGTCAGGTTTAATTACACTGTGATAAAGGTACTTAATTGATAGGATTCTAACTAAACATTTTGAATGTGTAGAATAAGTTTATGGAATAACTAAGACTTTATAAAATAATTAACAGAAAGCAAATCAAAGAACAGATAAAGCCTTTTTTCAGATAATCAGTGAGAGATGACTGCTGACAATCTGGTAAAACAGTGTCCTAGCGTAAATGCATGTGTTATTACAAAACCAGAATTCAGAGCTAACTTAATCAGAGCTAATTTAACTCAGTTCGCAACACTTGCTGGTAGGTCATAGTTTAGATTTAGCTATGTTAAAGTCTTGCCCTTTCTTCTTATTTAAAACTCATGCCCACATTAAAAATTGATAGATCATTGTTGCTGGAGGGCTTTACAAGATAAACACAGGCTTACTTTACAGTTTATCCATAGTAGCAGTTAATGGTGAGACTCACATATAGGGAAAAATATATTCAATAATAAGTTTTGTGTCTTTTCTGTTTTCCTGTAGTCCTCTAAAGTGGTCCGTATATAATGTTATGGAAGCAAATTTTAGCTCTGATCAACAGTAATGGAAGTCAGGCTTTGGCAGTTATATAAATCCAATGAGGTTAACTAGCCCATAAAAAATAAGTGCTGAAGTGTTCATTTCTCCATGGGTTATACTGCTAGGTGACTTGCTTTTCCTGTTATAACCATTTTATTACAAGTTTCTACAGGAAAGAAAATGCTAAGAGATTTCTAGAGAAGACAGGAACAATAAAAGTCACTGTAGCTTTTAGCTTTTATATGATATATGTTATTTGTGCATACCAGAATGACCCAAATAGAGTTCTAACTGTTTTGTGGGGTTTTTTTCACAATGAAGTAGTAAAAAATAGAACAGATGTAATGTTACTAAATTTAGTAACTTTTTTTTTTTTTTAATTACAAGTAGAATACATTTTTTTCCTGGTGGTATATTTGATGCTGTGATTATAATTTTTTTATTCTTATTTTTTTTCCTGAAGCCTGGGAATTAATTGGTTATCAACACAACATCTTCTTTCCACTCACTAAACATGATATGTTAGAATCTGACCTTTCATTATTTCAAATATAAAGCATTTTTTCCTAACCGTATATTAAACTTACATGTTGCATTTCACTCAGAATTATGCTGGAACTTTTCCTTATTTTGTGTGAAATAAAAGTTTATATATGGGCTAAACTTGTGGCAGTAGAAGCTTACCCTTGAGAGAGGCATTTAAATCTTCCTTATATCCCTTACTTAACAGTTTAAGCTCTTCAGCTTCCACAACACACCACATTTACAAGCCAGAAGTTACACACTTGAGTTGGCATATCTTCAGATGACTGTTTTCTGGAAAAAGAAGGGAAAATGAAACAGCGTTTAAATTACTTTTATATTGTTCTCTTTCAAAAGGAACAATTTTGACACTGAATTAAATATTCATTTCATTTGGGATCAGGCATACAGTGACTAGAGACTTTAGGAAATGCATCATTCTAATTTTATATATGTAGTCCTGTCACTCAGCAGAATTGTTCACATGATAAAGATCTAGAAATATGGTTAAAAGTTTTACTCTTAAGGCATGGAAGCCTTTAAACTGGTAAAATCTGCCACAGTTCTCCCAAAATCAATGAACTAACTAGCAAAGCATTGTGGCCTTTTGAATTCAGCCCTCTGTTGTTCACAAACGGGTTGAGTAAACAGACCTCAGGATTTTAAAGTTAAATAAAAACTTTCCAGGGGAAGTGGTGATACTGGTTATATTCTTCACAGTTTGCTGAATTTAAAGAAGGGGTCTGTGGCTCCAGTTGTTGCTGCCCTTTCACGAAGCAGCTGAGCTCTCTCAACCTTTTTTGGCTTTTAACTCTTCAGTCTGTTTAGGCTGCAAAGCCTTCTAGACAAGCATCAAGTTTCTGTGGAGTGTGCAAGCAGACCCTCCCATGGTGGATCCCCACTAAGTGGCTGTGACCTCCAGCTGATATCATTGTACAGGTAGCAAACAACATTCTAGGCTGGAATTCCTCCACACAAGATGTATGGCTCCTGAGAAGTTTCTTATAGCTTTGCATAAAACCAGAAGACACTTTGCAAGGCAAATAAAGATTTCTTCACAGAATGGTAGGAATGTCTCCACAGACAGAGTATTAAACAAGAATACTAAGCATATATTTATGAAATGGGAGATATCCTCAGATAAAAGTCATTATGATAAATAATCACAGTTCATTTGAAACTATTTCTCTGCAGAGAATGCATTGATTTTTAAGCACTGAAATAAATGGGAACTGCTGCTTAAAAATTGATGGTGCAATATGGCCAGTGTTATCAATGGTTTACATTTATTCACTCTATTGTCTGAGATTTTCAGTTGATTGTCTTTTGGATTAGCTGTTGAGCCTCTTGAATTGTAGCCCACACTTGATCTTCTGTAGGATAATGCTTTATAAGTTTCATTTCAGGCAAGCTTCTACTCAAAGAAACAGCTACAGAATCTGACTTAGCACGGTTCTTCTGGAGGAAATTAATTATTCTATTATCATATACCCTATTAACCACTTGAATATCAGAATTTCTCAACTGGAATTTTTTAATTTAATGTGGTAGCTCTGGAATTCTTTATTTAACAGTAGATGACACTTTCTATGCTGTTTCATAAGCAGAGTCTTTTCAAATAATCAACTTTAATGCTCTGAGGGGGTTGCTGTCTACCAGAGAACACGAATACTTGCATATGCTCCCCCAAGGCAGGAAGACTGGGAGGAATGATACAGAAAGAGCCATTGCTCTACATATTTCAGCCTTATTAATGCACAAACAGACAAGAACAAATCAGTAAGGTTCTGGTTCACCATCCATCAGCACACAGAAGTTGACAGGCAAGGTTGCATATGTAGAAAACAGCAGAGAAATGTTGTAAAGAAAGTAAATAACCCCAAATACCTGAAACTCCCAAACCACCAGTTTTGAGTTCAAACTATTTGCCTATTAACTGTTCTTTGTATGTTAGCTTAAACCTTTCAATGAAGCTCTTGCAATCTCTATAAAAGTGGACTGTATGGCTTCAGATCTGATTAGGAGTGGCTGTTCTTCTAGTGAAGGTCTGGGAAAAGTTTTGGGGTTTTTTGTTACTTATAGCAACATCTGGAGTGAGAAGTTTTCTAAAGTACAAATAGTGAAGACTTCTAGAGCTCTTTGTGTGTTATCACATCTAAGTTACACATTTTTAAGTTAACCTGATCATAACAGCTCCTCAGTCTAGTAAAAAAATGAACTTGACCACCATAAAGAAAGAAGGAGTAGACTATCAATAGTATAAAATGTGTAATGAAGACTTTAAACTCCCTAAAGACAATGGTACAATACACAAGACACATTTGACATATAAAAATATAATTCAGCAGCTAAACTGATTTAATAAGAAACAAGACTTGCTTTGAAATGATTGCAGGAAGCAATAAGTTATAGTGTGTTAAATTTTTGAAATAATAAAATTGGGTCTAGAACTATTCCAAAGAAAAAATTTATTTCTTATCCTCCTGCTGGGAGGTCTATAGAAAAATATCTTGACTATTAGAAACAATAATTACACAATAAGATTTTATTAACTGGTCAATAAGAAAAAGAATGTTTTTTAATATATAAAATTAAGGAGCAAGTGTATTTTCTGTTTTATGTAAGAATTGCTTGTCCTAGTTTTCAGCTTACTGTAAGTCTTTCATACTCACAAAAAAACCCCAAAAACAAGAAACAACCCTCTTTATTGCTCTGCTACATCTGATTTGTAAAAGGCGGGGTGAAGAGTTCAGACAGGCATCTAAGCACACCCCAAACAAAATAGCTCTGATTCCTGTACTGTACATGAACAAATAAGAGATGCATCCCATCGGACTCTCGACAGATCTGTCATTGTTTACCGTTAGCTCTGTCATATTCTCATGCCTTGTCATGCCATAAGAGGGGCAGGGGTTGGCCAGCTGCCCAACTGCCGTTTTGCAGAACTGACTTGTATCTCACGTTCTCTGTAGATGCTGCAGGCAGCATAATTCTTGATGAAAGTGTGCTCCCTAGTGTTACAGTGCTACAAAGGCCAGCAAGTTCCATTTAGGAAGGTACAGAGGAAAAAAGATCTCTGACTATTACTTCAGCAGGTCCTTCTGTTTCTGAAGGCTTATTCTGTTCAGGATATCTACGTTATTACTCTTGAAGTACCATACATGTTAAATTTTCAAAATAAAAACCAGGTTCAGATACTTTCCTCTTTTCTTTCAAAAAAGCTAAGAAGGATTTAGTTGTTTATGACTCATCAGCAACTTTTCAATCTGGCACGAAAGTCTTTTGCTTAAAAAAAGCTCAATAGCATAGGTATTTGAATACTTTTCAATGGCAATTGTGACCTCCAATTTCCATTGATATTTGAGTTATCAGCATTCTTAAAACAAGGCTTAAAGACCTCAGGTGTGGTGGTGACTCAGCTGTTTCTATAATCTATTGCACCTGCTATGTATTACAGGATTCAGAGGTGAAAAACAATGTTTTTTAACATAAAGGTTTCACAGACCCTGGAGGATACAGTTTCCTGTATTCTGCCTTTGTACATTGTGCCGATGGTGATGACAGGTTCACCTGTCCAACGTTCAGCATTTAAACTTAAGCACTTTTAAAGACAAAGCTTTTAATTTGTCGTCAAGGCTAAAGCTGCATATAGTGGAGAGACAAATACCTCCAGGTAGCGGTCCATTTCACCTAAGTTGGAGACCTGCTTTAGGCTGAAACATATTCCCCTATGACCAGAGTAAAACAGATGTTGAATTTTCACATGACCAAAGTCAAACAAGGTGAAACCCACTGTAAGTGCTAAGTCTTAAAATTTTAATGTGGTAAAATGTGAATTCATGTAAAATTTTATATTAGCTCTTTTTTACACAAATGTGCATTGCTACACAAGGTGCCCCACAGTGGGGAATAAAACACATAGTATTTAGTACTGTGGATGCACATAATACTGTAATATTCTTGACTGTCATCCCAGAGACACAGCATGCAGATCCAAATCCAGGCCAATGGAAAGCCATAGAACTGGTCTCACATCCCCCCAGCATGTCTGACAGAAATTATTTATTCTGGTAACATCACAATCTTTGTCTAGTGACAGTGTCACAAAGTCAAAACGATTATCTGATGTGGTTCTCAGAATGTGATTTTGAAGAGCTAAACATTGTACAAATCCTGTGACTGAAATAAAGTAAGAGTTTAGAAAGCATAAATTTTAAATTTCTTAACCACATCCATGATGCACCGATAAATAGGTGATAAATATTTCAGATATAGTTAATATGTGGTAGAGCTTAAGGCATCTGCTTTGCAGGCAGAATGACTTTCCTAAGCATCAAGGGAAAGTATTTGCTTCTATATGAATAGTAGCAAGAAGGGAACATTTATTTTCCAAATGCAGTTACATATTTAAGTTTTATATACATACTCATGGAGGATAAATAGCTTACTGTGCAAGTAGCTCAGCTAAGTATAACAGCAATACTTAAATTGTAGAAAATTATATTTTCTGGAATACTTTTCAAACTCTGTCTCAAGACTGGAAAACAGGATAAATAAGTGATTGAAACTCATATTTTCTGCATTTCTCTTATTAAAAAAAGCTACGTTACATTTGCTAATATACTAAAACAAATATTTTAATAGATTCGCTGATTATTACATGGGCTAGGGATCTAAGCATAGCTTAATATCCATCAATAATTCAATTAACATCGTATTTGTGTATGTGTTGAAGTGTAGAATAGCTGATATCTGGTTTCCCTTCTATTACAGATTTATCTGATCAGTAAATGTGAGATATTTAAAATTATGTCTTTTTTCTTTTTTCTTCTTTTGTGACATCACAAGAAGGAAATACCTGCCAGAAGCAAATACTCACAAATACATATTTTATTTCACACAGGAAATATGAACCATACTATAAAGAAATAAATTAACATATAGTTTTCATGTAATGATGTAGGAATTAAAGGCTTAAGATTTCATAAAAGTACTTACCCCCATGGATGAACTTTTTGGAATTCCTCTGAAGTCATTGAGGTTTTACAGTATTACAAGACTGATTATATAACAATATAGGGTCCAGATTCTTCTGACTTCCCAAAATCACTTTGATATTTAAGTCTGTATATGGTATTTTGGGTGAGAAGGGGAAAGCAGTGTACCTAAACTTGCTCCTTTTAGCTTAGAACAACTTGCAATGAAATCAGAGAATGGAGAGTACTAAGAAAGTGCTGGAGACTCAGCAGAGGAACTAGTGGCAAGGAAGAGTCTCCTTCACATTGCAGGGGTGTGAGAGGAAGAAAACATAAGGAAAGGTGAAGTGATCTGCTCTTGAATCCATGTAATATAGTGATCCTGGTTAGTACTAGGGACCCTCTGACTTCAGTTAGGCTCCAAGCCTACTTCTAAATGTGGGACCTTTTTGCTCCCTCTTATGTTTTTCTTCCACATGGATCTAAACATGAAGGGAGGTAATAGTAGGTGGGTTTCCATCTCATACTATGTTTCCGATTAATTAAGATATTAAAAAATATTAATGGGTCTCACCTCTCAAAGACTCCACATGGAAGAGGAAGGAAAAAGGATGTGAAAAAAACATTCTGATGTCTTACTATTTCATCAGTGTTTCTATATTTCTCATGGTAGCTAAAGTATGGTAGACTTTGGTATATAACTTTTGCAAAGACAAATTAACTGGTGGTTTTGGGTTCCTTTATATGAAGCCCTCACATAGTAAACAGGAAACTATGCTGTTGGAAGTACTCATCTAAGCATGGAACAACGTTTTGTATTTGGGCTAGCAACAAGATACAATCCAAACTCCCAATACAGAAATGTAATCAGGGGAGCATTTCAACCATCATTGTATCATTTAGTTTACTTATTAAACTTACTGCCTTACTCAAATAATTCCTATAATGATAGATACAATAGTATTCTGCTTCTATGGAGTCTAGTCATTACAATTTTAATTAATTCATTTTGACCCTTTAACTTGTGAATTATGAAGAGCAAACAGAGTCTGATGGTGCGGAACCAATCTGACTTTTATTCAAAGGATAATATAAGTCTTTCCAGAAGTCTGCAGGAAACGAACCACAAACAACTAGTGACATGAGTTCATTCATAACATCAGTAACTCTTTAACATTTATTATTTCAGATATACCTGGGTTTAGTTTGTTTATTGACTGTCCTACATATTCTACAAGGAAAGAGTTATATTTTAGTGAGCTGGTAAAGCTCCATTGCACTCTGTGTAAGTTGCTTTTATCTTGGTTTGTTTCTTTTTCTGGCTCCATCTCTGAGGTTCCTCTAGTGTGTTATCATTACCAAAAAAGTACTAAGTCCTGCTTAATTTTAAAATGTGTACCTTAAAAAAAGGGCTTGTAGTGACCCTTGAATTTTTCTTACTGGTAATAAAACACTGAAATGCTTTATTGTAGCAATTGGCTTCATAACACAGCTTACAAATAACTGTTTTTTCTGCCCATACATCTTCTGACAAGTTCTCTAAGCATACAGGGTTCAGACCAAATGGAATTCAGATCATTATTTGGGACCTACATTAGACCTTTAGTTTTCTTTCCACTTAGGATTTGAAATAGTACAGATAAGAAAGAAAAAGAATACCTGCTATACATTTTAAAGGCAAACACTAAAATTAAAAAAATAGGAACTTTACACATGAGGATGAATTGGAAGAATGTGGTGTATTATACGTATTTGAGTTACCTTAAATCCTTTATTTCAATGGAAAAGAAATTCTACAAGGTATGGAAAACTTAGCTGACACTCACTATGAATAGACTGAATGGAAGATATGCTTGCTTTTCATGATAAATGGCATGATGATTGTATTATAGATGATTATAATAATTATGAAATATTATATGTATATTTAAGTTCATTATATTAATGCTATGACTTATTACCTTTGATGTAGTTTTTTTGCTAAGCTTTAAGGAACAGTATCTAACTTATTCATTATTCCCCAGCAAGCTTCCTATAATTTTGGATAATATTTCTTTCCACCAGTTACTCTCTTTTGCTCCCCTACACTTCCACTAATAAGTAGGTAACCTTAGGTGCTCAGACATTTTTAGTGCAAAAATCAGGCTTTTATACCAAAATATACGTACAAACCCCATCTCAAAGGCAGAATGACAAGAACGTGTGAAAGTTCCTGGAGAACTGGAAGGACTATCTGAAGGACAAAATATTTTTTCTTTGTACCCAGCACTGTCTGCGTTACAGCTCTATAGTGGAGCAAGAGGAACAAGAAGACAATCTTTTAACTTTCGCTTTGTAGAGGTGAGCATGAATTTCACAATGGTATGCTATATATGTCTCTTTCCAGAGGTTCCCTAAAAAGTCTTAAGAAAACTTTTATTCAGCTTTACTCTCAGGAAAAGTCCTTGTTTCAAAGGGCCCCTAGAAAAATTTTAGAAAAACCTCAAGATACAATACCTTTCCACACATAAATGAATCTTACTGAATATGAATATAATTATCATTTTCTGAAAAATCCAAAGTATTTTTGACAAGTCTAAACTTGGACCTTCTCAGTTCTGAAGATTTTTCCCCCCAGTTTTGAAACAGATCTAGTATACTTCAAAAAGATATTCCTTGGTCTACAGGCAGCCAACAGTAAAGGTCCTAAAGTAGTTCAAAGCTCAACCACATTCCTTATTCACAGCCTGAACCTGAATTGACTTCTGCATCACTTTCACTCACACCTGACAGAGAAGAAAGGTGGTTGGTTATAAGGAGAACTGGCTGTATCATTCTGTTTTACAGGCCTAGTCTGATGTATAGGCACTACCAATGACTCAAGTTTGCAGCTGTTTTAAGTTTTCAAATTTGGATAACTTCCCAGAGGGCTTACAACATGGGCTAAGGCAGAAAACTTGTATCTAAACTGATGTATCTCCTGGAGGTCCAAGGGCATCTGCCTCTCCCAAGCCTTGTTTCCAAATGTTGGAGGGATAGAGAAAATATGGTCTGTAACCATACACAAGTTGCCCAGGTGGTGAACATATTTACTTCTGTGCACTTCCTTCTATTAGGAAAGAGCAGGATTCTGAACACATAAATGTTTGATTTCCTGCAGTGAATGAGAATTCATGGCTATTCTCATAATATGGAACATATTGTAACTCCTGCTTCTCCTTATTCTCTTCTATGTCTTTTTGTTCCATCTTATATTCCTGGCCTTTACCAGCTGAAATAGCATCTAATGAATTAGATGAAGCAGTGCTGTCATCACAATCGGCATCAGCAGTTCTGTTTGACCTCTGGTGTTATAATGGTTCAGTCTCTCTTAGGAATGTAAGGTCAGATAAATTTTTAGTATTTCTGACATTTGGAATTGTAAGCATATGTTTAAGATGCAGACAATAAGACAAACATTTCTGGGACCTAGTGAAAGGTTTCCCCGAAGAAAACATTTCTCTTCTTCTCTTGCAACCATTAAAAAAAAACCCACAAAGAAACCCAGTAAACCAACCAACCAAAACTTTCTCCAGCCAGTAGATATTAAGAAAAAAGGTTTTATGAAGAAATACTCTGCAGAGAAAATGGAGGAGAAAAAAACCACACAACCACCACCAACAGCAACCACCAATAAACAACAACCACACAAAACACACAAAATACACAAAACCGAGAAAAAAAGAAATAAAGAAAAAAAATAAAAGAAAGGAGTTTAGAAAAGGACTAGAGGAGCTGAAAAGGGATAAAGAGTCGTAAGAAAAAAGGAAAAATTAAGCTTAGCCAACAGGAAAATCTTTTTTACCATGAAATTTTTGAAGATCATGAAACCAACACAAGTGATGTAACAAACACATTTAATTACTTGAAATATTTACATTTTCCTGGGACAAAAAACTAATGATTACAATAAAAATTCATGCACAACTTAATGGCCTATAAATCCACCTCTCCATCTTAACACCTAGGGGTGTTTTATAATTATAAATGCAGAGGTCTCCTCAACATAGAATTTTCTTGTGAACATCAAATGGCCATTTACATAATTTTGACAATGAGTAATCTATAAGACTTACCCTGTGAGTCACAAAAAGGACTATCAAATCAAACTTGAATTAGAGGTGCTGGCAGAACATACTATTTAACTGGAAGATGAACCTGCTAGTCATCAAAATCAGGCCTCAGTGGCAGAGGACAGTGTGGAAAGGCAGTTTTCAGAGAAAATGTTGTGCCCTGAGGAAGGCAGAGAGAACCCTTTGGGTACTTCCCTTATCATGAGAGGCCCTAGCAGTAGTCTTCCTATACATCCCCAACCTTAATCACAGGGCTACATCTGCAGGCTTAGTTGTGGCTTCCCAGAACAAGAAGAGCAATAAAGCTGGGGACCATCTGACAGTGTGCTGGTCTTCAGGTGTCAGAAAGACATCTAACTCTCAAGATATTCTGAAGACAGGGTAGGGTATGTGTTAATTCTTGGTTCTACATTCCCCAGCAATCCCATCCACCATGGAGATGAAATCTCAAAATGTGTCTATTCATAACCCACAACATTGTTTTTTAAAGATTTCGGTACCGAGTGAAAAAATGTACTCATGACTCAGAAACTGAATATATATGAGCACATACAGGAGACGATACACAGAATACAAGAACTTTTGCGAGAAGGATTTGAAGCTGTTCAAGTGAAACCCAGCTGCTTTGATATTTCAGTGCAAAAAGTGAGGGCTGGTTTCCACCATTTGAGGTTTTGCAGTAGCAATTCACTCAGCTCATGTTTCACTGCAACCTCCTGGTTTCACTTATAACCAACTATTAAACATTTTCATTCGGTAAGGAACTTTTCTTACGTGGTTTCTGCCCAGATAGGAGTAACTTTGGAAAGTCTGAGCAAAGTCCAGACATATGTTTGAACTAGATTAAAAGGGTAGGGGGAAGGGAGCACTAGCCTTTTTCATTACTGAAGTTATTTTATAGTGACAGTCTTTAAACCAGAAAATACTTCCATATTTTTAGTGATTAATATTTGCCTGTGTACTGAAAAATTTAAAGGTTTTTTGAAAACAAACAAAAAAACCCAAAAAAAACAAGATCAAAACCACAAAACAAATAAGTAAGACCTAACCAAAACAACAACAACAAAAAAAAACCCACAAAATTGAGACTTAACTAATCCTAGTATCACAATACAGACATAAACAAACACACATGCACATAAACACCAAGGAATTATTCTACAAATCTTATGATGTGCTAGGTACATCTGAAATTCCCAATGGGCTAAGATAAACTCTCTGAACCACAACAATGACAGAAGTTCCCCTCAGTTCCCCTCCTTCTATTTCTCTCTGAAATAGAAGCAATTTGCTGTCTGCGAGAAGGACACGTGCTAAAATTCTAAAGTGCTGGTACCCAGACGTACTAAAATATACATCTCTGCTGTTCTGGAAAAATCTGGAATATTTTCACAGGAAAAACAATACAACCCAAGCTACAAGTAGTTATTGTTACTCAGTGCTACAAGAAATCTGCCTCCCCCAAAAAATACATTTCCCCAAAAGAAATCCACAACACCCTAATCAGGAGTGAGGGAAGCATAAAGGTTACCAAGAGCCTTTCTCTCTGAGCAACATAAATAACTATGCAACGGGCAATGCAACTGAAACCAGCTGCTTGAAATTAATTTGACATGCAAATTCCAACTTTTGTACTTTTTCCTTCCACTCTTGTTGGGGGACTATGTAAATTTTCCTGAGTTTGCATCTAAGGAATCCTGTTAATGAAGCTTAGAATCAGCTTAACCCATGTGCATTTGAATTTTGTTTGACTAGTAAACAACTAGCTGTTGCAAGTTTTTGGCATAGAAATGCAGAGGTTTAGAGGCAGAATTGGATGGCTCTAAACCTGAATCATTGCTGAAAAAGCAGAAGTATATCATCACACCTTTGCCAAAGCACAGTTGTGCCATATGCTACAGAAGCTTATTCCTCTACTGAGCTGTGCTAAATAATGTTCTACAAGGCAGAGCAAGTATTATTAAAATGGAACATTTTATTAAAGAACTCAAGGGAAACATTTTAGGTGGCAGAGAAGAGAGCAAGAAGGGCAATTCCATCAGAAGATATTACAGAAAAGCTGAATTAAGTACATTCTCAGTGTTACAAGCATGTATTTGATTTCCACTTTTTTCCTTAAACTGAGTTTTGCCAATTTACACATATTGGCCTTTCAAAATTACATGGAATACATCAAAATGCACACTGCTGAGCAAAACATGGCCTACAGACAATTATTATTAAACAAAAGAAGCCTGTATGTAAGTAGACAAAATCACTTTTGAAAAGCAGTTGTTTTCTAAGGGGTCTTCAGAGAGATCCAAATACCATGTGGCTATTAACATAATCATATCTAGTTATACAGGATCTCCATTTGCATCTGCAACTCATCTAGATTGGTGTATTTATTTGAAGCATTATTCCTTCTTGTTACTCAGGGGGAGAAACCAACTCTTCTGCTCTCCAGAGCATACAGGTCAGTATAAAATTACAGATTCAAAAAATGCATGAAGTACAAGAAGAGAATAATTACAAAGTGTGCAAGGAAAAGGATTAACATTTTGAAAATCCTTTAATTCTTAAATCAAAGATTAAAATAAATATAATGAGGAGTTCCATTAGCTATTTAATTGTTTTGTGGATTTAGTTCTTCAGCACACAAACACAAGTGCTTGCTTACATACACAAGTTTCTCATTAGTGCAAGAGGGCAATTAAAGCAGTTCACAGCTTAGCAGCTCATGGCTATGCTAAGGTAACTTCTATCATTTGATCCAGCTATTAGCAACTTCGGTATTTTTAGGCACTTTCTGTAGCATGAAACCTTCAAAAGTCTAACAGTAAATTGAACCTTTTTGGCTTTTAGAAGGAAAAAGTGGTTGCAAACCTGAGGAGCATTAGAGACCTGTCTCATTGCATGCCTGCTGACAAGAACAGGTTTTACTTACCTAGGTTTACCTACCAAAAGAAAAGAAAAATCATCTCAAGGAGGAAAAAGATAAGAAATAATTTTAGACAGAGAAAAAAAATACTTTTACTCATAAAATTAATATATAATAAATGTATTTCAATTAATAATGAATGTACAATCTCTCAGTCTACCAAGAGAAGTAGAAAAAGATTCTCCTCCAATAAATCCATTGTCTCCATATAGAACTGTGGAAGAAGAGAACAGAGTCGTTTACTGAGCTTTCATTTTACTAACAGTTTTTCACTACATTGTTTGAACTCTTTCTTCTTTTTAACAACAACATTTGCAATTTAAAGCAGTGCAAATAATCAAGGAATTTTCCTAATAATATTAAATCTTTTCTGCTGGTTTTGAGCAGGGCTCATTACATAAAATGAACATGATCCAAAACTAGAATTTAGATCACTGTTTGTAAGTTGCTTAATTTCCCTGTTTAGATCTGGAGAGCACTTGAGTTTGTGTTCCCTTAGGCAATAGCAGTCATTTTCTGCAAGTGGACAAGATGTTGTCTGTCAACCACATCTGAAAGTATCAGTAATGTAATCAGGGTTTGGTTTCTAATTTCAAGAAAGGGGGGGGGGGGATGGGGTGGAAATAAAAAAAAAATATTATTTTTTTTTAAATACATATGTATAAATTGTCTTCAGTAAAAAGGCATGTTGTCCCATCCTAACTCTGCAATTCCTTGCTGAAATATTTTTTACATAATTTACACCTTTTTTTTCCTCTTATGTTTTCAAACTCGTGGGAACTTTTGTTCTTTGTCCTGTATATCCAGTAGAAGGAGTTCTACCACCAGTTTCTCTCCTGAGAATAAATTTAATGTTGGTTTACTGATTTTTGGGACCAAATGGAAGGCAGAATCTTTAGTGGTACATTCTGCACATTATGCCATGGTGGCAATTATAAAGGAATAACGTCAGTCTGCAAGTCCAGTTGTCTTTCCTGGGCAATCAGGATGTGTGCTTGCAGTGCAGCACGCCTTTCCTCAGCTTGGAGTCCAAACTAAAAGAGAGCATACTGCCAACTTATATGTCCAGAGACAGTTGGCAATAACCTCACAAGTAGTTTATGTTGAAAATGAAGACAAATAAAATGTTAGAAAATATGCACTTAAATTTCAATATTTGCAAAAATGTTTCAACCCCAGACAATGCATATGAGCCTTATGGAAACGTTAGAGCTTCCAGTATATCATTGAAAATCAACTGTCAGCTAAGATAAGGAGTGTGTGTTGTCTAAGGCTAAAGTTAAAAGCTGTCTGGCCCTGTATTGTATTTTCTATCACTGTCCATGACTTACTGTAAAAACTTGCAAAAGTCATCTGGTCAATGTGTTTCTATTCCCAAAAGAGGAGAACAAAGCTAATTTACTTACCTTTATCCAGGACTTTTGTAAGACTCATATTTATTTAACCCTCTGTGTGATAGCAGACATTATTATTTTCAGTTCTTTTGGGCCAGATAATGTAATCAGTTCTACTCACTCAAATTCAGCATCATCAGCGTGGTTTTTTTTACACTCAAGTGAGTGTAAATAACCGTTGAATTTGTATCGTATATTAATTTTGAACAGAAGTTTTGTACTTTTCATAGTCCTGATTGAGAGAAGAGGCAAGGCAGGGCAAGGCAGGGCAGGCCATGGAAGGGGCAAGGCAAGACAAGGTTTTGCATGAAGAGGTGTTTCCTGGGCAAATGATATCAAACAAACACTGAACAATACAAATAAGCAAGGGACAATACACCACAGCATTAACAATTAGAAAAGAAACCTTGGTTGTGGGGGAAATCATATTCACCACAGGTCCAATAGAATAACATTGTGGATGTCTGTGTTTCCAAGGGAAACTTTACATGAATTATGTGGAACTGGCCTAGCTCCATAATGTATACAAGGGAATTTTCAACCAGTAATTAAACCTGTAAAAGGCTAGTTTATCCTTCAGAAAGACTATTTTCATGACACTGTTAGGTAAGAATTTACCACATGACTGCACGTTTGCCTTTTTACCTTCTTTTGTGTTTTGTTTGTTGTTTGGGGTTTTTTGCTTTGTTTTTAAATCAATAAAATTGCATTATTTTGTTTTGTTTTGTTTTATGAGTATAGAGTTTAGTGGACCTGGAAATCAGGGACGTTCCAAACAACTCCTGCACAGATGGTCAGAAGCAACATAAGGTGAGAATCAGAAAAGCTGCCACTTAGCTACCCTCTCAAAGTTATGAACGAGCACCTGGCAACCATGTACAAGATACTAAATAGGATGTGGAGTTTTGAAAGAAGAGCTACTGGGTTCTCTTAGCCTTTTTTTTTGGTAAGTGTGTAGCAATAGCATATGGACGCCAGGAGGCCCTCACGTGGGGCAGGGAAAACTGGAAGTAAATTAAAAACAGAAGTGGGATAAACTTCAGAAGAATTAAAATCTGCCAACACAGCCTGATGTCTAAAGTTGATAATGGATTTGTATTTCCTCTAGTCTTTGGAATTTTTTATCACTACATTTCTCTGTAAATTATTAGGGTTGCGTTTGACATGTGGGAATTCTATATATATCGCGTATCCCAGTGAATTAAAAAAGGGATCTGCAAGCAAAAAAATATATTGCCTCTTTTAAGGATTTAATATGTTGACTGCCCTCTAAAAATGTAGCCTCTATCAGCACAAATTTCAAACATAACGTCATCTGTTTGACACATAATTGACTTAATTTAATAATACATGACAATATTTGATTTGGGATTGTGGTTCATCCAAAGACATTGAAAAAGTGAACACACTTACCCAGCAAATAAGAACTTTTTTGTTTTAAATAAAAATGTTTATCGCTAGTCTATGTGTTTAAAGAAACCACACTCATTTAAAATAAAGCCTCTCTTATTTATTTCCCCCCCTGTGACCCATGAATACTAGAAGCAAAATAATTAAATAAAAATTTTTATTTATTTATTTATTTATTTATTCTAATTTTGGATGGTATGTCTTCCTTATTTTGCTTTTCTTTCATCAGAGATCACCACACATTTTCTCCTGAAAAGTCCTTTAGACTGCTTTGGAAAATTATGAGTACCCAGTGGGAGGAAAACAGTTTTGATAAAAAAGAGAGAAAAATATCTATCTGATAAGAACATCAAAATTAACAAAGACCAGTTTTTCTATATGAAATAGTTTAAAATTCATCTGGACATTTTTTACCTAGATATATGGACAACACCATACTGTTTTGATATTTGAAATATTGTTTTATGTTAGTAACTTTGTTCTTTGAAAACATGATCCTTGACTTTTCTCTGATGTATCTATTCCACCTCTTGAAACATTCTTCTGACACAGGAAAAGATAGATTCCTTTTCTGAAAGTGAAGAATTAAGAGAATAAAGGTCTAATTCCACTGAGGTTTATGAGTCTCTAATTCACTTGAGATAATGTTTTTAAAATCCAAAGCCTTGAAAAAGACAAAGGTACATAAATCAGGATGAAGGGGAGATACAATAACTGAATTGAACCATATTTAAAATCTCTGTTCAGCATTGACCTCTGTCTGGAAGCAAAAGTGTGTTCCTGGCATGTTTTATGCCTCTTTTTAGGCCTGGGGTGTACAGAAGCTTCACCGGTGCCAAGGAGCTTGGCATTTCTGTGGCGAGGTGCAGTATCTTTATAAATTGTATTCTGTGGCCTGGATGACCAATGCAGATTTCTGAACCCTACTGCACTAGGCAATGCAGCTTCTAAGATCTCTGTTTCTAAATGTCTTTCTGCAAAGTCATATTCTGAGGTAGAGGAGCTGGCTGCATCCACATCTGAATTAACCCATAATTCACCCCTTCAATTAATTCTATGGCTCCCAGTTGTAACTGATAGTCCTACCGTGCTCATTTTCACAGGATGTGTTTGGCACTCAAAGTGATTGACCTGGTCATTAAGTAAAGATTTTTCTTTGAAGGATTTATAGCACAGCATACCATTCCAGAAAGTAATGACAAATACTGCAAATGCACTCATTAGAAGAAAAACAGCACAAACTTTAAAGCAAAGTGCTTTCAATGTGAAATTATACCAATTTAAAACAAAAAATACAACCAAAATGTTCTCAAACAAACAAAAGATATTTTGTTAAGTGGAATTTTTTGGACAAGAAGGAAAAGTGATTTCTGTAACATTTTAGTTGATCAACGCAAATCTTATTTATTTCCTACATTTGACAAAACAGGTATAGATGAAAGGGACAGAATAGCAAACATGAAGAAAACATGAGAAAACATGACTTATTGTTGACAGCTGTAGATTAACTTGTCACTCATAGATGTTTTGTATGGATTAACAAACAGGATGTAACAGTGGCTGTTCAGAATTCTGGCTTCTTTTCCCTGCCAACAAAGATTGCTTACTGATTTGATCAAGAGTTCTTTGGCTTTCCTTTTGAGTTCTTTCTCATCTGGATGGATCTTCTGGTGTTGCACAGTACAATCTCCTAAGGCAAAATGAAAAGAGACAGAGACAAAAACGTGGATGGGGAGTGTGTGTAGGTAGAAGGGAAATCAAAAGAGCAGGAAAAGCAGAACAAGATCCCATTTTTCTAAGTCATCAAATATTCATGAAAAGGACATTCTCCCTGGTATATGCTGGTTTAGATGTTGCAATGAATTAATTTAATTAACAAGACCAGAAACTCAAGTGAAGCACTGATAAATTGTTGAGTTACCTTTCTGCTAAGAATTTATCATCTTGAAACACTAGCTCTGTTGCCTTAAAACAATAAGTCAAATTTAAAATCTCCTGCAAATGAGATAAGCTCAAGATACAAAAATGTTGAGTGGCTAGAGATAGCCTAGTAACAAGGCAAATGTGAGCAGAAACCTCACTATTTTCAAAGAGCACACTGGAGGAAGAAAGGATAATAGAGTATTCTCTCTTTATTCTATTTATTGAATAGCCTATTGTTGAAGTATCAGATTTGGTCTATTGATTTTTATTATATCCCTTACTTGTTTACAACTCACCATTTAATTTCATGAGATTATCTTGGTGTTCTTTCCTTTTTAGATTAATTTAGTCCATTTGTCATCTTTTTTTAGCAACTTTCATTGCTACTGGTTATTGTTATACCACATGAACTGTGAAACTCTTTCCAATAGCTGGAAAAGGTCTGCAAAAGTCTATTGCCAAAAAAATATAATGTATGGCTCCAAGGTAACCTTCAAACAAAGTGTTTTCTTCTCCAGTGGAGAGAAAGAAATAACTTTTGCAGTCACTTTCTATTTATATTGTTTTAGCTAAAAGAGGAATTAGACCCAGAAAATCCAGCTGCTGAAAAGAAAGCATAGTTAGAGCTGGAATGCACCTTTGTGAATAACATTCTGTTCTGGTCAAGCTGGCACATGTTCTGCATTGAAAAGCTCCAGAGAACAGGTCCTGTAGAACATGTTACTTCAAGAGTTTAATGTGTCTCTGAGCCATTTTATTAATTTAGCTTTCTTTGTTTTCTTTTTTCTTTTCTTTTTTTTTCATCATATTTCAAGTAAGTTCTAGTTTTCTTGGGGTGCTTTTTCAATTATCTCCCTCAACTTGTCAATATCCAGTTTTGCACTGCATAAGTAGAAGTTTACTCTGTCTTTATGGCTAAGAGGAGAGGATGAAAATTCTGTGTATTTTTGAGAATGCAGGTGAGCTCTTTACAAAAGTAAACCAGTACAGATTTTCCAGTCTGTCTTCATACTTCATGAGGTCCCTGATCATCTTGCTCTATTGGGTCCCTCCCCAGTTTTCTGCATCCTTCTCTAATTGTGGGACCCAACTGGACACAGTGATCTTTCTAAATGCAGCTGGAGATTCCTGTGATCCAATGAGCTAAAATCTTCTCTCAGGTTCCTCCATGATTATTCTGTAATTCTGTGATGATCAGTTTAGCAATAGCAGTGATATTTAACAGTCTCTTGACTCACTGCAACAATCTAGAATTTAACCATTACTCCTGGAGTAGTGCCTGTTGTACATGGACCTTTCAGTATCCTCACTGACAAGCTACGTGCAGGGTTTGTGAACCATTAAAGAAAAATAAGAACAGGTAAAACTCACTGTATGTGAATGAGGTGAAAAGTATATTAGTGAAAGTAAATTTGTGATTTTTTTTCATTAATATTTTGTTCCCACTTCACCATTTGAAGTGCATCATCAATGACAAGCAGCTCTGTATGAGACTATGACTCAGTGATGACCTGTTGAAATTGTGTTTTTTAATGCAGTGACTATGCTGGCTCTTAATCTTGAGTCAGGTTTTCAATTTCCTGGTAGTTTAACTGTCAACAAATGACAATAAAACAACAAGTGATACAGGACTGCTTGACATCAGTTCAAATCTTCCTAGATAACTCTCTGAAATGCCTGGATGTCAACTTTTTGAAACCTTGGTTTGTTAAGAAAAAACAGGTACATAAGAATTATCATTAGCTTTCTGATTTTGTATTTTTGCCCTGACTAGTTCAATGCACCTGTAACAGAGTAGAAGGAGAATTAAATTTTCATAGAAGAGCTTATGTGTCACCCTCCTAGTATCATTCATGGCAGAAATTAAACCAGAGTGAATTAAACTACATTTTGAATAATATAGTCATCGAATGGTCAAATTCTTCTTAACTGCCTA
Organism: Apus apus; assembly: GCF_020740795.1. Classification (NCBI taxonomy): domain Eukaryota; kingdom Metazoa; phylum Chordata; class Aves; order Apodiformes; family Apodidae; genus Apus; species Apus apus. The sequence goes on along the minus strand of NC_067282.1, from coordinate 55,933,746 downwards.
TTTAGTTTAATTTATTAAAACTCTTCACTTATGAAGCTTTCAAATGGGAGATGAGAAAAATCCTATTAGTTGAAACAATAAATAGATGAGAGGTGAGATTGAAAATTAAATTAAACATTTTAGGAACATAAAAATAAAAGTTCATTAAATGAATCAAGTATGTCTTGAGCCTGACCTAGTTAGACAGTCTTGAGGCACAAGTATTACCAAAACCTCAACGCAGTATCTGGATTCAGGACTAAACTTCAGAAAAATGAAAACCTTTCATTTTGAAAGATGATTGAATGCTTCATAAAAAAGCCCCAAACCTGGTGTTAATAGTTAATAAATTATGTATATGCACATACCTATGCTATTTGCATCTGTATCTATGCAAAACATCCTGAAATATTTAAATCCAATTTTCACTGAAGCAACTCAGCTAAAGACAGAGATCTTCTAGGTGAATTTTGTAGCATTTTTCCATTCTCATTTTTCCATGAGAATATTGTGACATTTTAAGTGCTTTGTCCAAAGAAAAATAGTTGCAGATTATGTGACCATCCCACCCATTCCTTCATATTATTGAAGACTAACACTAGGAAAAATGTTTCCAGACTCTTAATGTCTTTACTAAGAAATATAATTTTGGGTTATAATTGCAGAAAAAAAAAAAACAAACAACACAATTTGCTTTTTCATCTTTAGAGAAAAATTCATGTCTGTGTCTGTGTAGTAATGATTCAAATGCAAATTTAGGAAAATAGTATATGGTAGGTGTCCTATATTGAAGCAAAACCTATTTATCCTTGTGCTGTGTTTCTTACACTGATCAGCAGTAGGTTTAAGGAAAGAGGCTAATGGAAACAGAGCAAATATACTAACCATCTGTACCTTCCTGATTTCTGGGAGTTGATATTGAGTACTGCGTGCAGTTTTGGGCACTACAATATAAAAAAGACATCAAGGCCTTGGAAAGTGTCCAAAGGAGAGCCACAAGGATGGTGAAGGGTCAGGAAGGGATGACTTATGAGGAGCAGCTGAGGTAATTTGAATTATTCAGCTTGGAGAAGAGGAGGCTGAAGGGTGACCCCACTGCCGTCTGTGGCTTCCTCAGGAGGGGAAGAGATGGGACAGGGACTTATCTCTTCACTCCTCTGACCAATGACAGGACTAGGGGAAAAGGCAGGAAGCTGAATCTGGGGAGGTTTAGGTTAGATACCAGGAAAAGTTTTTTCATTCAGAGGGTGGCTGAGCACTGGAACAAGCTCCTCAGGGGAGTGGTCACAGTACCAAGCCTGCCTGAGTTCAAGAAGCATTTGGATGATGCTCTCAGGCATATGGTGTGATTCTAGGGGTGCCCTACACAGGGACAGGAGTTGTACTTAATGATCTTGATGGGTCCCTTCCAACTCAGCATATTCTGTGATTCTACAGTTCTATTAATATTACAATAATATCCTGAACTTGAGGCTACAATTATAATCCCAAAATAGGACTTTTTCTCTGGGAGTTGTCTCACTGTCCCATTCTTGGCTTATGTCCTCTTCATAATGCCATGAAAATAAAGAAAAGCAGCTTCTTCTTTCCAGTGGTGATTTTATAGATCTGAATCATATCCTCTTTATTTAGCCTCTTTTTGGTAGCAGTCCCACTATTCTGTCCTCAAACTCCTTTTTGTGTCCCAATCTACCCTTGCCCCAGCAGAAGAGCGTGCAGCATTTGCACTGCAGCAGTTCTGGAGATATATACAATGACAGAGTCACATCTTTCATCTTGTTCTTTATTGTCTTTCTGATAATTTCAAGATTCTATTTGCTTTAAATTGCTATTCAGTAATAGGCTGACATTTAGAAAACTATCCACAATGAGTCCAAAATTTCCTTGTGGAATACTGATAGCTGATTTAGAGCCAATAATTTTGTGTGCATAATTAGGATTCATTTGGTATTTTTGCCCCTTGAAAATTATTTTGCATTTGTCAACAGTGAATTTTGTTTGCCATTTATTGCCATGAGAGTCTTCTGTAGTATTTTACAGTCAATTTTAGTTTTAGCTATATGAATATTTTTTTATTACTAACGAAGCTTGACATCTCATTATTCATTCTGTTTCCCAATAATTTATGAATATATTTATCGGCAGAAAACTCTGGTAATAAAATAGTAATTCTATTATCTACCATATAGTTTCCATTAATGAGTGTTAATAGTCAACTCAGACTCATCTTTTCTCTGTAAAATTAGGATTCATTTTTTCTGCAGTGTGCACCATATTATGTTTATCATGATTGAATTTCCCTTCCCTTTATAGCGTCCAGTCACACAGTATTGTAAAGTCCTTTGCAATTCTTCAGTCAACTTTCATCTTTGCTGCTGTTAGAAACTTAGTATTCATTAGCAAGCTGTATGACAAGCTCTCCAGGTCACTTATCAATATGTTGAACTGCACAGGTCGTGACGTGGATCACTGCAACACTCCATGGTCTGACCTTAGTGAAAAAGCACTGTATACTCCCACCAAGTTTCTAATGTTTACCCAGGTATTTATCCATGTGAAGACCTTCTCTCTTATCTCATGACAGATTATTTTCTGTATTATCCCTCTGGTGAATGACATTGCTGAAAGCCTTCGGAAATCTTATAAAGTAGATCTCCCTGCTCCACGCAGTTGTTGCCTCCAGGACACTGAACTTTTGGCTGCTGCTTTTAATAACCATTCAAGCTTTGATGCAGGGTTTTTTTGTTCTGGTTTGGTTTGGGTTTTTTTTTGTTTTGTTTTGTTGTGTTTTTTTTTCCAAAATTAAATATTGCTGTGGAAGATTCTGAAGGGACCTTTTAATCCTTCAAGAATATTACAATTTATTTAATTTAATACTGCAAACAGGCTTTTTCTGAATCTGGCTACATGTACAGCTTAAGCCTAAATTAAGAGCTATTTCTTTTCTTGTGAACTTTATAATTATAAATGCCACTAAGGAGTCATATATGTTGTCTAATCACTGGTATCCTACATCATTCCTTACCAGGATGTTACCCAGTTCACATGGAGGTAACTGGAGTCTCTTTACTGTATTTTTGCTTTTAGCATTTAGATATTACAATAGCATTTCACGTGTATTGCAGCCTTCTTGACTGAGTAGTTGATAACATAGTACAGTTAATACTCTGCTAACTCAAGCCTTCATTTTAATTATAGGAATAATTTGTTGATTGAACTTACTGTTAAAATATTTGCTTTATTTCACCTCTGTAACATACGTCACACCTCCATGTAATACCTAAACTCTCATTTCTGTATCATTTGTGTCAGCACATGTTAAGTGACAGCAACCACCCCTAAGGTACAGTGTCTGCCTGTTGTAAACTTTAAAATAAATCAATATTTGGAGTCAGGAAAAGAGTGCATATCATCACAAACACACGAAATCCCCCCCACATTTAATTCTATCTTGAAGGAAAAATTTCCATCTATTTCATGTTTCCCCTTCCTACCACACTGTATAAAGAAGGCAGAGAATTCTCCCTTCTCAAAAATATATTTAGAAGACCTATAATTTATAAAAAGCCAAACTCTAAAATAAGAATATTGTTTTTGACTGTTTTTCAGAAAGAAGTGAAGGTGCTTTAAACATAATTTTAGTGCTTATATATATATATTGTCTTAAACCTCTTTACTTCATATTTAAAGTCACTTTAAAGTAAATGTTACATTTACTGGGGGAGCCTATACTGCACCATAGAATACTTTTAGTTAACCTTGCAACACTCAATGAAGTCTCTTGAGCGTGAGATGTGAACATTTGTAAACCAGCTGTACTCCTAAATCACAGACATGTATTACTGTTGGTGTATTGACACAATTCCAGCTTGAAGAATTAATTAAATATTTTCTTTCAAACACTGTTGAAGTCAAGTGACTGCAGGAATTTCTCTGATACATGATATATGCCATTCCTGGCTTACACACTTCGATAACAGTATATGCTAAAACTAGGAGAATATTTTATGTATTTCATCTACAGAGATTGGTGGAACTTAGTTTTCCATCTAATTCTTATTTTTAACTATCTTTTTTACTATTATCATAAAAGCAAAAGAAAACATAAATTCATCTTCCAATGCTAGAGGGTGAAGAAAAAACCCAGACATTTTAATTTATTCTAATTTATTGTTGCTATTATTTGTTTCGTTTTCTGCCATTTTCCTTTCCGCCCATCAGTATAAAAGCACCTCCAGGACTACAGAATCACAGAATAGTCCCAGAATCTTACAGAATCTTAGGGGTTTGAAGGGACCTCGAAAGATCAACCCCAGAATAGAGAGGGAGGAGAACCTCCTTTGACCTACTAACCACACCCTTTCTAATACACCCCAGGATGCCATCGGCCTTCTTAGCCACAAGGGCACATTCCTGGCTCATGGTCATCCTCCTGTCCACCAGGACCCCCAGGTCCCTTTCTCCTACACTGCTCTCCAGCAAGTCAGCCCCCAACCTGTACTCGTACGTGAGGTTGTTCTTCCCCAGATGCAAGACTCTGCACTTGCCCTTGTTGAATTTCATCAAGTTGCTCCCCGCCCAACTCTCCAGCCTGTTTAGGTCTTGCTGAATGGCAGCACAGCTTTCTGGTGTGTCAGCCACTCCTCCCAGTTTAGTGTAATCAGCAACCTTGCTGAAGGCACACTCCATTCCCTCATCCAGATTGTTGATGAATATATTGAATAGTACTGGTCTCAGTACCAACCCCTGAGGGACTCCATTAGTCACAGGCCTCCAACTAGATTCTGTCCCATTGACCACAACTCTCTGACTTCTTTCTTTCAACCAGTTCATGATGCAGTTGGAAAGGATCTCTGAAATCACCAAGTCCAACCACAAAAAAACCCAAAAAACAACAACAACAAAAAACAAACCCAGCCAAAAAAGCCCTCCACAAAACACACCTCAAAAAACCTCTCGGCACACAAACTACAACCTCTGCCACTAGAGCATGCCCTGAAGTTCCACATCTGCATGTTTTTTGAATACATCCAAGAATGGTGACTCAACCACTCCCCTGGGCATGCTGTTCCAGTGCCTGACCAAGTTTTCAGTAAAGACATTTTTCCTAATATCTAATGTAAACCTCCTCTGCTGCAACTTCAGACCATTTCCTCTGGTTCTGTCGTTATTCAATTGGGAGAAGATGCCAACACCCACCTCCTCACAACCTCCTTTCAGGTAGTTGTAGAGAGCAATGACGTCTCCCCTCAGCCTCCTCTTCTCCAAACTAAACATCTCCAGCCACTCCTTGTATGACTTGTTCTCTAGACTCTTCATCAGCTTGGTGGCTCTTCTCTGGACACACTCCAGCACCTCAATGTCCGCCCTGTAGTGAGGGACCCAGAACTGAAAACAGGACTTGAGGTGCAGCCTCAGCAGTGTTGCGTACAGGGGTGAGAGCACCTTGTTACTCCTGCTGGCCACACTATTCCTAATGCAGGCCAGGATACTGTTGGCCTTCTTGGCCACCTTGGCACACTGCTGACTCATGTTAAGCTGACTGTCCACCAGCACCCCCAAGGTCATTTTCTGCTGGGCAGCTCTCCAGCCACTCTTCCCCAAGCCTGTAATATTGCCTGGGGTTGTTGTGACCAAAATGTAGGACCTGGCACTTGGCCTTCTTGAACCTCATACTATTGGCCTCAGCCCATCAAGCCAGCCTGTCCAGGTCCCTCTGCAGAGCCTTCCTACCGTCTAGCAATCCCCTCATCCAGATAACTGATAAAGATATTGAACAAGACCAGCCCCAAAACTGAGCCCTGAGGGACACCACTGGTGACCAGCCACCAATTAGATTTTACTCCATTTACCACAACTCTCTGAGCCTGGACATCCAGCCAGTTGTTTTTTTTTTACCCAGTGAAGAGTACACTTAGGATCTGGAGATGTAGGATCAGTTTTTCCATGTGTCTCACACGGAAGTAATCCATCCCATCTTCTAGGAGAGGGACCAAAGCAGCCTGCTACAGGTTGTTTTGTGATCATGTTCTTTCAGTCTCTAATATAAGTATTGTATCACTGTGCATTAAGCACAGTTACTCCACAGTCAGCTACTTTGGACCTGCAGCTACCTTCTTTCTCTGGAGCAGGCAGAGAGCATAGCTGAACTGAAAGTTTGCCCATCCCACGTGGGAGCTTTTGCCACAGGAGTATCATAAAGATAGCACCACATGCAAGCAGTGTTTTTCTTCATATAATTTTTAATTACTTATTTGATCAGTAGAAGAATTGCTCTACACCTTAATGGCCATGACATTAACATGTGAAGTGATTCCAGCACCTACTTGAATATCTAAATACTTTGTACAGAAAGAAATCCAAGCAAAAAAAACTAAAACCCCCAAACCTTTGTTTATTTGTGCTAATGGATAGCTGCTAGTACATCCTGCTGCTGAACAGGTGTTCCAGGTAGAAAGTTTTTCCTATGTATGGGTTCAGGCTTTAGTGACTGGGCTGCTACATAGTCACTGATGTCAGTTGTGTAAGTCCAAGCTTTATTTCTTCAGCATTCCTTCTAAATGTCTGATACTCAAACGGTTCAACAAAGTTATTAAGGTAGTTGGAACATATTTTCTTTTCATTTCAGGTGTAACCTCTTGGTGAAACTGGCACAAACCAAAAAAGTTCTGTCTTTCTTAACAGTGAATATTCAATGAAAAAACATTCATTCACTTCCAGCAAGGGAGCACTAAGTGTGAATAACTGCTTTGCTCTGCTGCCCTGAAGCACAGATCTATTTAAGCACATTATCAGGGATTCCCTAGGCTAGTCTGTATTGGACTGGGTTAGGCTGCTTTATAAAAGCCTTTAAAGTCCTCAGAGTCACAGAGCAAGGCCTTTGCAGCAGCCCTGGGTCATATTATCATTTACTCAGCAGTTTGACAGGCCTGGTGTATGGATGACCTGCGTTTCCTTTGCTCTGTCTTTAAGCACCCCACCTCTCACTTGGCTTGTGGTACACACCTCCATATTTATCAGGAGGCATCAGCAGTCCTAGGTGAAAAATATGTCATGGAGTCAATTGACTGTCTTCTCCAGAGATGACAGGAGAAAATTCACCAGTCTATTCAGGCATCAATTACCAGGGCATGTGGTTGTTCCTATCCAATAATTTATGAAGTGACTCTCTTTCGTTAGCAAGAATTACTGGTACATACATCACTAGATCAGTCTGTAAAAATTTGAAGTGTATCACCTAATCAATACCAGTTGAATGAGAAATGTACCTAAAATTTCAACCCAACCTTTGGCTTTTATTAAAACTAATCTTTGAAAATTCCCTCAGTAAAGTAAAAGTGCAAAAACCTTTCTATATGCAGTTTATAAACAGGTAAAATGGACAATTAAGGCACAGCAAGATAAAAATATTTTCCTAAGATATCCATGGAAAAGAGAAAACTAGGACAACACTTTCTTTAGCGAGGTCACTTTCTTTCTACGCAGCTGTCTATTTATAAAAATAATTGTAGTCTCAGGATAATCAAAAGATTTCAGAAGTAACACTGTCAGTTTTGTGGACTACGAAAAGACACTGCCAAGAAGGTCTGGATGGAGGAACTTTGTATGCTGGCAAAAAAGTACTTGTGAGATTTATGGATTACAAAGAGAGCATGTAAATGCATAATCATAGTTACTGTTTCTCTTTTATATGCAGCCAAAGCCACTAAGAACGTAATCTCATTAGGTTTAAATTGACTACACATTGCTTTGGCAATATCCATAAAACTCTATGGTTTGGCGATTAAGGGAATGGAAGAAGTGGGTTAATAAACTCTGTAGTTTCAATTGAATATAATTTTAATTATAAGACAATAGTAATACTTATAGAAAATGAAATATTTAAATACACATCCAAGGTAATGCAGCACTGAGTATTTGACATTGATTTCACATCTAGTACAACCATACTCAAGTGATTCTGCATTTTTTTCACTATTTTCAGTGAAATAGATGCTATATGACCCTTATAACAGCCAGAGACAAATTGATGATGAACACCATAGTAAGGGCTTAATGGGATAACAGAAAGAAATAGAGTTGATAAAAAAATAAAAATACATGCTTTATATCTTTTCTTAGTATTTGGAAGTAATGATGGAACCACAGAAAAATTGCTTAGCAGATGGCAAGTCATCTAATCAAGCAAATTAACAGATCATGCATTAAAAAAAATATAGTAGTAGGTTATTTGACACACACTGTAATTACATTGGACATATTGCTTTCAATAAACGTTAAAGAACAAATTAACATTACAGTTGTGCCAACTCTGTTTCTAAATCTGCTTTTGAAGCTTATAATTAAAATTCTAAATTATTACTGCAGCAAATTAACACTTTTAATAGGATTCAAACGTTTTGATCATCAGCATTTACTTTCTTTTTTTTAATTTTTAAAAAATGCAAATCTAAACAATACAGCACCTCTCTAAATGCCAAAAGGCTAAATAGCATATAAATGTATTCTGAACATACATGTTCCTAAACAGCAGACTTTGAGAAGTAATATGATGCTGTGCTAGAGTTGTTCTTTATACTAGATTAAAGTATAAACTTGTGGGCAGTAAAGAAGAAATCTGTTTTTGAGTTGTTATATATACAAAAAAGTACTGTCTCAAGCTGATCCCATGTATTTATTTTTAAGACGATCAGGCCTGAAAAACTGAACATAAAAAGAATGTCTCGGTTGAATTCCAAGAGAAGTTATTTTGATTATGTATATTTATATTTTCCAAATAACTGTCTTTCTCTTTCACCCTGGACACCTTCCCTTCCTGTGATTATTTCTGTCTTATCCTGATCTTCACCTATTTCACTGAAACTTGAGTATTTTTTGTTATTTTCTCTAGATTAAAGTAAAGACCCAAAGAAAACTGAAGTTGTAACAGTATTCATAACGCTCACTGAAGGAATCAAGGATTTTCCAGAAGACACAATTTCCAGCATTGTGATGTCTAACAATTTTCTCATCCATCTTAGTACTTCTAGCAGATTAAACTTAGATTTAAGCACATTATGACAATGATAATGAAACTAAAACAAGTTATTATCTAGACAAAATCTTTGTGCCCAGTTTGAGCATTAACTTCCTTCTCTGTTCCTGTATACTGAAAGCATGGTATGAATATTTAATTATTTGTGCTTGTTTGATCTACCCCACTAATTCAAAGCCCCACTCTATTTCTTGTGAAGAATTAAAATTTGACATAATATTATAATGATTTTATTTTTCCAGCAACTCTTGTGGAAAAGATCAGTGTACTTTTTCCTGTTAAGCGGCACTTCTGCCACTGAAATGGACTTGGCGATACATTGCAGATGTTTTTGGAAGCACAAAGATAAGTAGTGCAAGTCTCACTTAAAATAATACTTGAAAATTTGCTCTCGAATTGCTGTGTGTTATACTTAAACATACACACTCTTAGCCACAGAAGTTTGTATGTATCGGTTTATAAACATACTTTAATCACTGAAGAATTAGGCCCTTATTCTCTTCTTTCTTTATATATATACACTGTAACAAGGATAATCCAAACTATACCATTTTACCAATGTAATCAGAAATATCAACTATTTTTTATTTTGAGAACCAGAATCCTGTCTTATTTACACTGAGCTAGGAGCTTTTTTAGAAAAAAAATATCATTTTTACTTGAATAATTTGTTCTGTCTTCAACCTTAAAGGGGACACTTCCATTTTCATAGTTCAAAATGTTACAGCACTGTATTTTAATTCTCATACTTCTGCTATACTTAAAGAGTCATTATCTTCTATTGCAATAATTATATCCCATATAAAGCAGGTACCGTGCAGTTTTAGCTATGGATAACCCATCTCATTTTAGCATGACATTATAGGGGGTTTTATGGCATTCTTAATGATATATGGTAACAGATCATCATACTTAATTTACAACAATAAATTTGTGTCATGAATATTAATGTGACCCCTTTAAATACTCTATAGTGGACCTTTGTTTTTAATATATTCATTCAACAATTTCAGTCTTAGGAACTATGACACCACTTTTTCTGTTTTTTATTATCTAAAGCTTGAAATACTCCACGCTGGGCTATACAGTGCTGGTCATGTCTATGTAATTTTGTATGAAAATATCTCACAGCAACCAAGGATTTTAATTAAACTGCTTACATCTTTTATAATTAAGGCCAACATAGGAGATTCCTGGAGTGAAATCCTTGCCCCACTCAAGTCAATAGTTTTCTACAAATTTGAGCAGGAAATAAATCTTATTCAAATAAATATTAATTCATTTTTCAATAGAAAAATGCATGGTGACCCATTGATTCCTTCCTTCTGTATCTGTCTTTGTTTCCATTCAGTACAGTAAAACAAATAATAAAAGTACATAGCAATTAACATAAATTATAGCATACATACCTATAAAACTTTTTCTTATTCTTCTTTGTATCCCTGGCAAGACTTAATTCTATCTTGGATTTGGCTTTCCTAACCTGATCCTTAGCTGTTTGGACAACTTCTCTGTAGTCCTCCCAGGACACCTGCTACAGCTTTCAGCCTCTATGCATTCTTTGTAAGTTTGAGCATTGTTAAGAGTTACTTGCTTATCCACACCAGCCTCCTGGAGTTTTTACCTAACTTCCTCTTAGTTAGGATGCATTGCTCTTGGGCCTGGAGAAGGTGATCCTCAAATTTCAGCCAGCTTTCGTGGGCCCTTCTACCCTCGAGGCTGTTATCCCATGACACTCTCTAGAGCAGAATCCTGAAGAGGCTGAAATCTGCCCTCCAGAAGCCAAAGGTAGTAAGCTTACTGTGACCCCTCCTTGATGCCCTAAGGATCTTGAGCTTCACCATGTCATGGTTGCTACAACCAAAGCTTCCCTAGAGCTTAGCATCCCTCACTAGCCCTTCCTTGTTGCTAAGCATAATAAACCAAATATGCCTTAATAAAATTATTAGTGCTTTCATTATGTTTTCTACGCAAATAAAGGTGTGAAGCCACTTAAAATAACACTGACTTTCAAGTTTACTTAGAAGCTGAAGCCTATATTCGTATACATGTTATCTGCAATGACTAGTTTGTAATATATATTTTGGTATAAACAATGCAGAAAAGTTTTATCAGAAGACCAAAATGTCAGACATAAACCCTATTCATATGAAAAATATTATCTAAAGGAAGCTTTTTTAAGTTTCAGTATAAAATAAATTGTTAAGAATATTCCTAATAAAAATATATTTTTTAAAAAAAAACAAACAGTTGGCTGTAGTATTTAGGGAAGCCTTCAATTCTGCCTAAATTAATCTATTCTTTAAAACCATTCAGTCAGAAGTTGAGTTTTCTGTTATATTTCTTATACACCAAATTCTCTCAATGGTCCCACCATACCAAAAAGGATATCAGACCGAAGAGAACAGAAAAGTCACCAGCTCAGACTGAAGATTTTCCTTCACCAAATGCTCTAATTTGATGTTCTATCTGTTACCAAGCCCTTAATTTTCATGACACTTTAGGATGCAATTGACTGACAAGTTTATTTTTTTCCTGTATTTTACCCTTTTGTCACAGTGCATTGGAGATGGGTTCAGTTTTCAGGGGAGAACTGACATGTAGGTAAGCAGATAAACTTCACCCTTGCATAACCTCATATTCTTTGAAACTAAAATAAAATGCTTTTTGATGCATAGTAAAGGAACATTGTGTTCAGTCTTACTTGTCGAGTCTGGGTACCCAGACAACCAAATTGCATCTAAATGAAAATAAATATGTTGAAAAGACTGAAATTCAGAATCCTTTTTAGACGTCACTTTAAACTCATAATGCTTAATACTTGTGATCAAATTACTTTCTTAATTATTTCCCATTTTCTGTCAAATATTACAGCTGCTTACTGACTCCAAAGCAACAACAAATAAAGGTATACACGTCCTCATCTACTGGACCATGGAGGTTAATTATTTCTCCTAAATATTCTAGCCTTCTTGACCTTCACTTTCTTCAGCTTTTCTTGACCTTCTCTTTAACTAGGCAAAGAAGTGGCTTTATTCTGTAGACACATCTTCATGGAAATTAATTGCACTGTGCTTTTTCTACTGAGTTTGCAAAATTATAACATACTGAGTGGATAATTTTAAGCTGTAAATTCTAATTTTGTCCACTGTTTTGTCTTTGGGTTCCCCCCTTCCCCTCATTTTCTTCAAAGTTAATATTTGACATCTGCAATCTAAGAATGAGGTCTCCAGTTATACAGATATACAGATCTTGTCTGAACAGGTAGACAGGTGTGACATCCCATCCTAGGCTGTTGGCTCCCTGATTATTCAGATTGCCTGGATCAAGGCATGTCACAGATAAGATAAAAGTTACTTTTCCATGAAACCAGGCTAAGTGATACAAATAAAGTGGGCTTCAGTTTTGTAGTGTGGAGCTGGAACAGGTTCAAAGCAAACACCTGGACTTGCCAACTTTAGGTTTCCTGTTGAGATTTATCCGTAAAATACTCTAAGATGTCTTTCCAAAATCAAATCTTGAGTATTGCATAAAGTACTCAAATACACATGTAAAGTTTAACCTATACCTATTTGATAAGGCTCACACTGCTGCATTAAACGAAACAGGCAATTGTCATATCTATAGGTTCTATATTTTATTTATTTATCTATTTAGTTATAAACAGATAAATAAATAAATAAAATGCTTTATCTAGGCTGGTTTTTTTAGACCTCAAGCTACAAAGACTTTAAAAAAAGGACTTGCTTACTTTCATTTTTTTGTGTTTTGAAGACGTGTATGAAGGAGGACTGAATGTTGAATCTAAGGCTTTACTTTGTACTTCTTTTCTATATCCTCTATGCTCAGTTACCCTGTTCAGGTTAACCAGTGCAGTCAAAAAATCCCATCCAGTAAGCAATAAGGAAAATCACTAGGAATAAAAATTTTACACCATCATTCTGATGAATCAAGCACACTTACAATACTGATGCAAGGAAGAACATGCCAAATTATCTTTACTGTTAAAAGGTATTTGAATAGAATTTTGACTAATAAATGAGAAATTATATGACTTGAGAAACTTTTAAGTATATTTTATTTTTAATATATTATATATTTTGTTTCTTTTGTGTTAATAGTTTTTTTAACTTCTTCCTTCACGGTTTAATACAGATTTTGAAAAGAAGTAAGGTTTTCTGTTGCCTTTCTAAATAACACAAAAGGTGAGGAAATGAGATACCCCAAAACCTTTATTTCATTACTCCTATATTTCAGACAAAATTCAAATTATGTATATATCAGATTTTTCCACACCACAACATTGTCAAAATCTTCTAGAAATAAAGGAACTGGTCCTACCTTTGCAGTACACACAGAGTACACCAACATGGTATCAACTGTACCCAAGCATAATCAGTGTAATCAGCATACTAAAATATTAATAATGATTAAGCACATCAACTCATTAAAGCTACATGAAATCCCAACTTATATCATAGTCTGGTATTCTGTCTTGGGTTTTATTTTCCTTTAATAGCTTACTTTCACAGGAAGAAAGTAAAATTAGTTATATTAAAAAAACCTGAATATAAAAGGCAAATAAGTGGTTAGAACTGTTCAGCCAAAGTGTTACCAAACATCTCCAACTTGGGATTCTGAAATAATTCGTTAACTTCTTATTTGGGTTTTTATTTTTCAATAATTTTTGCACAAATATACTTAATTAGTTTTTGTTTGTGTTGTTTTGTTGTTTTTTTTCTTAAGGAAAACTTTTTTAATTACATCTAGGTAAGAATATGAAATAATAGGTTTTGTCTAAATTTTTTTCACTAAGCTTTGTATGAAATTTTAATATTTATTTCTTTATACACATTTTAAAAGATTTTCCCTATTCCTGACATGACTGTGAGACATGGAAAACACCTCAGGATTAATTCTACAACAGAAAGCTGTGCATTGACTTATATTTCCTACTAATGTGTGAATGAGTGTTTTGAAATACAAACATAGATGCAGAGAAATCAAAGTTCCTGCTAACTGCACTTTGATAGATCAAAAATAAATACAATTTCTTCAAGCTTGCAAAGAATTGTCCTGCAAGAACTGAGTGTAACAGAATTAAGTAATGATTCAGTGTTCCTAAGGTGAAAAAGTTTATCTTATTGGAAATCTAACCTTAAAACAAATGTGCTCAATAATTTTCAGTATAAAAATTATTAAAGGACAAAAGACATCCTGTGCTGGCAAACATTAGCAGCACAAATACCAGACTTAAAAAGGGAAGATGATTTCAGCAACGCAGTTGTCCAGGACAATCTTTGGTTCAATTTTATTGAATAGGCTTTATATCAGCATAGTATGACTTTTTCTTTCTGTATGTATTAGCAGATTGACAATGGTAGATATGTGTCAAAGCTAGAATAAATTTTCTCCAGAAAAAGGCCTGTGAGCAAAACTTCTGTAATGTTTCACGTGCTGATTTTCTTGTTTGTTTGTTTCTATTTTAAGGTCTTTCAATTTCAGGAAGGTGTGTTGCAAGACTTAAAATCAACTAATTGACATCTTTCGGAAAAAAAAAAAAAGTTACAGTGTAACATTATTTATGATGACTTAGTGAAATGATTCTTCATTTGCATCCACTGAGGTTTGGATAGGAAGCAATAAAAAGCATAGATACAATGAAGTAATTTGAATCAAATCTTCCATCTATCTAAGTAATTGCAAAAACATTTGAACTATCTTGTTTAAAATCTGTCATGTCTTGCACATTTAAAAAAATGTGCATTTGTCCCACTATCAGCCTTCCAAGCTTGGAGCAGTCAAGTCTCTTTATAATCTTATTCATATGTAAAAAAAAAATTCCATTTCAAACATATTTCCAGAATGGGTATAACTCTTTTCCTCTATGGTATCCTTAAAATTCATGACCTTTTACATAAAAAGTAATAAACTGTTTCTGCATCATGGGGCAGTTACAAAGGTTTTAAAATAGGGGCCCCGAATTAATAAACTTTGAGCTGTGCATTTTCTGTTGCCTACAAATATTTTAATAAGCAAAGATAAAGTTCAAGTCTTTGCCCACAAAGTGTTAGCGGCGCCTTATAGAAATCTGGTATCATGAGGTTATTCAGAGTTCAACATGGGGTTACTCTATTGTCATTAGAAAAAAAGAAAACACAACAGTTTCTTTTTTCCAAATAATGATTATGCATGTAAATATCTGGTGTGTGTTGCACATATGAATACTGGTCAAGATTTTAGACAATGTGAATAGAATAGTATGAGTAGTTTTTGTCAGTTATACTTTGCAAGAAAAACATGCCTTTCTTCATGCTAAAATGCTTTGTGTTTCTGTGTCTGCTCTAGAAATGGAACCGTCTCCAGTAAGTCACATGTAATACAACACAAGTCTAGCCACTAATACTACTTTTTTAACTATAAAGCCACAGTCATAAGTTAAGTAAGGTAAATTAATAAGTAAAATATTTGAATTTGCATAAAATTTTGGCCTTTTTCTTAAAAAGAAAACCAACTTTTTTCTTTTTTCTTTTTTTTTCTCCCAGAGAAGCAGCAACAGACAGAAAGGGCAAGAGATCATAGGAGACACTGAAAGAAGTCATGCTGGAACTGACAAAAACTATCTGCAATTTAGTCTCAAGCCACTTGTGTATTCAGCTACTTCAAGAGGAAGTAAGGAGTGTCTAAGCCATACTAGGCAGAGTCCTGAATTACTGGTTTAGGCTCTGTTCTGCAGGGCTGTACCACCTCTGAATTTTTAGCTCTGTGCAGGTTGTTCAGGACAATCTCAGTAACACAACTAGCATCTCAATCTTTTAATCAAAAATAATAACTGTAACTGCTTATAAACAGCTTGAAATAACAACCAATGTCATTAAGCAGTGACTCATACACTGCAATTATCTTACATTGAAACAGATGATTTAAGATATAGCTATAGCTCATACTAAGTAATTTCTAAAAATCACCAGTTAAAATGTCTATATTAGATTTCTTTGGTTATAACCAGCAAATATTTGTCCTTTTGCACCTCAAAATTATAATAGTATTTACCCTGATTGCTTCAACTTTTTAATCTTCCCCCAGTACACACAAAATTCACTAACTCAGCACAGCTGCTTTCTAATTGTATACTCAAAACAGTTTTCTCCCACAAATCTTTTCACACTATCTAGCTCAATATACATAGATTTCCCCATCTTGAAGTTGCTAGAAACATGAAGTTCATGATTCAGGGTCTGCACATGAGTAAATTCATACAATGATCATGCACCTTCATGAAGTCTTTTATCTAAGGCACAATCTTCTTGACTTATATAGGCAGGTAACGATGGCAGCTAATGAAAGTAACTTCTCAATTTTCAGAGGAGAGACACAGACCATTACAGAGACCAGAGTATACCTTATGTAGGCTGAATCGTCTGCTTACATCTGTCCTGAGGGACACCAGTTGTCACTGATCTCCATCTGGACATTAAGCCATTGAACACTACATGCTGGATGCAGCCATCCAACCAGTTCCTTGTCCACTGAACAGTCCACCTATCAAATCTGTATCTCTCTAATTTAGAAAGAAGGAAGTTGTGTTGGAACATTATCAAAGGCCTTGCAGAAGTTCAGTCAGATGAGATCTGTAGCTCTTCCCTTGGTCACTGATTTAGTCACTCCATCAGAGAAGACGACTAGTTTGATGAGGCAAAATGCCGTTGGTGAAGCCATGATGCCTTTCCCAAATCACTTCCCTATCCTCAGTGTGCCTTAGCATAGGAGAATTCGTTCTATGATCTTGCCAGTCACCAAGGTGAGACTAACATTATAATTTCCCAGGGTCCTCTTTTCCGCCACTTTTAAAAATCCATGCAATTATCCCTTTTTTCCAATCACCAGGAACCTCACCTGAAAGCCATGACTTTTCAAGTATTACGGAGAGTGGCTTGGTAACTACATCAGCCAATTCCCTCAGGACTCTGGGATGCATCTTATCAGTCCCCATGGACTTATGCATGGTCAGGTTCCCCAGGTGGTCTCAGACCTGATCTCCTCTTACAGTGGGAAGGAATTTGCTCCTCCAGTCCCTTCCTTGAGGTCCATCCACTCGAGAGGCGTGGGAAAAGAGGTACCCAGGCAAAAAGTTGTTGAGTAGCTCAGCTTTCTTCTTGTCTGTTGTTATCAGTTTGCTAGTCTTGCTCTTTGGGGTGGGAGGGGTATGTTTTCTTTGATCTTCCTTTCCTGGATGACATACCTGTAGAATGCCTTGTTATTATTAATGTCCCTTGCCAAATTCAGCTCCAGCTGGGTCCCTTGACCTTCCTACACAACCAAGCAATGTCTCTATACTCTTCCAAGGATACCCATCCCTGTTTCCACTTCCTGTCCATTTCCTTCTTGCCCTTTTTAGTTTGACCAGCACATCTCAATTCAGCCATGCCAGTCTCTTGCCTTCCTTTTCCAGTTTCTCCCACCTGGGGATTGAGAGCTCTTGCACTCTGTGGAAAGCATCTGCCAGCTCCACCGTTTCCTTGTCCCTGAGAGCAGTTTACCAGAGGGTCCTATTGACTAACTCCCTGAACAGCTGGAATTTTGTTTTCCTAAAATTCAGCATCCTAACTTTACTATTCACCTGTCCCATTATCCCTCAGAACTGTGAACTCCATCATTGCATGATCACTGCAACCCAGGAAGCCTCCAATCTTGATGTCACTATTTAGCTGACTTGTGTTGGTGACCATCAGGTCCAGTATCACAATGTGTCTGGTAGGGATATCTATTACTTGACCTAAGAAGTTACCCTTAGTGCACTCTAGGAGTCTCCTGGCTTGCCTACTGCTCTCCATATTATTTTCTGGCAGATGTCAGGGTGGTTGAAGTCCTTCAGCAGGACAAGAATTTGCAAGTGCAATGCCTCCTGTACCTGGAGTAAGAAGGCTTTGTCAATAAGCTCCTTTTGATGAGAGGGCTTGTATTAGACACCAACCACAAGGTTCCCTTTGTTACCTCAGTCTCTAACCCTACCCTATAAGCTTTCAACGAGCTTGTGGCTGTTCTTTAGAGACAGCTCTTTACACTTTCTTCATTTCTTGATACAGAGGGCAATGCCTCCATCTCTCCTTATTCTCCAGCTCCTTCTGAACAGCCAGTAGCCATAGGTAGCCACACCCTAGTCATGGAATTCATCCCACCAAGTTTCAGTAATGGCAACTAGGTTTCAGCTTTCTAGCAGCACAGTGGCTTCCACCTCATCCTGTTTGATGCCCGTGCTTCATGCATTGGTGTAGAAGCACTTCAGCTGGGCTGTTTCCTGTGTCACCTTCTTAGAGGAACACCCTTTAATGCCTATGAGAAAATTCACTTGTGTTTCCTTGTTGACTCCTATTACCTCAGGAGCCTCTGGCTCATCTTTGTAAGACTTCAAGTATGCTCCAGTGTACCCAGTGTGCCTCAGAGCAAGAGGCTGAGACCCCTTACTTTCACCCCATCCCTTAACCTTTGCATGTTGTCCCATAGCTTGTCATGGACAATCCTGACATTAGCCCTCACTCCCTTCAAGTTTAGTTTAGTGTCATGACCCTCATGAGCCTGTGAGAAAAGACCCTCTTATCCTTTTGAGAAAGGTTAATCCCAATTTATGTATATTCTCCATGTAACTTAAAAGAAAATAGGATGTTTGATATTCTGGACTATATTTGAAAATTATGTTAAAATTGTTACTTAAAAAAATAAAAATAAGATAAACATTCTGGGAATTGTGAATATATATATATTATTGGCAATGTTTTCTATCATATTCTATTGGTTTAGTGTCTAGTAATTCTGTCTGGGTTTTTTCTTTTGAGGGGAGGGGAAGCTGTGTGGTGGGTTGTTTTTCCTGTTAGTTACTTATGACAGAAAAAAACCCCTATGTATAATTTTCCTCCATTCTTTACATACATATTATGTACAATTTCTACCCTTTTTGTGCAGTTCAGATAAAGGTTAGGCATGATCAATGAAATAATAAAAACGTCTGCTACAATCCAACCAATATTAATGATTAGTAAATAAAAAACTCAATGGTAAATAAAGCCACATCCCGTGGTTTTAAGTACTCTTAGTCTTCAAGAAAAACCTCAACAGTAATAAAGCAGATGTATCCTGAAGAACCTGCATGTTTTCTTCATGGCTAGAGATTTCACTTATAAAGCAAAGAATATTTCACTAAGTGAAAAAATTAAGAGTGTTTTCCATGTTGGGATGCTAGAGAAATGTGGGCAATTTAACTCGTTCTGAACAGTAGCCAAATAAATGTGTTTTGGAGTTTTTGTATGCTCCATACTTTGCAACTGTCTGTTTCTGCAGTACACAGGCTACATTTGACGAGGAGTTTGTCTTTGAAAATTTGAAATGTGAAGAGGAAAAGAACCCTGCAGTTGGGTCAAGGAATTCATTGCAGAAAACCTCAAGGAACAGCAATAGGCTGTATCTTTATTTCAAAATAAGGATAGGAGAAAATCATATGTCGATTGCACTTTTGTGAAATCCTGCCTGTCATTCCCCTTGGCTGGGACTGATTGTCTTTCTGCCTCCCTCTGACTTTTAACTGAATTGGAAATAGTGTGATTAGGAAGAGTATTCCACATCCAGTTTGAAAAGCAGGCAGTAGCCAAAAATCCTTTAAACACACTAATGATAAAGTTAAAAGTGACTAGATGTCGACATGAAGTTTAATAATTTTTAAATAGTTTCCAAAGAAATAGTCATGTGGCATATGAAAAAACATCAGAAAGCAGCCAAAAGACTACATGAAAAGTTTTCACAGGATGAGCAGAACAATTCCAAGGTGAGAAACAGAGACTTCGATTTTCAATATCTTGTTTTCAAAGCAGACGTTCGACATCACAAGTGATAACATATTTGAGGGCCCAGATCCTCAAAGGCAGGTGGTTGCTTTGCTCCCTGGAAATCTAAGGAACTCCATGGTTGAAGGTCTCTGAGAAGTTGCAGTACCAAAATTTAAAACCAGGATATCTTGTTACAGTTATTTATCTCTAGTTACTTAGGGTGAGATATCATTGAGCGAGAATAAGTAAAGCACATCTGCCAGGATTCTAGTGTCTGAGAAATAGCAGAGAGGTTATTTTCTAAAACATCTTCCACATCACCTACCTAATAGCAATACATGGTTCACCAGAGAGATTTAGAAAGGAAAAAGGAAAAATCCCTTTCTTCTAACACATTTTCCTCCTTCACAGATCACAGCCTGAAACCACTTAGCTCAAAAATCAGCATAAAACAGCTCTCAAGAAAGTTGTCTGATAAATTATTGGATCTAAGCCCCTCATTTCCATTAGTGTTGTAGGGCCTATATTGGTTTAGATTCACACATTAATATTGCGTAGTTCAGAAAATATACAAAGGAAGCATAGAGTATTGAAATGACAGAGATCTCCTAGTCTCCATGGACCTTGACCTGCTGAACTAAAGCTGACAGCCAGTCAGCTCAAACATTCAGCTGTACTCCACTGTAAAATACAGAAGCATGAGTATTAGGTCTATTGACAGACCATACTAACTTGATTGTCATTTGGCCTATTTCCCACTGCAGACTCTGAATGCTATTCACCCCAGAGGCTTTCAGGATCTGTCTGATGTTAGTCTTTGTACCCCAGTACAGTGGAGGTTTCAGAAAATATTATTTTAACTGGGTAATCTGAATAGTGATCTAATGGGGGACAGCTGTGGCATCTGAGTCCCAGGGCTATTTATTGTCAATTAGTATGAATCTTAAATGTATTCTCTTCATTCTTTACATGACCTGTCCCTTAATAAAGGACAACACTCTGCAGGGGGGGGGAAATGAGTCTATGGCAAGGATCAATTAAATGAACCTAAACAGAAATACTACGAGGAAACTTCAAGATTAATTAGTGAAAGACTAAGGATAATGAATCTTTGTGATGTGAAGACAATTCATAATAAAAACATTTGGTCATTTAAGGTGCCCTAAAGGAGATTATAGCAGAAATGCAAATTGTCAGACTTTCTTTTTTTCTTTTTTTCTTTTTTTTTTTAATATATGTATAAATCTTGTACTTTCAGAAAGTAGAGTCTTATAAACCATCTATGGGAAAGTCAGCTAGAAACTGAGAAACTCAGAATCCCATAATGTAGGTTAGAGTCTTGAGTGATAAGGACGTGAGAAAACTAGGCAGCACCACCACAGTGGCAGTGCTTGTACCTGAACACCACAGAGCAGCATCTGAGACCATAGTTTATTTTCCGTACTTAAAATACAAAATACTCTATGTGAGTATATGGGATCAGGGTAGAAAAAAATACATTGTTGATACTCTATTGTAGTGTCTTTGACAACAGCAACAACCACAAAATAAACTGAGTACTTAAAGAGTATTTGAAGTGATACGATATTGAGGTGTCGTATGAAGTCCGTTAAATATTGCATGCCATTAAATACATGGCATCCAGCCTAGACAGTGTTTGATTCAAGGATCTGAAATATACCATATTTAAACAGGAGCGATGACATCACAACATTGATTCTACACATTAATTATCAATATATTGACAAATGGAAACAGAGGTAGCTTAGCTTGTTGTATGTCGTTAGAAAATTCTGAAATACAGAAAAAAGAAAAAGAGGTCGAGGTCAGCCATATAACAGTGAATCAGAATAGGCTTTAGGCATTAGTTTAAGTTACTTGTACTGTATTTATGATAAGGCCAGCATATTCAGATGTAATTTCTCTGCAATAAGACGCTGCAAAAGATTAGTACCTAGGCATAAAATTTGCCCAACCCTGCACAGATATTTTCTGGGGACAATTACATGTTGCAGATAGAGGTTACAAAAGGTCATGGGAGAAATATTAAATTACAATTAATATTATTTATTTACCTATATGTATATAAGTATATATAAGTATGTATATATATACTAGTAAGTAAGTCAAAACTTCATTAATCTTTGCATTTGAATATTCTCACATGCAATGTTAAAATAGCTTAGTACAAAGAAAAATTGGTGGAGTCTCCCAAGATATGCATTCTACACAGATTTCTTTTAGAATTTAATATGATCAGGAATGACATAGAGATCCTAGTTTGATGGAAAAACAAATGCAGAAGTCCTACATATAGTGCTTAGACATACTGTTGCAGCACCAAGGAAAACAAAACAAAAACCAGAGAATGGAACCAGTATGAAGCTGAATAAGGAAATCTGAGCTTCCAGATTGGCAGGATGATAAAGCACAAAAAGGGTGTAATCTGTAAAAAAGTGAATTATCCACTCTCTTAAAATGATGCTGACATATCTATCTACTCCTGACATGGATGTAATTTTCTAGAAACTAAATTGCATATAATATAAAAATGTTAGGACTCTGAACACTAAAACGTATAAGTTAGCAATGAAGATTTTGAAGTAAAATAAAAAAACAAAGGTGTAGAATTGAATTATTTTTTTTAATCTCCCTGTTCACATATATTTTGAAAAAAATATTGCTTGATCATATTCTACTTTTTGTTGTCTTGCAGGCACGAATCAGAGCCATAGCCTAGAGATTTCTGGCATTTTTAGAATCCTGGATATTTATTTAAGAAACCAAATGTTTTACAATTAGTAAAATAAGGAATTGATGGAAGTAAGAGAAAACAGGGTATTCATGCTTTCTGAGAATTAGGATTCGTCCTTCCTTTTATGGTGGACCTCTGTGCACATACCATGGTCAGATTTCTAGAACTACTTTTTCTGGAAGGGACCTCAGAAGGTGTCTAGTCCACCCAGCAAGGTCAGCTCAGACACGTTTCTCTGGGCTTTATCCACTCAGTTCTTGAAAGCCTCCTAGCACATAGACTGTTTGTCTGGGCAAGTTGTTACAATTATTGTCTTCCTGATAAAAAAGTTCTTTTATCTGGTCTGAAACACGTTTTTTTCAATTTAGGCTCTTTGTCTCTTGCCCTTTCACCATACACCCCTAGGAAAAGCCTGTTTACACCTTCTTCAGTATTACCCCATGGGACCTGCAGTGGTTGTGAGGTGCCCACAAAAGCTTCTCTTTCCTAGCCTGAACAAGCCTTTTTCCTACAGTTTCTTCACAAGGGGCAACCGTTCCAGACTCAAACCATCATGGTGGCTACTACTGAATTCCCTGAAATTTGTCAATGTCCTTCCTGTATTGGTAGTCCTTATCTAGGCACAGATGTTACTTAATGAATGCTGAGTAAAAGAAGGTAACCATTTTCCTCAATTTCCCGGCTTCTGACAGTGTAGCTCTGGATGCTGCTGGTTCTCTCTGTGTCTAGGGCTTGCTGCTGGCCCAGGTGCAATTTGCTTTTCACCAGGACACCCAATTCCTTTCTCCAGGGCTGCTCCTCAGCCAGGCAGTGCCCAGTATGTATCACTGAAGAAGATTATTCCTTTCAAGGTGCAATACTTTTAATTTGTCCTTGCTGAATTTGATAAGGTTCTGATTTGTGAATTTCTCTCCTTTTGTGTAGGTCCCTCTGTGAGGCAGCCCTGCACCCAAACATAATAATTGGTGCCTTTACTGTGATGTCATCTGCAAACTTGATGAGAGTGTCTTCTGTCACCATTGGTAATGATGTTAAGCAGGACAGTTCACAGGACAGACCTGTGTGGTACTGCACCTGTCACTGGCCTCCAGCCAGAGTGCTTTGCATTAATCATGGCCCTCTGTGCCCAATCATCCAAACAATTGTTTTCTAGATTCATTATCCTCTCATCCCTACTGCAATATCTCAGTTTGGGTTCCAGATTATTATGGGAGATGATGTCAAAAGCCTTGCTAAAGTTGAGATAAATGAAACATACTCTTCTCCCCTTATCCATAAATCTAGTCATTCTATAATAATAAAAAAAAAAAACAAAACAAAAAAACACAAACAAACAAAAATGTTGGCCAGGTATGATTTATCCTTGGAAAATTCTTATTGAATACTCCCAATAACCTCTGTCTCCTTCACATGTACAGAAAATCATTTTAAGATCTTCAGGGATTTAATGAAGGTTACTTCACATTTTTCCAGGAATGGAAGTGAGACTGAGCCATATGTAGTTGCCTAGATCATCTTTTTGGCCTTTCTCACTTTTTCCTTTTGTTTCAGATTGCAGTAGGGTGATTTGTCTTATGCCACTAGTTCTGAGTTTTTTCCTTCCTCTGCTGTTTCTTTTTGAACTAAACCAGTGTATTTACAAATTAGAAAATACAGTGTAAGTTCCATGCACTATTTAGATGTTATTACAGAATGATTCCTTGTTTATTACTGTGCCCATCCATAAGAAAGTGGCCACCAGGTGACAAAGCTGTAAATACAATTTTTCTTTTCATTTGTAGAACTGCTTGCTCTGAATGAGACGACTAAATGCATCTGTGTTTGCTTTTCCAGACTACCTCTGGGCAAAAAAAATGCCTGCTGGAAACCTTTGCAATTCTTTAAAGTACACATAATTTGATTATTCAAAAATTCCGATTTAGTATGTCTTGAATAGATATTAAGAAAATAGAAACAAAAACATGTTTTCAAGTCTTATATTTTTGTTCAATGAAAAGAGTGATCTCACCATAAAAAATCTCCCTTAATTTCTTATAAAACCAGAAAAATATATTCACAGGTATTGTCGCTTTACTGAAGGTTCTGAAAACATTTTTTTGCTGGACCACCAGGAAAGGGTCCAAGGAGTATACTTTTGAAATTATATAAAATGTAATGAGTCAACTCCTTAAAGTAACATAAAGCTATCCTACTTTTTTTTTTTTTTCAAGAGCACACAGATATGGGAAATCTGCCAGAGAACTAAATGCAGGGATTGGGATGAATAAAATTGAATGTATTAATTCTAAAACACATTCTTTTTAA
Source organism: Apus apus (assembly GCF_020740795.1). Lineage (NCBI taxonomy): Eukaryota > Metazoa > Chordata > Aves > Apodiformes > Apodidae > Apus > Apus apus. The sequence goes on along the minus strand of NC_067282.1, from coordinate 55,908,857 downwards.
ATTTATTTTTTTCCTTCTTCCAGACATATATATATCTCTTCTTGTCTTTCAGTATGTATTTCCTATTGTGTTTTTTTTTATCATGACCATGTGATTTTTTTCCTCTTGTACTTAGATTTAATGATTCTCTTTCTTCCTTCTGTCTTAATCTCTTTTCTCTCAAACAAATTTCCATTTCTGTTTCTCTTGTCTTGTACCCTTTCTTTCGCCACTGGTAGCTCATTGCCAAGCTATATCCTCTTATATGTATATGATTCTTTTCTCCTTTTCAACTCATGTATCCAAGTCAAATACTCAGGCAATACCATACACCAAGAGTCTCCATCTCTGGAGATACTCAAAACACACCTGGATACAGTCTTCTGTAAAGTGGTCTAGGTTATCCTACTACGGTGGGATAGTTGGAATAGATGATCTCTAGAGGTCCCTACAACTCTAGCAAATCTGTGATTCTGTGAAGTGCAGAGTCATGCACCTGGGCCAGGACAACCAGAGATATGAACACAGGCTGGGGGAAGACACAGAATCATAGAATCATCAGAGAATCAACTTCCTTCTTGCTTCTTCTTCCCTTCTCTTCCATCCATGGCCAGCATCCAGGGAGGACTTCATCTTTCCATCACCACTGATCCCTAGGCTCATGCGTTCCTGACCTTCACAACTCTCCCCTCAGTTCCTGTCTGCTCTACCACTCTCTCTGGCAGTAGTCCAGGATATTTTGGAACTGCTCACAGTTAAGAAAAGTGCCGTGAGAGTTGCTGGGGGTGGGGGGAGGCAAAAGGGTTTTGCACATTCCTGAACACATTTGTATATAATTGTACATATTTTATCATTAGTATTTAATTAAATAATTCTAGTTTAGTTTTCAATCTGGAAAGTCTCTCTCCTTGCTCTCTCTTCCTTCCCTACCTGGGTGGGAGGGGGAGGGGATTGAGAGCATTGTTGTCCCTGGTTTAATTGCCAATCCTGAGTCAAACCATGACATTGAATACTGATCTATGTGAATGCATCCTCCATTTTTTTCATATATCAGTTTCTATCTAGACCATTTCCATTTTTCGCCTTCCTAACATTAAAAAATAAAGTTTTCTATAACTACTTTTTCTACTTATTCCATAGAATGAAAATTCATTAAAATCCTCCCAACTAATTTCTTAAACTGTCAAATGCCTTGGCAATATTTATCATGATCATGACTTCAACTAGAGAATGTAGAAAATAATACATATGTATTTATATAAAAATATGTATAGATACATATACTGATACAGAGGTAGATAAATCATAGAATCATAGAATCATAATGGTTTGGGTTGGAACAGACATTAAAGATAATCTAGTTCTAACATCCCTGCCATGGGCAGAGACACCTCCCACTAGACCAATCATTCATACATTATTATTGTCTATATATAAATATAGAGAATAAAAAGGTAACTGGTAAAAAATGCTCAACTCATGCAAAGTCATCTGACATTAAGCTGGAATTTTAAAAAGTTTTGGGGTCTGAATCTGTTCCCAAGAGCAGTTGTGTTATCACTTTAAATAATATAGTTAATTATTTCAGTAAAAGGGATATTTTTAATTTGTTTAAAATATAGACCAGGAATAAATTTTGCCAAGAGTTATGTCAGAACATAAGAACATAAGAACAATGAGTAGCTTAACTTGGATAAGTGTTAATGTTAAAATCTGTTTTCAGTCATATTCCAAACAGACTTAAATGTCTCATCTTGTATGTCTCTACTTAGTAGAAGAGACGTAAGTGGTGCAGGTGCATGCAATTACATTACTTGTCCTTCTGCCAAACCAAGACCTAAAACACGACTGAAGATTACACACAAAAAATAGCTGTTTGGTTTTCTTTTTCTCCTTAGTTAATATTCATCTTTCCAATGTAAGTACTTCAGCAATTACAATTTTTTTTAAAAAATGGAGTGGAGAGAGTGGCAGGCTCAGAGATTTATCAGGGGAAAATCATAAGGGGTGTTTCAGTCTCAAATGATGAAGAAAAATATTTGAAATTATATTTGATGGAGGCTCTATGTCCAGATGGAGATCAGTGATAAGTGATGTCACTCAGGGGCTTGTATTTGAACCAGTATTGGGATAAGCTCAAGAAGTGGGCCCATGTGAACATCATGAAGTTCCACAAGGCCAACGTCCTACACACAGGTCGAGACAAAACCCGATATCAACACAGGCTGGGGGATAGATGTATTGAGAACAGCCCTATGGAGAAAGACTTAGAGTTACTTGTGGATGAGAAGCTGAACAGGAGCAGACAGCGTGCATTTGCACTCCCTTCATGGAGTGATGTTGGCTTTCTATAATCAGCTCCCTGTCTTCTATATGTTTTGATATGTTTTCCGGGAGAATCTGTTCCATGATCTTAGTGGGCACGGAGGTAAAACTGACTGGCTGGCAGCTCCCAGGGTCCTCCTTTTTACTCATTTTAAAAATGGGTGTAAAGTCTCACTTTCTTCCAGTTATTGAGGACTTTGCCTGACTGCCATGACTTTTCAAATATGAGAGTGGCTTGGCAACCATATCTGCCAATTTGCTCAGGACACTGGATGCATCTCATCAGGTTCAATGGACTTAAATACGTTCAGGTACGTCAGGTAACCTTGAACCTGATCTTCTACTACAATGGGAAGGATTTCATTCTTTTAGTCTCTGCCTTGAGGTTTCAGGGTTTGAGAGATGCAAGAAGAGAGATCACCATTGAGGCTAAAAAAAATCATTTAGTACCTCAGCCTTCTCCATGTTAGTCATCACCAGCTCTTCTTTGTCATTTACCGTGGGGTGCACATTTTCTTTAATCTTCCTTTTCTGGCCCATATACCTATAAAAGCCTTTCTTACTATTCTTTATTCTCTTGCCAATTTCAGCTCCAACTTTGCCTTAGTTTTCCTTATCCTATCCCTCCATATCTGGGCAGTGTTCCTATATTCTTCCTAGGATACTAATCCCTGGTTCCACTGCCTGTGCATTTCTGTCTTACACTTTGGCCAGGAAGCTCTTACATGTGATATGACAGTCTTAAATATGATTACAGACAAATCTACAATAATTAACTTTCTATTAATACAGGAAGACTATTTCAAACTATGGTTTTCTTACTCTCATTTAACTTTACCACAGAACCCATCCTGAACTAGACATGCTTCCCCAACTAAACTATGCAACACATTCAGCTTTTCCATCTTTATATCTTATTTTTTCTACTCTGCATTATTTTCTTGTCTATTCAATACATCTTTTTGCCAACTAGATGGCACAGCCTACTGTGGCATTCAGGATGTATAGTGCTTGTCTCGAACAATCCAAGAGATAAATGATGGACTTTGGCACTCAGGATATCTGTTGTCTATCTTGTGGCATCTGAGAGTTAAACAACATTTGTTGATGGACTAAAGAGATGTCTCAGCAACCCACTCAAACGTTTGCTGTCCCTCCTGCGATGAGTACCTGAGAACTGGGGAGTTTAGTGTGGGACATGTTGAGATCGGAGAAAAAGGATTTCTACAGCTGGCACTGGGAGCAGAATATCCAGTGATAACCAGGCCTTGATATGAAAACTACTGACTTAGAAGGACAAGACAAAGAGTTATGGTCTCAAGCCACTTCCTAGGACCTAAACTCCGTTAATCCTGTGGTGCCAGATGTCTCAGCCTCCTCTTTTGTAATGGCTGATCTCATCAATTAGCCAAACAAAGACTACATAGCCCCTGGCATCATACCTGCCCCCTGCTATCTCTGACGAGCATGGAGAAGATAGCAGGATTTTCTCCCTTATTCAGGAAGAAAAGTGGGGGTGCAGTGGGCAAGGACTGTATAAAAATCTGGGACACTATGGGTGCATTTGAAGCACTTCCCCACCAGGAACCACTTCCCCACCGACGACATCGCTGGACCGTGGTGGTAACTATGCTCTCGCTTGCTGTCCTCTGTATCTCTGCTTTCTCCTTTCTTTTCTGTCTCTGTTTTCCTCCCTGTCCTATCCGCTCTAGGGACTTTGCTGTGTTACTCTAATAAAAGTTTGTTGTGTGCATGACATCTGACTTCGTTTGCGTCTTAATTTCACCATTTGGGATCACCTTTAAATTTCTTCTCAGGTCCTGCCAGGCAACAAAGGGTACAGCTGCCGTGCGGCTCATCCCAGGAGAGGGAAGGCAGAATCCAGCTGCCTCAGCCTCCCACTGCAGTGAGGAGTGTTAGAAAGCAAGGGGGTTCTGCCCCATCTCTCGTAAGACCGCACACCAGCCCCGGTGCCTCTTTGTGCACCCGATGTTGTGTTACCTTTGCTTTGTCCTGGCAAGATCGTAAAAAATTGCCATGTATCCGAATACCGGATGGTGACACCTACAAAGTGTCACCTTAGAAAAAAAGGGTTTGATACATAAACCCTTGGGTTACTTTCCTCAAAAAGGTTATCAAACATCAATTTTTTAATAAACTTTAATTGAAAAAAAGTTACTGAATCTGTTTTCCAGAATGAAGAACAGTGTGTGTGTGTATATATATATATATATATATTTTATATTGTTTTCATTCTTCTCTGTAAAGAGTCAAACTTGCCATTTGGACTGAAATCAGAAGACTTTTAATTAAAACTTGAGGCCATCAGGTCTTCAGTCCAGTGCTGCATTTCCAAATAAAGTGATGCAATGTAACAAACAAAGCTCAGAAAAATCTCCATACCCTTAAAAAAATAAATTCAAATAATTCAAAAAGCATTCCTATAATTGCTCAAAACATAGAGGATCATAATCTAAAGGCAGCCAGCTTATAGGAAAACTCATAAATAAGAAGTCACATGAAACATTTTCCACTGTGCAGACTATAGTGATTGTAATCTCTCTCTTGTCATCTCACAAGCCATAGCTTCAAAGCTGTTAAACCTAGAAATTTTAGTGGTGACTAGTGGAATTATATTGAGATGTTGCACATTCAGAAATCAGTGTCAGATCCACAAGAACCACAAGATCCTATAAAATTTGGCTGAAATCTGAAAGGCAAAGAGTAGTGCTCACTCATGTCCCAAATGTTACTTCAGGTTTTAAACACGTTGTTATTGTCCATGGTGTTAAATCTGTTTTATAACTTAAAGGGCAGCCCAAAAGTATGAGAGAACACTCCCACATTGTTCATTGTTCAACTATTCTGGGCATACACAAATATAAAAGACACGTTCCCAGAAACAGTAATCAGATTGTGAATGATTCATTAACTAGAAAGAAACTACAGCTGGTGATATATGTGAACTTCAGTAATAGTTTGGTCAGCTTTACTGCATATATGGTTGTATTTTACATGTTGGAAGTAGTTTTCATCTGACTGATGGTCTATGAAATGCCAGAATTTTAAATTAATATCTTCAAGTAAAATTCTACAGTTTTCCCTTCAAGATATTAAAATTTAATTAACATTTTGTATATTTTTATTTTGCTATTAATTTAATTACTTAGATAAATTAATTTTTAAAAGAAATTATAAGAGTCTGAAAAATAAGAAATGTAAAAGAAAGCAATCAAAGTATTACAGAATATTATTTAATACACCTAAGCATAACCATTTTTTGCTTGCTATGGATATATCTTATAGAAAAACAAATCCTATTATAACTGAGAGTAATTTTAATGGGACTGTTCCCCTTCTAAACAAATAAGAATAATGTAGCATATAATATCTCACCAATAATTCTTGGGTAGCATCCTGCAAGTAGCCCTGTCTAAAGCCTAACTCCTTAGCTTTTCCTCCAGGAACATACCGAAGCTTGGCTATTGGATACTTCCTTGTTTGAATAAAATCCTGCCTCTTAAGGTCTGTAACTCGTAACAACTGCTGCTAGATACCACCAAGAATCCACACAGAGATCTTCAAGAATAAGAAGTAATCAGACCTATTAATTTTATAACCCTAGGTATCAAAAATCTTGAATGTTTTTCCCAGCATTCATTTTCCCAGCATTATTTATCACCTCAGTTAATACATTGGTCTTCTAAATCAATGCTAACTTTATTTCACTGATGATCTAGTAATTTAAAATGTACCTACTCACAGTATATTCAAAATAGAAATTATTCTTTTCAGAAGAGTATTATTAGCATTGGTTTGCTACTACTCACAGAAGTGAAGTGTAGTTATTGTTACAAACTTTGTGTGTGTACTTTCAGAAAGACCTACATCTTCATTTGAAATGTCAATTTAAATGAACCTCCTTTTAAAGATACAAGGAACACTTAACATTTTAACATCAAATCCCTTTAAACGTATGTTGGATTAAATCCTGATAACAAAATCAGGTTTTTTTCCTTAGAGCTAGTTACTTAGTAGGTAGGTAAGCTAGTAACTTAGTTTACTAGGTAGTAACTCCTGGAAGCTTAGTGGAAAGGTTTTATGAGTATTAGAAAGAAAATGAAACTGTAAAAATGGAATATAGCAAATTTATAATGAACTAGTGCAAATATTTACAACAACAAAAAATGAAAACTCAAAAATCATAGGCTCCACTGAGCTGAAACTCAGCTGAGCTCTTCAAATTTTCTTTTTTTCTGCTCTAATTAGTCATGCTGCTACAATATTAAGAAACTTTGGGAATATCACTTTCTGTGATTCAATACAAAACTATCTGGTTGATTTCTCTTAATTTTTTCAACAAGAATTTAATCCAAAATTCAGGAATTAGCATCTGACATTCAGGTGAACTTGTGGTTATGTTACAATAAAAAACATCTTTAACATTTGCTATTTGCTAGTATACAAGTTTTCCTAATACGAACTTAACCTTGCAAGTCGGGTTAAGGACAATAGAAAGGGCTTTTTCAAATACATAGCCAACAAAACTAACACCAGAGGCAATATAGGTCCACTGTTGAATGAGGCGGGTGCCCTGGTGACAGAGGATATAAAGAAGGCAGAGGTGCTGAATGCCTTCTTTGCCTCTGTCTTTACTCCTGCAGGCTTTCCCCATGAGCCCCAGTTTCATATAGCCCCAGAAGAAGTCAAGATAGAGGAGGAGTTTGCTAAGGTAGATGAGGATTGGGTTAGGGATCAGTTGAGTAATCTGGACATCCATAAATCGATGGGTCCGGATGAAATGCATCCAAGGGTGCTGAGGGAGCTGGCGGAGGTCATTGCTAGTCCACTCTCCATCATCTTTGGTAAGTCCTGGGTAACAGGAGAGGTGCCTGAGGACTGGAGGATAGCAAATGTCACTCCAGTCTACAAGAAGGGCAAGAAGGAGGACCCAGGTAACTATAGATCGGTCAGCCTCACCTCCATCCCTGGAAAGGTGATGGAACAACTTGTCCTTGGCACTATCTCTAGGCATATCAAGGACATGGGGGTCATCAAGAGCAGTCAACATGGTTTTCCAAGGGTAAGTCATGTTTGACTAACCTTATAGCCTTCTATGAGGTAATTACTAGGTGGTTAGATGATGGTAGAGCAGTGGATGTGGTCTATCTTGATTTCAGTAAAGCATTTGACACCATCTCCCACAGCATCCTTGTAGATAAGTTGATCAAGTATGGGCTTGATGATCAGGCAGTGAGGTGGATCAAGAACTGGTTGAAAGGAAGAAGTCAGAGAGTTGTAGTCAATGGGGCAGAATCTAGTTGGAGGCCTGTGACTAGTGGAGTCCCTCGGGGGTCGGTACTGGGACCGGTGTTGTTCAACATCTTCATCAACGACCTGGATGAGGGTACAGAATGTACCCTCAGCAAGTTTGCTGATGACACCAAGCTGGGAGGAGTGGCTGACACACCAGAAGGCTGTGCTGCCATTCAGAGAGACCTAGACAGGCTGGAGAGTTGGGCGGGGAAAAACCTGATGAAGTCCAACAAGGGCAAGTGTAGAGTTTTGCATTTGGGGAAGAAAAACACCATGTACCAGCACAGGTTGGGGGCTGACCTGCTTGAGAGCAGTGTAGGAGAAAGAGACCTGGAGGTCCTGGTAGACAGGAGGATGACCATATGCCAGCAATGTGCCCTTGTGGCTAAGGCCAATGGCATCCTGGGGGGCATTAGAAAGGGTGTGGTTAGTAGGTCAAGAGAGGTTCTCCTCTCCCTCTATTCTGCCTTGGTGAGGCTTCATCTGGAGTATTGTGTCCAGTTCTGGGCCCCTCAGTTCAAGAAGGACAGGGAACTGCTGGAAAGAGTCCAGCGCAGAGCCACAAAGATGATGAAGGGAGTGGAACATCTCCCTTATGAGGAAAGGCTGAGAGAGCTGGGTCTCTTTCGTTTGGAGAAAAGGAGACTGAGGGGGGACCTCATCAATGTTTACAAATACGTAAAGGGTGAGTGTCAAGAAGATGGAGTTAAGCTTTTTTCAGTGATGACCAGTGATAGGACAAGGAGTAATGGATACAAATTGGAGCATAGGAGGTTTAAGGTGAGTATCAGAAAATTTTTTTTTACTGTGAGAGTGACAGAGCACTGGAACAGGCTGCCCAGAGAGGTTGTGGAGTCTTCTTCACTGGAGACATTCAAAACCCACCTGGACGCCTTCCTGTGTGATGTACTCTAGGTGACCCTGCTCTGGCGGGGGGGTTGGACTAGATGATCTTTCGAGGTCCCTTCCAACCCCTAGGATTCTATGATTCTATGATTCTATGATAATTTTATCATATCATAAGTGACAAAGCTTCTCTACAGCTGTTTTGGAGCATGTTATCTGTGGTTGACACAGCACTGATATTCTCTTTCCTATGATTCTATCTTAATACCTGCAAAGCAATAAGAATTGCCTATGTCTTGTCATTTTAACAGCTGAACAATATTCAAGTGCCTCTGAACACATGCTTGCAGAGGGTCAGTAAGCTTCTTTTGTATTGGCCTATACTTAGCATTTTAGCAACAAGTAAATTACAGTTGAGAGCAAAAATGTTTTGGTCTGCTAATCCCTTTGATCCTTCTGAAGATAGTTGCATGGAAAGGTTAGGAAAACTTTCGGGTTTTTTCTGACCCTCTCCTGAAAGGTTTTTACATACAAGTTGCCTTAAGTCTAAATACAAGCTGGTTTGCTTGCTTTGAGACAGAAGTAACATATAAAGGAAAAAGGACAAGATAGATCTATGTGTACACATTGATAATTTGCCATTTGAGAAAACCACTGAATAACAATTATTTTCTCCTTTTCTTTCTCTAACTCTTCCACCTATGATACATGACAACTGAAAAAGTTGTGTCACAGGTTTCAACCTACACCAGATCTGAAATTTCTTGGAATGCTTACTTTTCAGAAGGTACCAAACCACACCAGTGGGATAGTCAAAAGCCTAAAAAGCTGAATTACAGATTTTAAAAGTAGCAATCGAAAAGTTCAGCTACAAATGTAGATGGAAGGTAGAAAATTTAAAATGCTGTCCTACCACAGTATCTAAACCACACTGTATTAATTATATCTGGTAGGAGGAAATACCAGTTAAAAAGTACATGCTGCACAAGATGTCACAGCAAAACATACTATATTGTTTTTTGTACGTCTCTATTGGATTTTTTCTCACTCACTGGCAATAAATATAAATTATGTTGCTTTTACAACACTAATGAAGATTTTATATCTTTGGCAACATGGAAGCTAGTTTCTCTTCTCTCTCCTTTGTCTCATAAATCTTGCTGAGGAAGATGTAGTTACTTCAATACATTGTTGATTTTTATACCATCTTTTGGGTTCAGGATAATGAGTTACAAAAATGGTATTGATCTCATACCAGCTAGATAAATCTTCCATGACCTTGTATTTTTTTGCTTCCTCCTCACCTCCTGTCCCCTTTTGTTTTCTGTATTAGTTTTTCTGATACATCCCCGAGTAAACTGCTTTTTGTATACAAATGTTTCATGCAGAGTGTAGATAATAAAAAATAATAAAATGTTACTTATATGTTATGTTTCTGAATAGGTCCTTCAAGTTCAAGTAAGCTTGATTACTCAGTTGTTCAATCATATTCTTATCCTTGGGTTGATGTTCCATCACTCCCATTCTTTCTTTCTTTTTTCTTGAATGAACTCTAGGAAATAAGAGAATAACAGAAGAAACATTTTAATCCCAGCCTGCACAATAATCTCACTTCAATCTTCCATAGTGATTCTACAACCTTAAATTTCCTTCAAGATGAATGGAAATAATTATATTCCTCTTGATGGAGATATTACTGAGGAACAGAACATGTATTATTGCCCACAATCATAAAGCAAACACTTGCCTTACTACCGTAACTCCATTGTCAGACCTTTTTCTTTTTGTGTGGAATACCAAGAAGGGTTAAAGGACTTCACAGTGATAGAAAGGATAAGCTTATGGATACATAAGCAGAAACAAAGCTCAAGTATCTGCAACAAACAGCAAACAAACAAAGACATTAAATTTACAGGTATTATCTTGAAAACTGGAATTTCTTCTATGTTCATGCAACGTTTTTCTCCTTCCATGAACAATCATTCATAAAATCAGTATTTTCCAGAATCTTCAATTATTGAAAGGCAATGACATTCACCTATGTCTTAGGCATCTGAGCTTTCTGAATGAAGTAGAAACATTCCTTGATGTACAAAGTTAAGACAATTGCAGATTTATAACACTGTGGTAACAGACAAATACTGTTTTTTCAGACTTCCTTTACCAAACTTAAGCAAATCCATCATTAGCTTTATTTCTCCCTTCAAAAACTATGACACATAAGCAAATACTGAAAAAAATCTAAATTATATTAAAATGTCTTCTGTTTTCATGTTATTGTTCATCTATGTTTCTTACCATATCAAGATTCTTGGTCAATAATATGATAAGTTATTTTAATAGTATTTACCAGCTGACTGTTACAGATAAGAGGCAGGAAAATTAAAAGTAAAGGTTGGGCTGCTGATTTTTTTTTTCCTTCTTGTTTATATGGCTCACTTTTTATCCTTCCTGAAAATACATGAAAATAATGGACATTTTCTAAATTTTTTTGTTTCTGTTTTGTTTCTCTGGCAATATAGGTTTACGCCTTGGGCAAGGACCTGGGAGTAAAAGATTCTTCCAGTGTGCACATGAAACAAACTCAGTGAGAGAAAACAACACACATAGAGCAATTTTTATTTGTAAAAACAAAGCCACAAGCACTTTTAAGCAGCTTTACTTGGAAAAAAATGACATTGTTTTAATGTATTGATCATGAGAAATAATCAACATTATCACCACTAAAAGAAAGATCTGTATTCACAAATGACAAATCATACTAAAAAAAACAGTGTTCACACTAAAGAACAGCCAAGAATTTTTAAATTAATGAATGTGAGCAAAGAGACTTTAAAGCTAACTTTGTGGAACATATGAAAGATGTAGACTTTTTTGCCAAATAGTCATATATATTAAAGAAAAACAGAAACACGGTCAACATCAGCCACTGGGCAAATCAAATTACTTAAAACAGCTATAAATTTCTTCAATCTAGTAGCCAGTTTCCACACACACACTGTGTTCCCATGGCTCTTACTGACAGGTAGATTCATTCATTGACCAAAACTAATGCAACTAAAAACTGCTCCTGTATTACAGATTGCAATTTGAGCAAGTCACAAAGTTGCCATGCTCAGAGTTAGACAATTTTTAAAATTAAATGCATTTTCATGAAATTTATTTACATGCTTTTACTAGATGTGTGTTAGCTTGTTTCTGGCTAGGTCCCTATAAAAATCAATTATTTTTGAGGACGTTCACGTCAACAAAGGACTCTACTAACCCAGCACAATTTCAGGATAAGAATCCAAACATTTAGCTTGTGTCTGTTGAACTAAGTTTTGCTGTGTTCTCTTTTGTATTAAATACTTTATATAGAGGTTACTTTAGCCATATTTTGCTTGTATTTTTATGCTTGTTTCTTCATTGATGGGCATGTTCATTATAGAAATAAGCATGGAGATACAAAAGTCTGGGATACTAGATTATTGATTGAAGAGGGAGGTGTTAATAGTTAGTTCTAACATTTGTCAAACTTCTTGGATTGTAATGATCAATCTCGTACATTTTTGTGAGCCACAAACCTTAAAAATCATTGATTAATTTCTACAGGGGAAGAGGAGTCCAGATGCATGGCGTCTGTTTCAGGACTGTACTTTTTAAACTATGTTTTGATTATGTGATTCAGTAATCAATGTTTTCTTCTGCATTTTTAGGAAGTGATAATTACACCAATCTTGGAGTGTAATGGAATAAAACCAATGCATTCTATCAACATTTTACAGTATTTTTTCTATGCTATAAAGAAAAGTAATTTTTCCTAGTCCTTTAGAAAAACAGTATCTCTCCAGGGTAGACTATTTTGATTACTATATAAAACAATACAATGTTTGTTTTACATACTTTCCATATCCTGAAGTAAATCTAATGCTAGTAAAGTGGTTAAGCCATGAGAAAAAGCTGTATCAGTCTTGTAACATAGCTACAGTGCAAAAATGTTGAATATTCCTTCTAGCTTTAAAATATATCTCAGAGAGATATTGAAACTGTTATATATTGTCACTTTGCATACAAATGTCCTATAACAGACATAAACCAAACACTGAACAAGATGCCTATGAGTTGTAAACATATAGTTACATAAAGCATTGTAATTTGAATTTTCTTTCAGAATTTAAGCTATAGACCCCCAAAATTTCTGGTTTCTAGCTCTGCCACTAGAAAAATGAAGATTTGCCAGTGCATGTGTTTGGAGCTATGATAGTATGCTGCAGTCATGACACCAGAATAGCAAGTTACCATACTAATTCTCAACCTTTACCAGTAGTTAGGAAAGTGAGATGAGACAGTTTTAGGTGTTATGCTTCACAGCAGAACTATTCAAAACATTCTAATAAAAGGAGCTCTCTTGTCTTGTTCTTTCATTGGACCATATCCTGAGGTTACTCCTTTATTCTCCAAGATAATGTACTAATTTAGGTGGCTATACACACTGAAAAAGGCCACTAGGATTGTGAAAACTTAATAGTCTGTATCCCAATGTGATAATGTTAAACTTTAAATGGTGATTTTAATGGTGTGCTTATGAAAGGCACCATTTTATATACAAGTTCTAGTTAAACGAATGTCAAATGGAATCTTGCTTGAATTAGCAGTCAGTAAGGATACGGAAAGAACTTTAAATAGATTATAATTAAAATGGAAAAAAATTATTGTATTAAAACATTTAATAAATATTGTCATTGAATGACTAACATTTATAAATAATTTCCATAGTGTTAAATGTATATCATATCTTTTTACCCAATATAAAGGAAGCAATCTTCAGTAATGCACGTAATATTATGCAAGCTGTTGATTTAAAAGGTCTGCAAGGAATGCTGAGCTAGCTCTCCTTTTGCTGCAATAGCAATTTTGAAACTGACCAAAACAATGTTCATTTACAAACTTGCTATTATTATGCTGGTGTTGTACGTTGGGGCAGGGGTTAGGGAGGTGCCACCTTTAAACTGAAAAGAGTAAGTCTGTGAACACTCACAAATTCTCAGTCCTGAGCTAGGTTTCAACTAATAGAAACATAAAACAACAAACAAACCACTGGAATTAATAAATACTTAAATCCTTCCTTCAAAATTATGTGGATTTTTAACACTTCAGTATCAGCTTGCAGTCCTGAAACCCTTGATCAGTGGTTACTTAGCCGGAATTTCTGGTGATACCAGCTGATTCAACTGGATTAATTTTTTAACTTAGCTGTCCCTAAGCAGACAAAAAAATACACCTTCCAAGACATCGTTGTTGCTGCTTTCAAAAATGCAATAAGTTTCTCTTCTTTCAGAAGTACATCAAATCTTTAAGAAGAGAGAATTTCTAGGTACTTAACATCTGCATGACTGGACCATGGGCACTGATTGAGACATATCGCATAATACATCAACCTTTAGAAGGCACAAGCACGGATTGTCCCGAGTAGTGTGAGATAGCAGATGAGACATATAGGCATTGATTGAGATTCATTGCATATGATGCTGGAGCCTTAACCCCTTAGAAGGCACAAACACAGTCAAATTGCAGGGAAATTGGGCGACTGGAACAGAAACTAAGGTTAGAATGCAAAAAGGGTAATCTTAACAATAAAATATACTACTAACTACTAGTAGTTAGATCAAACAAAAAAGGTTAACCATTAAAATTAGGTATGTTTCTAAACTACAATACTGTTTGAAACAATGACAAGCTAATGAAATACAAAAGACCACTTAAACAGCATTTTTCATTATTATTTTTGATGTATTAAGAGATTCTGAAAGCGCATTTACAAACTTTTAATCAGGCCTTAGTTTTATTAATAACTGTTAAGAATAAATGTTGAACACCACTTTTTGTTCTATAATATATAGGAAATAATAAATGTGAAATGTACATCACTCTAGCTGAAGAACATGAGTTCCCAGGATCTTAAAGCCCTGCATGGAGCAATTCATTAAGTCTCCTGTGATGTAATAAGTAAGCATGACAACTCTTGCAGAATTTACTGGGTGTCATCTTTGTCTTGTACGTGCAAAAAAAATTATCACTCCAATAGATTAAATGTGATAATGAATGATTGATTTGAAGGGCATTAATATTCTTCATCCTTATGGTGACAAGATTTTTCAGTAGTACAGTCCTTTCTCCAGTAAAACAGATGAGAAAACTGAGAATATCCAACCCAGAAAAACAAAACAAAACAAAACCAAAAACAAAAAAGAATGAGACACATTATCCTACCATAAAAAAAATCTGAAAAATTACAATGAAATAACAGATCAAAATAATAGGTGACGAGAAAAAGATCAAGAATACAAAAGAACATGTCCATAAGGAAACAAGCATCAAATAGGTAAATACAACCCTAGAAAAGGTCAATAAAGGCAGATACAATAAACAGCTTACTAATTTGGAATCTAGAAGAAAAAGGTAGGCTGGAACAACTTTTGCCTTTAGTTTCAGACAGTCAGCTGCTGAGCAATAAAGCCAGTCTTAATTAATGTTTGATGCGAAGCTTCTGAAAGTAAATTCTGGGCTTTTCTTTATCATAATGTTGGACTAAGTCCTCTACAAGTCTTGTCTTACAGTCCTGCTCCTCTTATTCAGACTGCCTCTGGCAGTTTCAACATTAATTTT
Source organism: Apus apus (assembly GCF_020740795.1). Classification (NCBI taxonomy): domain Eukaryota; kingdom Metazoa; phylum Chordata; class Aves; order Apodiformes; family Apodidae; genus Apus; species Apus apus. The sequence continues at coordinate 55,893,743 of NC_067282.1, read as the reverse complement.
CATCCTGAAATTGAATTTTTTAATTACTTCACATTGTGTCTACTTTTATGGCACTTTTCAATACTTGGCAGCTTTATTGAGACTGTATTTGTCCACCTGCTATCTGTTCCACTGCTAAAATGTTTTATTTGTACATTTTCCTTAATCTCTTCAGTTTCAACTTCAGATTTGGATTTGTTATTTCATACTGATTTATTTGATTTCTGGTTTGCTAAGATTTGTTTTATGCCAGTAAAGCCGTAACTAGTGTAAGTGAAGGTTTCACTTCCTCTGGAATGAATTTTACTTCAATCAATAGATTACAGCTCAGAACTTCAAAATAAAAAGAAATATTTATAAAGCATCTGCTACTTGCACCGTGCAGCACTTGTGTTGAAAATTAAGACTGTTTAAACCTTTAGGTGTGATCATATCCCATAAGTTTCCCCTTCAGCCATCATTTCAGATTTTATGCCTGTTTTCCAAGGTGGTATTGCATAAAAGCTGAAAAGATGAGCTAGTCTATACTTCTTACAGAAAATGAAAATTCTGGGTGGTCACACACAGTTGTTCACAGGGGAGAAACATAAGGAAAATAAATCAATAGAACTTCAAAACTCAGTAACTCTTACCAAAAAAAAAAAAAGTTATTAAATAAAATAATTGATTGAAGAATGTATTGTTTTTCTTATATCCCTTCTCTAACTTTCATATAAAATGTATAAATATAATCTTAGAACTACAGAAGCAGTACTCTGTATTCTGTTTGTGGGGTCAGTTCAGTTTTAAACAAGCAAGTATTGCTCAAAGGTTTTCCAAACTGTTAAAAGAATAAGAACTGCTCACCAGAATAAATCATTTGCTGAACTAAGCCCTTCTTTTTAAGAAGCCATTTGGATTGTGCTGCATTTGTATGTTTGTTGCTTGCTTTTAAGGACGAAAAAACAGGCAGTCACTAAAGAGTATTTTAGTGTCCTTGGTGTTTAAGTCCTAAATTATGTCTACATGTACCTTCCAACTCTGACAATTCTGTGATTCTGTGATATACACCTGTATGATCAAGTGAAGATGGTGCTCTGCTTCCTCCTGCACCTTGAGACAACTCTGCTGTGCAGAGAGTTGCCTAACTTCCGTGCAGCAATAACTGAAATGTGTTTTTTTTAATTTACTGTGTAGGAGGATAGGTGGAGTGAGTGACAACGGTTAGAACCAAGCTGTGTACATGTGCCTCAAAATGTCCAGGACCTAGGTGAGGTTTTCCTTTCCCACGTATTTCTGACCGTATACAAGGGCTATCTATGTTATTTTGTTTATGCAAGCAGCTGTGACCTGCTAGAAAGAAAAAATATAGAAGCAGGAAGAAAACAAGACCTCAGTATCTTTACCAGAGTGGAAGTTACAGAACCTGGATGAGAAAGCAAGGGGTCAAGTGCAAACAAAGGGACTTCCAAGGATCAGGACCAAAGTGCATTTAAGATTATCCAGAGAAGTAGGCTAGTAGAAAAGTGTTCTCACAGTCACTATTATGATTTTTTTATTGCAGGGTGTCACTTAGCATACATTGTCTCTAGTGTAATTAAAGTTGATTTCTCAACAGTCTGAATGGCCCTACCCACAAGAAAGAGACTACTGCATAAAAAGCATAAGACTCTTGATTTCTGATTATTCAGGTGACATGTGGATATAAATATTATCCCTTGCTTCAATTAGTGTATAAGTAATACAGTTATGTCACCCTCAGTGAGCTGGTGCACATGGAACTTTAGTACATAGTTCAGGTGTAAAAAAAGGCCTCAGCAAACCTCATGCACACCTTGGACTATGATTGATATTAATACATTCAAATTTGCCCAGGGCTTACTCAAATATTTCTTCCAACTGAAAAAAAAAAAAAAAAAAGCTTAGAATTGAAAAGTCTCCATGTTATTAAAAAAGTTGTTTAAATCCATTCTTGACTGCTCACTTAGACGGATAGGATTATGAAAGCAACAGATTTTCTATTAAAATATTTATAGAATGAACTTAGAGGAAGTTCCCTATTTATTCTGTTTGGTAATGGCAACAAGCGGGCTTGAAGGAACACTTAACCTTTAAAATAAGGAAATTAAAATTCTTTACCACATGCTGCTAAATGCTAAAGCTAAAGTTTCCTGTGTTAATTCACATAATAATAAGGCCGTGCAGAATACTTGTCATAAACTCTAAAGTTATTTTTCTACAATACACATTCACTCACCCTGAAGATACATCTTAAATTATGTCTACTCACTCTACTAATGAAAAAGAAACAAACATTCTAGTACAAAATATTAGAAAAGAATGAACAGCATTTCAAATACAATTCCCTTTGATAAAAGGAGAAACTTTTAGGTAATTTGTCATGTATTTTTTGTCTCATCAGAATACAGGTGAACAGATTCCTTAATGAGTCACATTTGTTTTATTTAGATGATGTTTTTGCAGAGCTTTGAACATGTAAAGTGCTATGCAAGTGCTCCGCATTATTCAGCCCAATTCTCAGTCATTAATCAAACAGAACTCCCAATAGACTCTGCTATTATTTGATTCCTGATGTAGCCTATTCTTACAGAAGATAAGAAGAAATAATTTCAAAATTACATCTCATACAATACTGACTTAAGTCTATTAAATTTTAGCTATACTAGAGGGAAGCAGAATAGCAGACTGAACTCCACTTTGTCAAAAAATAATGGAAAAAATGAGGGGGGGAAGGACTAATTTTGAGGGGCTTTATAGTTATTAAGAATCCAGAGTACACACATGGGTCACAAATTAAAATTAAAATTCAGTCCAGGTGACTAATAATTATCAGCTGAAAGTTTTTCATAGAATTACAGAATCATAGAATAGCTGGGTTTGAAAGGGACCTTAAAGATCATTTAGTTCCAACCCCAATGCCATGGGCATTGCCCAGGGTTTTTGTGACCAAAAATGCAGGACCCTTGGCCTTATTGAACCTCATACAATTGACCTTGGCTCATCGATCCAGCCTGTCCAGGTCCCTCTGCAGAGCCTTCCTACCCACAAGCAGATCAACACTCATAACCCAATTTTATGTCATCTGCAAATTTGCTGAGGGTGCACTCAATCCCCCCATCCAGATCATTGATAAAGATATTGAACAAGACTGGTCACAAGACTTGAGTCCTGAGGGACACCTGGTGACCACATGCCAACTAGATTTGACCCCATTTACCACAACTCTCTGAGCCTGGCCATCCAGCCAGTTTTTTATGCAGTAAAGAGTACACGTGTATTTGGATGCTTTCCTTTTATTATATTTTTATATTATAGTCTTTTCTTATATTGTGGTGCTCAAAACTGCATGCAGTACTCAAGGTGAGGCCACACCAGTGCAGAGTAGAGTGGGACAATCACCTCCCTCGACCAGCTGGAAACACTATGCTTTATGCATCACAGGACATGGTTGGCCCTCGTGGCTGCCAGTGCACACTCAAGGAACCTCCTAGCCTGTCTGTTCTCTGCTATGTTTTATTTCCAGCAGATGTCCAGTTGGTTGAAGTCCCCAACCAGAACAAGGTCACATTTGCTAATCTCTGGTCTCCTGTTTGGAGGAGACCTTCCAGGCCAATCTTCTGCCCAGTTTTCCAGAACTATTGATAAAAGATGGGAAGTGGCTTGGTGAGCACTTTTGCTAGCTCCCTCAGTACCCTTGGGTGTATCCCATCTGGCTCCATAGATTATGTATGTCTAAGTGGTGCAACAGTTAACTAACCATTCCCTCTTGGATTATGGGGGCTTCAGACTGCTTGCCATCCCTGTCTTCCAGCTCAGGGGACTGGGTACCCAGCAAAAAAAAGGTCCTTCTACTGAAGACTGAGGCAAAGAAGGCATTAAGCACCTGGCTGAAGTCCCTCACGAGGTTGAGGGCAAGGGCAAGCAAACAAGAGATTCCTCTGATGTCTATAGATTACTTTATCTGTCTCTTAATCATGGTTAGGTGAACATAACAGACTCCCAGCAAGATATCTGCTTTGTTGGCCTTTCACCTGATTCTTGCCTGTAACTAATGTGATTTAGAAAAAAATGGAAAACCTTCACTGTTTTCCACAATGTATGAAATTACTAGTTTAAAGGAAACAGAAGAAAATGTATTTTCATATAACATACAATGAAATTGTAGCACTTACTGCTTATAATGTTGTACACATTAACAGGGTTAAAAAATCAATTAAAAAAATTCATGAGCAAAAAGTGTACCAAAAGCTATTAAACACACAGGGGCCCAGAGAGTGATGGTGAATGGAGCTGCATGCAGCTGGCTTCAAGTGACCAGCGGTGTCCCCCAGGGATCAGTACTGGGCCCAGTTCTATTCAACATCTTCACTGATGACCTGGATCTAGGGATTGAGTTCACCTTCAGTAAGTTTTCAGATGACACCAAGCTGGGGGAGAGTGTCAATAGGTAGGAAGAAGCTACAAGAGGACCTGGACAGGCTGGATCAATGGGCCGATGCCAGTGGCATGAAATTCAACAAGACCAAGTGCAGGGTACTGCACTTTGGCCACAATAACCCCAGGCAGTGCTACAGACTGGGGGAAGAGTGGCTGGAGAGCAGCCCAGCAGAGAGGGACTTGGCAGTATTGGTTGACAACAGGATGAACACGAGTCAGCAGTGTGCCCAGGTGGCCCAGAAGGCCCATGGCATCCTGGCTTGTAACAGGAATAGTGTGGCCAGCAGGAGTAGCAATGTTATTCTCCCCCTGTACACAGCACTGGTGAGGCCTCACCTCAAGTACTGTGTCCATTTCTGGGCCCCTCACCTCAAGAAGGACACTGAGGTGCTGGAGCAGGTCCAGAGGAGAGCAGCAAGGCTGGTGAAAGGACTAGAGGGAAAGTCTTATAGGGATAGGCTGAGGGAGCTGGGGTTGTTTAGCCTGGAGGAGACTCAGGGGGGACCTTATCACTCTCTCCAACTACCTGAAGGGAGGTTGTAGTCAGGTGGGGGCTGGGCTCTTCTCTCAGGCAACTAGAGATAAGACAAGATGGGCACAGCCTGAAGCTGCACCAGGGAGGTTTAGGTTGGATGTTAGGAAGCACTTTCTCACTTAAAGGGTGATTAGACATTGGAATGGACTTCCCAGGGAAGTGGTGGAGGCCCCATCCCTGGATATGTTCAAGGAAAGGCTGGATGTGGCACTTAGTGCCATGGTCTAGCTGATGTGGTGGTGTTAGGTCTTAGGCTGGACTTGATCTTAAAGGTATTTTCCAGCCTTGGTGATTCAGTGATTCTGAGTTAGGAGCTTGCTTTGCTTTAGATTTAGGAGTAAGGTTTTGAGGGGTTTGGGGGTTTTTTAGCTTATCCGAGATAAGCATTTTTTTGACAGTTATATATGTAAAAACTTCACAGCTTTAAAATAAATTTTATATCAATCTTGGGACTAGTTGATGAAAGGTAGATTAAAAGGGCTGACGCTTTCCTAGAAGGTGCCAAAATCCAAATGCAAATCAAATATAGTGAAAGTGAGATCATGGTGCAAGTAGGAATCTTAGCTCAGTATTTCCACAACACATGAAGAAGACCAAAAGACTTCATTTCCAGAAGTGCACACTATCAACCACCACTGGACTTCTGACATCAATATATTCTCAACATGACTCAAGCATATTAGCAGATACCACAGTGGAAACAATTAATTTAAGACAGTCACATTTTTATTATTGAAAGCTCCTTTATAAATTTGCTCCTTCTAAATTTTTTCTGTTTTCCCCTCAAGTTATTTGTAGATGCCAGTCCTCAGACTGCACTCGTGGTTGTGTTTCAGTGGGTTTAAAAACTTTTGCTTTCATCTGTTGCCATTTTACATGTTCAGTCCTCAGCTGGAGATTATTTGATGTTCCATTAACTTCAAGTTGAACTTTGCTTGAAGTATAGCTATTATGAAATGCTACTCAAAGTCACCAATTTTCCTATCATTTAAAAGAACTGAATGCATTTTTATCTCCTTGGTTATTTCTCTGGCCTTACTGGTTTGTATGACCTTAGCCTCTCACAATCCATAATTACACTGCAGCTAAGATGTAAAAATGTTTTTTGTTTGGTTGGTTGTTTTCTTTTTAAATTGGATTCAAGTGAACTACATTTGCAGCTGCTTCACCAATTTCAGCTTGGTTTTAAGAGTTATTTGAAAGGAAGTTTATCAGAATAAAATTATTTAAAGCCACCAGGATCTGAGCTCCTAGCCTGGCAATTTAATGAGTCATAAAATGTCCTTTTCTTTGGTAACATACTGCAGAATGATGCCACCTTTTTCAGAGAGATGTTCTATTGAAATTGAAATAAAAACCACAGGCAGTAGGGAGAAACAGGTGTGTTTTAAAAGACTCACTTACTGACAGGCTTTAAAAAAGTAATTTAAGCTTTGAACCCTGGAAAGTCTTAGTAAACTAAGATTCTAATAGTCTTGAAGATGACAGCGAGGACATTTAAATGCTTTTTCACCGTAACTCTAGGTCTTTTATCCAACTTATATTAAAAATAGACATAAAAGCAGCCACAGAAGGTCTGTATTTCTTTCCATTTCCAGATGGGACTTCTGCACTGGAAACATACATGTCTTGTGCCATCCAAAAAGATAGAAGTCTCAGCTTATTTTAGCTAAAAGGGAAGAAGCATTGGAGACATTCTTAGTATAAAAAGACAGTATCCATGTAAACCAGTTTTTCATATCACCCACTGTCACCAAAATCAAAAAGTGGCAGCCTTCAGATAAATGCTGCAGCCAGAAAACACAAGTAGCTGATCCATTTATTTCTGTGGATTTCCTGCCTGCATATTTCCTTCCTTTAGTGATGCTATGTTGGATGGCTGCTGTTCTGAAGTATATTTTCTGTGTTCTTTAGAGGTCAAGGTGCAGATATATAGACAACCCTTTAGATAAGGTAAAGGAAATCCTAATACAGAATGTAGATGGACATCTAACCAAACAACCTTAGACTCTCTCACTCAGTGCTCATTTTACTCAATTTTCAAGTGTACTGCTCTCTGAACTGGGCCAGAAATCTCCAGGTGAATGAAAAATTTATCAAACATACTTCTTCAGTCATCTTAGAAAATTGAAGGAAGATTCAACAGGTGGATCTTCCTGGGGAGGCAGAGGGGAGGGAAATAATAAAATTGCCCAATTTAGGGTATGTGCTTGCACCAGTGTTAAGAGTGACTTAGCAGTTTAAAGGAACTTCTAGTGAAGAGCTGAGATCATAGGTTCATAGGATCATAAAGTTTATATGAGATATCCAGTATTCAGTTATTTCTCCATAAAGTCAAAAAATTAAACTGCATCAAAAGGAAAATATAACAAAGTCCAGTCCCGGAACAGTGTTCAAGTGATTTCATGTTGTTACCTTTTTCTTTCACACAAAAGAGAAGCAAAAAAGACTTGAATCTAGACCACCCATTTTCTGACTGGTAATCTGAAATATTTGGTGAAGAAAAAAGAAATATCACTACTAGTCTTTTGAATATAATCCTTCTAGTTTGTGAAACAAATGCTGATATATATATATATATTTCTACAAAACCCAAATACTATCTTGGTACTGTTGAGAAAAAATGTACTGATGACACAACTTTTGATCTAAACCAAATATTTTCGTGTGATTTTCTTCTGATGATTACAAGACTAGAATCAAAACTAGATTAAGACAAATCATTCAGGCTTGTTTAGCACCAACTATTCCCTGGAGCTGAATGTATGACTGGCACTGTGCTTTCATCCTCAGGACTACCGCATGAATCACATAAGAAAATATGTTGGTCATCAGTTCATATTATCATCAAATATTAAATGTAATTTTCTTTTTTCAATTTAAAATACCTCCAAAACAACAAAAGAATCACATTGCTTTTTCATTAACTGTCACCATATTTTCCTGTATATCCTACTCATAGGGCATGTTTCACAGATTCTCTTAAATAGATGCAGTTTGATCTGAATCAAATTACATCAGCATTGTATGATGCACTGAATAAACTGTCAAGAACAAGCAGGGCTGTGCTTAGTCTGTGCTTTTAGGTAGGACACTGTGACCCCAGCTTTGCCTGCATGTCATTCAAGCAGGACCTTAGGGGAGCTGACTGTCTTTCTATATGTGCCTGTAAGCATCCAAACCTTGTGGAGCTATACTAATGGAATACTATGCCTCTGGGTAGGCTTTGGGGTTTTACATGCTCCAGAAATTTCATATTCACTCTCTGGGATCATAGGAAAGACAACTGAGGATAATCAAATATTACAGTGCTGATGTACTCAATAAGCTGAAGATAATATTAGAAGTATAGTATAGTGATTCCTTTTCTTTTACAAACATCAAGTAAGCTCTCTGTTAACAATGATAAATCCAGATTGCTGTGCATTTTATGAAAATAATTAATAATAAAAAATAAACCCTCCAAATCTTGTACATTAAATCAGTGAAAATTTGGTATCCCAGACATTATGATGGTAGAGACTCAAATAATTGTGAGAGGTTAATACAACTAATGCAGCATTTCCACAGAAGATGAATGTGAGTCTTGTTGAAGTGGAAGATTAAGTTACTTTTCGTTTTGATATTATTATTTTACAAAAAAAAGTGCTTTGTTAGCTGCTGCATAAAGCTTTCAAATATGTGACACTGGACTACTTAGGAGCTAATACACTAACAGCATTCTACATGTAAATTGCAGCACACACAAAGAACTTAACTTACATATCAACCTGGAAGCTGTCTTTCCATTTGCTATTTAATGGACCCAGCAGCTTCGTTTATAATTTTTCATTCTCGTTTCATTATGTGAGCTTTCAGAGGCCACACTGAACACTGCCTGCAAGAAAAAGTGGATGGGGCATTCAAGAGGTACAACAGTTACTTCAAAAATATATATTTTAGACAGTATTCAGAATTTTTTGTGTACAGGAATCAAGGCATTACAACAAAGCCTGAGAAACAGTTAAATATTTTATACTAGGAAAGTTTTAGTTCCACACTATTCACTGTCCTTGTCAATCAGGAAAACTTAAAACATAGAACTATGTGGTCTTCTGTTAGGAAAAAGTGTTTATAAGTACTCTTTTAAAATTTTGTGTTACTCATTTCTGTATTTCCTTAATACACTTTTGCATAGTTTTGGATATGGTCAGTACCACCATTTATTTGCTCAGGGTTCATTGTAGTGTAGAACCATAAATGAAACCGCTTCATACAAGAGAAATAATAATAGGAACTAGCACAGATCTTGGTGGCATGAGAAATCACTTACAAAATGAGGTGAATCTACTCTGTCTCTTAGTCATGCATCTCTTGAAAAAAAACAGTGCACAATACTCTGCTTTTTTAATCTAAGATGTTAGTTGATGTAAAAATTCTTGACTGTAAAGGGAGGCCTGTCACCATCATGCTTTAATTTTTGCCATGATCAATGTTTTATCAAAGTGCAACACTTTTCCCCTGCAAAATCCCAAAGAATTACTGAAGTTGGTTCCCATTCAGCCTAGGTCTTTTCAGTTCTCCTCAAATGCCTCCCCACTGTAAATAACACTGTCATGGACAAAAAAGGTTTGACTTGGGGAGTTTTACTTCATTTAATATATTGTCAGTTAACACCAGCTTCTCATCATTGATGTAAGTATTGTCCTGAAAGAGGTGAGATAGCAGCCAAGATATATATGCACAGAACAATATTTATTGCAAACAACACTGGGGTCTTAACTGTTTTAAAGTAAAAGGCACCAGCACAATTGCACTGTTGGGAAATTGGGATATCAGAACAGGACACTGAAGCTATAATGCAAAAGGTATCTTAACAATCAAATGTACCACTAATAGTCAAATCAATCGATAAATTTATATACTACATAAATATTAGCAACTTACTTATTAACAAGTCTTATACTAGATCTAGAACACTGATTACTGATTTAAAAGGATCCTAAAATCTTAACATTTAAAACATAATGATGAAAGATCACTTAGTGTCAAATTAACTAATTCAGACCATGAGGGAGATAATATCACTCACCCTCGCATGGCCACAGTTGGGTGCCCCTTTGTCCCAGTCTTTGATTCTCAATAACTTAATTCTCTGACAGGCATCCCCACTGAAGAGGAGAAGGTGGAGCATGCCTCCTGGAAATGTGTACAGGAGTCTCTTTGATCAAAGATGGGACCAGGCTTTTATAGTATAAAGTGGATAGACTGCTGTCATTTAGCTATTTAGCTGTACTTCCAAAATCTCTCATTGGAGAGTAAAAGACAAACAGTGGAAAAAACCAGATGGGCCTTTTCTCACCAAGGAAACTCTTTCTTTATCTGTTTATTCTTATTTTGTCTGTTTCAGGCTTAGTTGTGGCTGGACTGGGCTCCATGTTCTTCAACACCAGAGAGAACTTGGCCTTCTGTTTTTACTTTCAAAGTTGTTACCAGCTCAGAGCTTGCTAGGCCCTTTCCTTTCCCATGGCAAGATTTCCATGCCAGGCCAGGGTCTGTAAAATTGAGAGACAAAAAGCCATTGAATCATAGAGGGAAACTGAGGCAGGCATATTGAGATGGAGCATCCTGCTACAAGTATTTGAGGGGAAAAAAACCACAACAAACACTTTAGCTGATTTTCTCTCCTCTTCCTAGTCTCAGTTTCTCTCATGTTTGATAAGGGCTACACACAATCTATTCTCATTTATTTGGTGAAGCAACAGGTAGCACAGGAGGCTGGGTTCCTATGTGTATTGGTTTTATCTGCTAATCCATGCTCCATACTGGTTCTTTCCCATTACTTTGGGCTCCTGCATTTTCCTGTGCTCTGGCATGTGTTGCCACAGGCCACAGTCCCTCCCCATACCAGTGTGGGTCACCCATAGCTGCAGTCCTTCAGGGCTATCTCCTGGGATATCTGTGGCAACTCTCCCTCAGTAATCTTTCTGCCTTAGCTTGGGTTCTCCACAGGCTGAAGTCCCTTAGGAGTGTTCCTGCCAGTGTCCCTCAGAAGTGTTCCTAATCCGGCATGTATCATCTCCTTCCTGGACTGTATCTCAAGTCATGCCCCCAGCTGTCTGTGGGCAGAGGCAAAGGGACAGCAGCCTGCCCCCCTCAGGTAGAAAAGCAGCCCCTGAGGAGCGCCAGCAACAAGGAGCGCGGCAAACAGGAGCAGGCAAACGGGGCGTGGGGCAGTAGAAGGGTCTGGCACAGCAGTTGGCACGGCACTTCCCGCAGGCAGGGCATGTGGAGCAGGGCCCAGGCCCCCTCTTGGTTCAGGGTAAGAACTTGGCTAGTGATCATCCCCCCTTGAAGAGGACCCAGCCATGGTATCCACCTGGGCAAAAACTGTTGCCAGGTGACAATGGCAACCCAGACGGAGGTCCCTCTCAAGAATGCAGCTGTCCAGGTCTCTGGCTGCACAGAATGTCTCAGCCTGGCAGTTGTATTGGAGGAGAACAGAGAGAACACCTGCATACGCTGTGACCAGGTGAATGGTCTACTCAGCCTAGTGGCTGAGCTGAAAGAGGAGGGAGAAAGATTATGGAGTATCCTGGATTGTAAAAGAAAAATAGATTTGTGGAGTAATAAACGTCCATCCTTGAGAAAAAACCTTAGGGTGGAGGCTTCACGAGAAGTAGAGGATCCTCTGCCTTCCTGTCACCTGGCAGAGGTAGAGGACCTGAGAGAAGAGGGGAACTGGAAGTCGGTCCCTGCTCAAGGGAACAGGCGAACCCGCTCCAGGCTTCCCTCACCTCCGTGTTTACCCCTGCAGAACAGGTATGTGGCCCTGGATCAGGAAAATCAGGTAACTGAGGTTACTGACCAAGGTCCGTCCAGGGAGTTGCCGAGGCAGTCTGCCCCATGCATTAGGACTGCCTCTGCTAAGAACAAGAGGAATGTAATTGTTGTGGGAGATTCTCTTTTGAGGGGAACTGAGGGCCCCATATGCCTGCCAGACCCAACCCCCAGGGAGATCTGCTGCCTCCCTGGGGCCCAGGTTAGGGATGTTACTGAGAAACTCCCAGGCCTGGTGCAGCCCTCTGATTACCACCCACTAGTGGTCATGCAGGTGGGCACTGATGAGATTGCCAAGGCAAGTCCCAGGGCCATGAAAAGGGATTTCAGAGAACTAGGCCAAATGTTTACAGGATCAGGAGCACAGGTGATCTTTTCCTCAGTTCCTTCAATGGAAGGAAAAGCTGAAAGGACTAGGAAAACATGACTGATTAACGACTGGCTTAGGGGCTGGTGCTGTTGGATGAACTCTGGGTTTTTCGATCATGGAGATGTTTAGAGAGCACCAGGTATGCTAGCAAACACTGACACAGAGCTATCAACAAGCGGGAAAAGGATTCTTGGCCAGGACTTGGCGGGGCTCATTGAGAGATCTTTAAACTAGATGTGAAGGGGGTAGGGGACAAAACTCCTTAATGGCTTGATGAACAGGACACTGGGCCTGCTGGCATTGGATGGGAAGACCCTGTCCCGCAGGGTGATGAGGAGCAAGTGGAAAGGCTGTGGGTACGCATTAAGGGGCAGGCTGGCATGGGCGATACAGTTGTGGGGGTCTATTACAGACCTCCTGATCAGGACGAGGGAGTTGATGAGGCTTTCTACAGGCAGCTGAAAGCAGCTTTGCAATTACAGAACCTAGTCCTCATGGGGGATTTTAACTACCCAGATATTTGCTGGAAGGCCTACACAGCCAGCCATTTACAGTCTAGGAGGTTCCTCCAGTGCATTGATGATAACTTCTTAATGCAAATAATGGACAAAACAACTAGGAGAGGAGCACTGCTGCATCTTGTACTCTCCAACAAGGAGGGTCTGGTTGAAGTGGTGATGGTCAATGGCAGCCTTGGCTGCAGTGATCACGAGATGGTGGAGTTCAGGATCCTGTGTGGGAGGAACAGAATACCTAGAAGGACCAACCCTGGACTTCCACAGGGCCAACTTTGGCCTCTTCAAGCAATTACTAAGAGAAATCCCATGGAACAGGGTACTAGATGGTAAAGCGGCTCAAGACAGTCACTCAACATTCAAGGGCCACTTCTTGCAAGCTCAGGATCCGACCATCCCAATAGGTAGGAAATCAAGTAAGGGAACCAGGAGACCAGAGTGATTAAAAAAGGAACTACTGGGCAAACTCAATTGGAAAAGGAGAATCTATGGATCATGGAAGGAGGGGCTGGCCACTTGGGAGGAATACAGGACTGTTGTCAGAGGATGTAGGGAGGCAATTAGGAAAGCTAAGGCCTCCTTGGATCTAAACCTTACTAGTGAGGTCAAAGACAATAGAAAGGGCTTCTTCAAATACATTGCAGACAGAACTAACACTAGAGGTAATATAGGCCCACTGCTGGATGAGGTGGATGCCCTGGTAACAGAGGATATAAAGAAGGCAGAGGTACTGAATGCCTTCTTTACTTCGGTTTTTACTGCTGCAGACTCTCCCCAGGAGCCCCAGATCCCTAAAGCCCCAGAAGAAGTCAGGACGAAGGAGGAGTTTGCTTTGGTAGATGAGGATTGGGTTAGGGATCGGTTAAGCAATCTGGACATCCATAAATCGATGGATCCGGATGGAATACACCTGCGGGTGCTAAGGGAACTGGTGGAGGTCATTGCTAGGCCACTCTCCATCATCTCTGGTAAGTCGTGGCCAACAGGAGAGGTGCCTGAGGACTGGAGGATAGCAAATGTCACTCCAGTCTAGAAAAAGGGCAAGAAGGAGGACCCGGGTAACTATAGACTGGCCAGCCTCACCTCCATCTCTGGAAAGGTGGTGGAACAACTAGTTCTTGGCACTACTTCTAGGCATAACAAGGATGAGGGGGTCATTAGGAGCAGTCAACATGGTTTTACCAAGGGAAAGTCATGCTTGACCATCCTTATAGCCTTCTCTGAAGAAGTAACTAGGTTGATAGATGATGGTAGAGCAGTAGATGTGGTTTATCTTGATTTCAGTAAGGCATTTGACACTGTGTCCCACAGCATCCTCATAGATAAACTGAGGAAGTGTGTTCTTGATGATCAGATAGTGAGGTGGATCCTGAACTGGTTGAAAGGAAGAAGTCAGAGACTTGTGGTAAATGGGACAGAATCTAGTTGGAGGCCTGTGACTAGCTGAGTCCCTCAGGGGTCGGTACTGGGACCAGTACTATTCAATATTTTCAGCAGCAACCTGGATGGGGGAACAGTGTGCCCTCAGCAAGTTTGCTGATGACACTAAGCTGGGAGGAGTGGCTGACACACCAGAAGGCTGTGCTGCCTTTCAGCAAGACCTAGACAGGCTGGAGAGCTGGGCAGGGAGCAACTTGATGAAATTCAACAAGGGCAAGTGCAGAGTCTTGCATCTGGGGAAGAACACCCCATGTACCAGTACAGGTTGGGGGCTGACCTGCTGGAGAGCAGTGTAGGAGAGAGGGTCCTGGGGGTCCTGGTGGACAGGAGGATGCCCATGAGCCAGCAATGTGCCCTTGTAGCCAAGAAGGCCAATGGCATCCTGGGGTGTATTAGAAAGGGTGTGGTTAGTAGGTCAAGGGAGGTTCTCCTCCCCCTCACTTCTGCCTTGGTGAGGCCACATCTGGAATATTGTGTCCAGTTCTGGGCCCCTCAGTTCAAGAATGACAGGAAACTGCTTGAAAGAGTCCAGCACAGAGCCACAAAGATGATGAAGGGAGTGGAACATCTCCCTTATGAGGAAAGGCTGAGGGAGCTGGGTCTCTTTAGCTTGGAGAAGAGGAGGCTTTTTTCATTGACGTCCAGTGATAGGACAAGGGGCAGTGGATGCAAACTGGAACACAGGAGGTTCCATGTAAATATCAGAAAAAAGTTCTTTACTGTGAGACTGACAGAGCACTGGAACAGGCTGCCCAGAGAGGTTGTGGAGTCTCCTTTGCTGGAGACATTCAAAACCCGCCTGGACGCGTTCCTATGTGATGTGCTCTAGGTGATCCTGCTCTGGCAGGGGGGTTGGATTAGATGACCTTTCAAGGTCCCTTCCAACCTCTAAGATTCTCTGATTCTGTGATCCTGTGATAAAGCTAAAGCAGAATGAGGAAAAAGCATACTAGCAAATATAAAATAATATTTCAAAAGCTTTTATAAATACATATGCTGAGAAAAACAAAGGTAAATTTTACTTGGAAATGCTAGGCTAATGCATCTGATAAAAGCAAATCTGAAATGCTGGCATTTAACATGACACATCTTTCAGAAACTGTAACATTTGCAAGAGGCCATAGACTGATGATGGAATTGAACATAAGGGTAGAGCACTTTGAATCAGAGATAAACAGTCACTTTTTTTACACTCTGATGCAAGGTGGACACTTTGCTGCCAGAAAACACAACTGAATTTGAACCCTGCAAGTCACCCTGAAGACTGCTGAATAGAAGTCATTGCCAGAGTGCTTCAAGGATTGACAGAAAAGGTAAAACTCAAAAATCATCTATAAAGAGGGATTAGGGTAAAATGGAATATATGGTCTTATTTATTTTTTTTATTTTCAAGATAACTGAAGCTGAGGAAAAAGTTGTCCAAGAAAAATACCTGAAGGGTGGATGTCAAGAATGGGCCAGTCTCTTTTCAGTGGTGTCCTGTGATAGGGTGAAGGGAAATGGCTCCAAGTTACAATACAGGAATTTACACCTCAACGTAAGGAAAAACTTCTTTACTGTGAGAGTGACAGAGCACTGGAACAGGCTGCACAGAGAGATTATGGACTCTCCTTCTCTGGAGACTTTCATGACCCGTCTGGATGTGTTCCTGTGTGATTTGCCCTAGGTGTTCCTTCTTCAGCAGGAGAGTTGAACTCGATGATTTTCAGAGGTCCCTTCCAACCTCTATGATTCTATGATAATATGAAAAATAATAGAAAGCTTTTCCCTTCAAAGAATAGAGTGGAGAAATATTACATTTACTATATAAATCCTTTCTGACTGGTAGTTGACAGATTACCAATTGGTTGCTCAAATGCGAGGATAAGTACTTTATCTAAATTTCTTTGACTTTATTGTCATATTTTTCTTCTCTGCCAACATCTGAGCTTCCAAAAGGCAACTTTGAGAAGAAGAATCCAGGAAATCTCTTCATATGTTTTCATCACCTTATAGTGTGAATACACTGTACCAGATTACTTATGCAAAGACACAGAAAAGCAATTAATACTAAGGAGCACTTAAGACTAAGGGTTTGCTTAGTAAAAAAATCCAAGTGAAATTTTAGGCAGGTACAGGAGTTGTTATACTCTGTGGGCCAAATCCCAAGAACTCTGTGGCACTATTTCAGCTGATCTTTTTGTGGTTGGCCTCAGCCTCCCTAATGTGGAATTGCCTTACAACAGCACAAAAGGTAGTGCTGACAGCAAAGGAACATTGAAACAGAAGCGGCATGAAAAATATTGGTACTTCCTAGTTCAGCAAATATTAGCAGTACATCTTTGACTGAAATGGAGTTCTGCCAAGATGTCTCTGCTGAAACCAGTACCTGAAAATGTAATTTTAATACTGCATTACACTCAGGAATTTGAAACAGTTTAGTGAAGGTGTACTAGTGTGGTATCTTCTAATGGTAGCATTTCTCAATAGCTGCCACACCATAGCATCTGCAATAGAACAGTGTTTTCCTGTTTCGAAGTGGAAACTATTTTGGTGTCTTCATTATCAGAGAGGTTACTGTAGCCTTTTATTAAGTATAAATTACTGCACAACATCTACAAGGCGAAAAAGGTCATCAGCTCAAATCTAACTTGACAATGGACTATTTTACAAAGCCACTTCATGACTGCATTAAAAGAATATCTAACAAAAAGGGAGGAGGAGGTACCTGGACATTACTGCATTTCTTGCCTTTTCTGTGAGAATGCCACTGTCCTTTGTAGGCTTGAAAGGATTGCAGCACTTAGTGCTGTTAAAAAGATACTGATGAAAAAAAATGAGCAGAGTTGTTTTCTTAATTTAGATAAAAGCTAGTCACTGCTTTTTCTTCCTTGCTTCTTTCACGCTGTGATAAACATATATAAAATGTTTGGAACCAGCTATTTTGCTAGCACGTAGAAGCCTGTAGCATCAAGCATTAGTATCCACCTGATACAATTCATAGTTGAAACTTCTTGTATGTTCTTTAAAAACAGTACATAAAAGTCATTAAATGTTATTTATTTTGGGGGAAAGTATGGAAGAAATTGAAGTTCAAAACAGCAGTTTTGAAATACAACCACTGGCCCAGGTTCTGTCCTTACGACATGGGCCTGAAGGACACTGATGACAGACATAAATGAATGGATTAAGCATTCTGCACTTCCTTCTTCATTAGAAGCAAGTGTGAGTGTAGGGTGAGCCTTGCATATCATGAGGGTTTGGTAGTCTGGTAGCCTATGCAATCTGAAGTCATTTTCTGTTCTGTGAATGTAAACAAAAGAGTTCATACCCCTGTGCAAGAAAGACTGGTTAGTGTTTAGCCTATACAGATTTGAAAGACAGGATAAAATGAGGAAAAGGGATAAAACAGGGAAAAGAAAATTTAAAAATAAGTTATTTCCACTGTGTCCTGTATGAAAAGTAAGGAAATTAAACTAAATTGGAGCCTTTGTATCAATTATGATGCACAAAGCAAATCTCCGTGCCTCACCAACTAAAGTTCATACTTTGGCATCTGCTTCTGACTCAAGCCCTAAGGATAAACTGTTCTTCATAAACACTTCCTGACAGTCATCAGGCCTTTAGAACCTTGTTCTTATGTTCCATCTGAGCAGCTTCTGTAAGAGTCTCTGCATGGATAGAATTGACATTACTACTGCTACTGCTGACACCACCCAGCCCTGGACATCCAGACCATGCAGGACCTCTCCAAAGGACCAAGGAGTCACAAAGAGCCTGTGGGTTGATGAAGTAGGTGTGATGTTGTTGAGGTAAAAGAAAGACTGAAGCCCTACTTTTGGGAAAAGATTATTGGTAGGATAATAGGGGATGCCAGTGGGAAAAAAGGTTGTGTTCCAGACTTCTGCAGAGGCAGAAAAAGAGTTTAGGATTAGGATTCAGCTTGGGGACATAGAATTCGTTAGGAAGTGTGGGAATTGGGGTGCATGGATATGGAGCTTAGAGAAGCATGATGTGTGAAAGGATGCTGAGAAAAGTGGAGTTTAAGATTAGATTTATTTATTTATTTTTTTATTTCAGTTACAGAAGGAGTTCTTTTGGATGGCAAATGCAACCGACAATTTACCAGTTGATAGACCATTCAAAAATTCTATGAGAAGTGAGAAATTTAATGAAGGTAACATCTCTATTGATGGAATATTCTTTCATATAGTGGAATAAATCTGATTCTTGCCTGATAGTTCAGGTGGAACCCCAAGTTAGTATTAGCTGTGGTTATTTGAAAGTTCAGACACAAGGGAGAAGTAAAGATGCCAGATTAGAAGCCAGATTTCCTTAAGGTCCTCCAGCAGCTCTGATATGAAGTCAGATCATTTATTCTGACCATCAGATTTGAATCACACTCAAAACTTCTAATAAAACAAAACAAAAAAACAAGTTGAAAACCTTGAATGAAGATTCTGTTAGTTATCCAAGCAACCTGATCACGTATTCTATACTATCTTCCTAGTGAACACATTTTTCCTAATGTCTAATCTGGTCATCCCAACCTGCAATATGTGACCATTGCTCCTTATTTTTTGCCTGACATTTGTTTGAGTCTGTCATCCTCATAACTACTCTCCAAATGATCATGGTTCCATCTTAGCTCCTCCACCAAACTTGACCAGAGTAATTTCTTTTAGCACTTCTTGCTCCTGATGTGACTTGCTCCATTTTCTCCACATTCCTTTCAAACTGGAAGTCCCAAAGTGGACAAAGTATTCTGGACACAGCCTCCCCAGTATTAAGTGGGCAGACATAATAACTTCCCTCAGTCTGCTGACCATACTCCTCCTCTTTCAACACACTGTGCATTTTGGCTTACTCATAAGGACAGAACACTTCTAGTTCATGTGCAAAACCTGACTTTCTCAGCATGCTTGCTACTCAGACCACTGTTTCCTGACTGTATAGATTTGTGGGATTAATTTATTTTTCACTTCAATTGCAGAATTTTGCAGTGCTTTTCCCTCACCCGCATAGCTACATTTCATCACAGAATGCAATCAGGTTGGTCAAGAAAAATTTGCACAGAAGGTCTCCCTGATTGCTATATTATGCTTAACCTTTTTGGAAATTTGCTAGGATGTCCTCCATTATATTTCTAGGGACTGAAGAGAGACTAATTAGAATTAGGTGTCCCTCTTGCCTTAACAAAGACAGGCATAATGTTAATCTTTTTCCACTAGTCAAAGACCTTCCATCAACACCACAGTTTTTCACTGAGTATGACCATGCAAGTGTCCCTGTAATCTCATCAGTCAGTTCTTTCAACACCCTTTGGCAGGTCCCATCCGGCCAAAGAAATTGTAAATTATTGCAGCTTTCTTAAGTAGTCCCCAGACTGTTGCTTTCCCACTGCTGACTTTCTCTCTCCTTCTGAAACCACACCTGCATGCACAAAAGTCAAGGAGCAAGTTTCACCTATGAAGGTTGATGCTAAACTGATGGTACCCTGTCTTTTCTACACTGTACATCAGGGAGGCTGTACCCCCCTTTCAACAGCAGACTACACTTTCTCTGAATCTCCTTTGGTTACTTGACTTCTTATAGGATCCCTTCTAGCACTTCTTTGTATCTCTTACTAGTTTTAGTGTCAACTGGAGATTTATTTTTTTTCATCTTGTCCCAACATGGCCAAGCAATGTCTGTGTCCTCCGACTCCCCTAATTTCAGTCTATGCAGACCCTCTCTGTTATTTTTCATTAGAGAGGAAAATCTGCTAAAGAATTAGGTTATTTATTAAGATATACTAATACTCTAGTTCATAGGTTCACTACGCCCTCGATTGAATATTTTATTGTTATCTCGTGTCTGTAAATTATGCTTACCTCAAGCCAACTTAATGTAAACCTGCAAGTATAAACACTTAGTATCTAAAATAGACAACTCCGTGATAAAAGAGGAAATTAAAAAGTCTACATTCATTCACATTATTCTAAGGTTGCATTAGAAGGTCTGCCTTTCCATCATTCAAGAGAGACTTGCTCTCTCTCAATAAACTATACAGGAATTACACTGTATATTTTCTCTCTTTTAGGGGACTATGTTGGGTTTAATAGTCAATCTTTCCTCTGAAGTCTTTCAAAATATCTGGTTTAGCTTAATATTTCATCCTCTAGATTTATTTTACTTTCTCCTCAAGTAGGAAGCAGTCTAGCCAACCTCTTATTAGAAGAGGTTTCATTCCATAGATAAGTAAATCTTTCTTTGTTGTTGTATTTGTTATCATTTAGAAGTTAATAGAGGAAAAAACAATTCTTTGCTTCAATGTAGTGTTAAAACTCTGATCTCCATCATCCTCTTCCAGTAATTGTTTTAAATTCTTCACTGTGGAAAGAACAGTTCATCGAACCTCATGTTCTACACATTTTTCCTTTACATTAAAAACATAAATACTACAAACAGCAGCAGACTTACTGTATGCAGTGTAAAATTGGATTTTGATTGAGACCAGACAAAACAGAAGTCAGATTACTTAGGGTAAAAAAAACATTAGGATTGATTGAACCTCACAATATTCCTTTTAGGCATGTTGTTAAACTGGTTTATATCCTCACTATAAATGAAAGAATGAATAATAAGAGGTGTGTTCTTACTGTTGATCAAAATTAGGATGACTGATTAAATGAAACATATTATAGAGTCAGCTTGTAGACTGGAAGGTCTCTGTTGTGGTACAGTGTGAAGGTGTCAAAATGTTGTTTCTGAATTTGAGTCAGATGTGACTGTTTATGATTATATCTACTATAGAAGATACATGCTATATATATAAAAAAAGGCTATACATTTTTTACTGATAGAATCCTTACCTTAATCAGTCTTCGATATATAAATATAACAGTAAATTAATACACTCCCTAAAAAAAAAAGAAACAATAGTTGTAATCTTAAACTATACTTGACACAAGAAAGGTAGTAGATCCCTGAATTCCAATTAAGAATATCAGAAATGGCTTTCTCAGAAACAAACCTTATGGCAAGTAAAAGCTTCCCTCTTGCAAAATCAGATGGCAGCTTTCTTCGATGCTCCAAGAGCTGTGAAAGACTAAAGGTTTTGCAGTAATATAGTTTAATAGTTCAGATTCCTGAATAGGAATGAGAAAGGTAGAAAGAGAGGAGATGGATTGTCTGAACCAGAAAAGGTGTACATTAAGTACTTAGGCATTACTCAAAGATAAAATTAGTAAAACTTAACCAGACATCATTATAATACCCTTTCTTTCAACTTGGATGGCAGGGAAGAAAAGGGATATACAGGGAGTTATGATAGTTAATACAGATATTATAGATAATAGCGAGAGAGATGTAAAATAGCTATTTGTGCCTTTTTTTATGTTCAGTGGGAAAAATGGGAAATATGGAATCAGGACTAAGGGTACAAGCAAAACCAATATTGTATAGGTGGCAAACATCTATCTTTGTCTTAAGAAAGCATTCAACCTGAAGGCAAGCATCTAAAGAATATCTGTAAGAACACCAAGACATAAGAATGAGTAACCCAAAATCTTGTTGAATCCGCATCATTTAGGTCTACATTTTTTAAAAGAACACATTATACTTATGGCCTACTCTGTAACTAAATAGCTAAAATATATAGGCAATAAGTATAATCAGTATAAGTCTTTGAATAAGTCCAGAGAAACACAAATACCAGTAAACTGCAGTAGTACCACAGTTAATGATGCATGTTTCTCTGACAGATGAGAACAGCATTGCATTAGGCATTACAGAGAATCACCCCACCACAAACTTTGGATCAGCTCATCAGTGATGACTTATATAACTAGAACAAGAGCCATCCAATGTAGTGTGATATTTTTAAAGGTGGGGGTTTTTTTCCTCATTTAGGTGAATATACAGAAAAGCATGTTTAATAAAGGTTCCTGGGATTAAAGTAAATTTACACTGATGGCAAAAACAGTGATAGAAGGCTAAATCAATCAATTAATTGATCAATCAATCAATAAAACATTTATAGAAAAGTGACTCCACTTAAAAAAAACACCAAACAAACAACTAAACAAAAAAACCTCCACCAACAAGGTTTAACAAGGATACAGCGAAAAAAATCACAGGGAAAGTCACATTGTCCAAGTAAAAATAGAAACAAAGATACTCTCCTTTGAAGGACTTTAAAATGGTACAGAGAAAGATAAAGGTTGGCAAAAAAAAGGATCATGTTATGAAATGTGAAATAAGGAGTTTAGCACTCATATTGCTGGTACTGATAAAAAAATAAACTCTAGATATTAAACGGGGCAAATCAAAGAGATTGAAAAGAAGCCTAGAAAACCAAGTTAAAAAAGAATCCCATCATTATCTTGAATCATTAGGAAATCAGCAGGCAGTTCACATAAAAGGAATGGTATTACTTCTATCCAGCACGTGAGTCAGGCCTCAGGAATTTTACATTGTAAAACATTTCAGCTTCCTTTAACTTTCTTTCAAATTTGGGACTCAAGGTTACAGTGAGACCAAGTAATCTCTTTTCAAGGGATACAAACTTAGTATTTTTTAAATGAAAGCAAAGTTTCTCATACAACAAAGATTCAAAGGTGCTGAGATTTTAAAAACATATGAAATATTACAATACTGTGGTAAAGTTATGGAAGCTACAATGCTGATTAACTCAAGTGTGCAACTGTTTGCTGACTAGGGATGCCAAGAGAGGAAAAATGGAAAGTCTTTAGGTTGAGATACCAAAGCAAAGATACCATGGCTCAAACCAGGACATACCACTTCATTAAAACTGTGATGATGACGTTCCACAACACTTATTGCACACATGTATGTATCTCAAATAAAAGAGCATAAAGAGCTTTTGCTGTTGCCATTTCAGAAAAATTTTAGATTTACATAAGATTTAGAAAAATTATGAGGAAATTTCTGAGGGTATATTTTTAAAGCCATTATGCAATCAACAGTGATAATTCAAAAGCCATTGTTTTTTTTTTTATCTTCAGTTATATGAACTTGGCATGAAATTCAACAAGACCAAATGCAGGATCCTGCACTTTGGCCACAATAACCCCAGGCAGTGCTACAGACTGGGGGAAGAGTGGCTGGAGAGCAGCCCAGCAGAGAGGGACTTGGCAGTATTGGTTGACAACAGGATGAACATGAGTCAGCAGTGTGCCCAGGTGGCCCAGAAGGCCCATGGCATCCTGGCTTGTATCAGGAATAGTGTGGCCAGCAGGATAGCGATGTTATTCTCCCCCTGTACACAGCACTGGTGAGGCCTCACCTCAAGTACTGTGTCCATTTCTGGGCCCCTCACCTCAAGAAGAATACCGAGGTGCTGGAGCAGGTCCAGAGGAGAGCAGCAAGGCTGGTGAAAGGACTAGAGGGAAAGTCTTATAGGGATAGGCTGAGGGAGCTGGGGTTGTTTAGCCTGGAGGAGACTCAGGGGGCACCTTATCAGTCTCTTCAACTACCTGAAGGGTGGTTGTAGTCAGGTGGGGGCTGGGCTCTTCTCTCAGGCAACTAGAGATAAGACAAGATGGGCACAGCCTGAAGCTGCACCAGGGAGGTTTAGGTTGGATATTAGGAAGCACTTTCTCACTTAAAGGGTGATTAGACATTGGAATGGACTTCCCAGGGAAGTGGTGGAGGCCCCATCCCTGGATATGTTCAAGGAAAGGCTGGATGTGGCACTTAGTGCCATGGTCTAGCTGATGTGGTGGTGTTAGGTCTTAGGCTGGACTTGAAATCTCAGAGCTCTCTTATGGCCTCAAAAATTCTGTGATTCTGTAACATACATCATATCCTTGCACACAGACAAATGCACGTTAAATGAGTTTTTACTTTGTACTCAAGGCAGACAACTCCACCTCTAAATAGTTACTGTGCTTCTTATCTTCACTACTAACATGGTGGATAAAATACTGTTATTAAAAAAAAATGTTCAGGGTAAACTATTTAAAAGAAAGCCAGTAATGAACCTATACTGAAATAGTAAGGTAGCTTCTTACCAAGTAAAAAAACTACTGTCTTTGGGAGATTTCACTTTTAAAATACTCATGACATCAGTTCTGCATTTTACCATAATTATTTAGTAGTCTTGTTGTTCTTGATGACTGGATAATTTGAGAGATTAGCAGGTCATTTGTAACCATGGAAATAATGTTGCCTGCATATCTAATAGACTAATTTCCACATGAAGCAAGGCAGTAGTTGTTTATTTACCTGCTTGTTAAATGCTATTTTGAACTACCTTGTTTTCCTCAGGGGAATTGTCACTCAGTTTCTGAAAAGAAAAACAAAAAAGGCAAGCTATATCTTTACACAGCTACAATGAGTATACACTTTCCTATATTTTCTGTAAACATATATTTAGCCATATTTCTATATTTAAACTTTTTTTTATTATTGTCTTCTTTTACATTTTATGTAGAGACTTACAGTGTTAAGGATTACTTATTTTAAAGAAAATCCATAGGATTTTTAAATTTCCGGTTACTAGCCTCAATACACAGATTGCATATATATGTTTCTTATTCTCTCCCATCTGTGAGACAAAATGTTTAATTCATCTTCATTTCACCATAGAAAATACTTTTTTAAAATTATTTTTTATTTTGTTATACTAAAGGATTCTTATGTTAAAGAGATCTGGGATCAAAGGATTTGCTCTTGTGTTACTTGATGTAATCAAGATTAAAAGGATCTATTTTTTACATGCAAGATGTATAACATATCTATGAAGTAGTGTTCAAGCAAGCACATCTTAAAAGGTCACAGAAAATAAGAGTCACATAGTGACTCACCTATTTTCTCAAGTATTTTCTCCCCTTTCACAACTACAACATTGTCGTCATAATTTAGGATCAAATCTTTCTTATGAACACCCTAACAAATTCCCAGCAGATTAAGCTCACATTCTATTATATTCCTTCTGTCACTAATTCAACTAAAATCTGTTAATTTTTTCCATAGCACTTGCTTAATTTGAAGTTCATGTCATGGCCAGCTGACAACTAGATGTCTTCATCTTCACTAAATTTGAAGCTGTCTAAAAGCTATCATCAATCACTTGTTAAAATAATCATACTCTGTTGACATCTTAATTATTTTAATAGGCAAATTACACAGCAATGTGACGTTGAAATATTAAATGAAAAATATGTTCCAAAATTCACTTCCCAAACTTTCCCAATTTTATTACCACTTAGATGTAAGTATTAATAAGGTCCCTCCAGGCTAAACAGTCCCAGCTTTCTCAGCCTGTCCTCATAAGGGAGATGCTTCAATCCCCCAGTCATCTTTGTTGCCCTCTACTGGACTCTCTCTAGTAGTTCCCTGTGTCTTGAACTGGGGAGCCCAGAACTGGATGCAGTATTCCAGATGTGGCCTCACTAAGGCAGAATAGAGGGGGACGTTGACCTCCCCCAACCTACTGGCCACACTTCCTAATTCATCCCAGAATATCATTTGCCTTCTTGGCTACCAGGGCACACTGCTGGCTCACGGATAATTTACTATCTACCAGGACTCTCAGATGCTTCTCAGAACTGCTTTCCAGCGGGTCCACCCATAACCTATGTCCATGTCATTCTTCCTCCCCAGCTGCAGGACCCTATACTTGCCCTTGTTGAACCTCATAAGGTTCTTCTCTGCCCAGCTCTCCAGCCTGTCCAGGTCATGCTGGATGGCAGCACAGCTCTCTGGAGTGTGGGTCACTCATCCCTGTTTAGTAATATCAGTGAACTTGCTGAGGATACACTCTGTCCTCTCATTTAGGTAACTAGGTTGTGGACTGGATATGAATATGTTGAACAAGATGGGACCCATCATGAGGTCCTTTCCAGTCTGAGCAATCCTGTGATCCTGTCATCTTATGAAAGAAGATAAGAGAGGTCAAACACCAAGAGATGATGCTTCTAGAGAATACGTGAGACTAACATATCATTTCCACTTCTCCAGAAGTTCAAGCTTCTTTAGATGGTGGGACTGGACTTACTCTATTTTTATCATTCCATGGCTCTTATGTCTTTCTTTCCTGTCACTGTATTATTCTGATGAACAGATTTTCTCCTTTCCTCCCATTTCTCTCTCTCCAATCTACCACAATAGTTACTGCTAAATGTCTTATCTCCCTAGCAGCCACTCATCTGAAGGTGGGGATGGAAGGAAAAGAGAACGGACTGAAATCTGGCTAATGGGAGACAGAATTAGAAGTGGTGCCCACCCCACAATATGTTCATCTTAATATTCATCTCAAATATTCACCATGTGCTGTGTATAGAAGGAAACAGGGATGAGTAATCCGTATTTTCATAATTTTCACATCATAATATAATTTGCTTATATTATTCATAATATGGATAGTGGATGACAAATCATGCTACATTATCAAAGTATGAAGGAAATGTAATTTATCTATTTCCTTCCAGTCTATGTTTTTTAATAAAATGATACTGCCAAGACTTAAATCTACATTCAGTCCTGGGAAAGATAAAGAATCTTTATGTGTTTTAAGGAATATTTAAAGCTTTGAGCATTAACGAAAAGAACACTGACAATTTATACCTGCTGGAGAGGAGATAACTTCATTTGTAAGTAACCTAAGTGTTTTTTTTGTTATTGTTGTAACAGAGCTAATCTTCTACAAGACAAAAAAAAAACAACAACCCTACAACACCTACTTAAATCAATTATGTGATTTATTTTGTGCTGTTTGAGTCTCTTGACACCATTGACACGTTCTGTAAGGTCTTTATTGTTTTTTTACTATCTTTGCTCACAGGTTGACACCTACCATAGCAAGGGCATGCAGTGCCACTATAATATAATTTTAAAATTCCTCTTCTGTCCTTACTAGTGAATATTTTGTTTTAAATGCTCTAGACAGAGATTAGCTGCACACTTTTAGCAAAATATTTTTTATAAGAGCTATGTTAAACTTTCATTAAACAAAGTATATCTATGTCCTAATATTTTATATATTTAATTAAAAAAATATATCATTAAATCATTAAATTAAATGTGCCTTTCTACTGATTCATGACTTGCTCTGTGACCTGCATTTTCTGGGATGGTCCAGATGGAGAAGTGAATTAATTATATTTTGTGTGGAATTCAAAAAGCCTTAGGAAGGAAAAAACAAAAAAGTTTTAAAAAAATTAAAACAGCAAAGAAACAATGGGCATCTAAATGGAAAACAAAACAAAAACAACAAAACCAAACAAATAAAAACCCCATCATTACCAGAAAAAAAAAATGGAGCTGAATATTTAAGTTCAGGAACACAGAATGTTAGAATTCACCATACTTCATCATACATTCTTTCTAGATGGGTATCTCTGTGGTTTTATAATAGTAATAGAAGTGTGTGTTCTGCTATTTATTGTAAAATAAATCAAGCTGAATTCATATTTTCCTGATGTCAGAGGAATAATAAAAGAGAATTAGTGAGTTACAACATATGCTTTGAAATGCCAAGGTTTTTTTACTTAAAAAAATAATGTTTGTTTTCCTATAAGATCCTGATAGGCTGACCTACTATCTATAATCAAAAAGATGAGGTTTTCATTTGATTGAGTGAGGTAATGTTTTAATGTTGACAATAACAGTAACAGCAAATGCATTGTATGTATCAAGCAGTTCTGCTTTTCCATATACTGTTTATTGTCTTTCATCCTAGTAATAATGACTTGAAGGAGACAGTAATGAGTTGTTCATGTTAGCTCATGTCACATGAATTCCTTCTTTGGCATGTGTTCTGGGATGTGGAGAAGAACACTGATATTTCTGGGATATTGATATTTCTGAAATTATCTCATACACAGAGCTAGATGGAATTCAAACTTATTACACAGTATTCAAGAAATAACCACTTTCAAAGAACTATATGCTGGCTTCAAACTTACAATTAAAGGCAGAAAGCAACTATGAAATACATTAAGAAATTAGGGAGCTGCAAAGATTGAAACGCAAATATAATTACATATTTCATTTACTCTTATGTACACTGAGTAAAATTCAAGTCAAGCTGTGATATGGGAGTTACATTTTTAGACATTATAAATTACCCTTTTTTGAAGGCTTAGAGAAACCACAAGAAGCAAGGCAACCCCAGAGAATCACACTAGTCTTAGTTCAAAACAGATCTTTCAGGCTTTATCTGTACAGCGAGATCTCAGAAATCTTCCCACATCTTTTCACCTCCTTCCCTTTCCTCTTTCTCAATATATTCAGATTCTCCTGGAAGAAAACCATGTGTGGGAAGGGAACTGTGAATACTTTGAAAGTCACAACCAGAGAGCTGGGGAGATGGGTTGGTTTCCAGAGAACACTATTAAATTAAATGCAATTGCCTCTTTTTAAGTGAACCTTTGAATTGCTACTTTGCGGAGACAGTGATCAAAACATATTCAAATTCTACATGATGTAGGAATAAAAGGGTTAACAAAGTTCAATGAACAAGGGAACTGCATAAATGTGAGAAAGCTAATTATTATGAAATTGAAAGGGTAGAATGAAAACAGACTTCAAATTTCTGAGGAAAATAGGCCTCAAAATCCCAAAGTGGCATCTGAACATGAAAGATGTCAAAGCGCATAAAACTGGCAATTCAAATTGAAAACCATAATAACTCAGGTAAAAAATATGTTGAGAATCTGTATGTTAAAGGTATAAAGGCTCATAATAAAATATTTTTCAAAAAAAATCAAAAGCAGAGGACTTCTCAAAGAATGAAAGCATATGATGGAAGCATATGAGGAACACTCATACACAAAGGCTGCATAAGAAGATTGCAGAAAAAGTAAGTGAATTTCTGGAACTCTGATCAATTCAAAGGCAATTCAGAAGATTCCCAGATTATGTTTTCAATTTGCAGCATGAATTTAAGGAAATATTCCCAATTGAATCTTTCATGACTTAGATTAAAAAGAAAAATATATTTTTAAAAAACCTAAATTAACAACTACACTGAATAGGACTAAGTAATTTTCAACAGACATGTAAAGAGCTCTCATACGAAGCGATAGGGATCTTTGCTATCATGTGTAAGCTGTTTCTTAAATCAATTCTTGTAGGCAGAGTAATGGAAGCTGGCGAATATGACAAAGCATTTTGAAGGGCTTTTGCTGAGAACTGAGGATTTGAATGACATGGACCAGTTTAACTGGTAAAACCTATGTAAAGAGAAGACCTAGGTAAGACACAGATAGATGCAGTTAATATGGGTATTGTAGAGGAAAATCATCCCTTAAAAACCTATCTGCTTTTTCAAACTGTCACTGAGTATGTGGATAAGTAAAGAATAATATTTCTAGTTTCAAAAAGCTTTCAACAAGGTATCACATTAATATATTAAGTTTGGACCTTGGCTGCTCAATATAAGCATAAATATTTGGAAACATGAGGAAGTGATATTTTCAAATAATTCCAAATTACCCCACAGCGTAAAAATCAAAGCTGTCTATAAAGAGCTCAGGAGGATTTCTCCATAGTTGGTGACTCAAAGATAAAATGGTATATGAAATGTAAAATTAGTAAGCAAAGAATAATGCACTCAGAAGGAAAACAAACAAACAAACCCCACAAAACTTAGTAATACCTATGAAATCATAGTCTCCAAATTGGATATGCAGGAAGGATTCCTTCAATCTGGACAGATCACTGGGAAAATATGTTTAATGGGCATAGGTAGTCAAAAAGCAAACAGGATCTTGGGGAATACCCCAGTGGAACAGAGCGTGGAACAGAGACTAGAAAAGTTCAATAAATAATCTGATCTGTTACAATTAAAAATATTGTCTGGGATTTAAAACAAGAGCATGGCAGAACTAGAAATAAGTTAGAGATAAGAGTAATACATGGATTATTTGGCATATGTAATTACTTCCATATAAACTGTAACTAAGTTCAGAAAGGTATGACTGAAGAACAGGATCAAGATCTCTCAAGATGTCTAGCATTCTGCAAAAGAAATTGTATATATTGTTAGGAATCATATTGCTTCTAGTTTAACATGAGAACTCTGGGCTGCCCCTAAAAGCTCATCAGATATACAATAAACAAGTACTTTTTCCTTCACACAGAACAATGTTACAGTGTTGAATTCTTTGCAACACTGGTTTTGAAGTTCAGAAAAGAGATTCAACAAATCCTTTGGGCATTTACTCCTGTAGTGGATATGAAATGCAACAGTTCAGGTGTAATTTTTACAGGAAGTCCTTAAATAGTTAATTACCAGGAATGGGTAATTGACTAAAAAGAGGATCATCTTGTTCTTGCTAGGTTTCCCAATTAGTGTTTGCTACCAATGACACAATGCCAAAATATGTGGAACTTTGATTCTATAGAGTAGTTTCAGAATTCTTTGTTTTACATGAAATTTGTAAACAAGCCACAACTGAAAATAACAATGTTAAACATAGGCAGCACTGCAGTTTAAATGATTGGGAAATGTCTTTTTAACCATTGCTCATATGTAAACCCTAAGTTCTTGAATTATTGAAGAATTTTGCAACTCAGAATTTTATCACAATTTCTCCCATTTAATGAGGTAGTGAAAGAGCCAGCTATTTTTAGGGTGATGCCTACCACTCTGAAGATGGCAAATAGTCATTGTTTACAATATAGGAAATCTAAGGAGATTAACAGTGTTAGATAGCTAACTTTCAAATATCTATACTGTATAAAATTAAGCCTATTCAGAGAACTTATGCTTTGGAAATGTGACTGAGAAGATGAAGAGAAAGCTGATGCCAAGAGGATACTGAAATAATTGGAAACTAGAATCTTCATGGACTCACTTTGCTAGGACCTAAACACTTCAGTCTTGTGAGTCAGAGCTTTATAGAAAAGTAACCCTGTATAGGAACTCAAAACACCAAACAGATGTAATGAACCATGTGTAGCATTGGTTCTTCTGCTATCTCACATTACGAATATCTCTATCAAGACACTTGCTGGGACAGTAAAAGAAGACTACCCTGTAGCTTGGTCTCGTCTTTCTGAGCATTGTTCAGCAGGTCATGAATTATGAAAATTGGGTCAACATAGGAAGGATAATGGAAAAAAATATTGTCATTTCTAAGTAAAGGAACTAGGGAAGATTTGAAATTATCTAAACAAAATAAAAATCAGGCTCTGGAAATTACGGGCAAACTATTTTCTATCCCTTTCAAACACTGGATGCAGTAAGGTTAAAAGTCAGTGTCCAGACATGCCAGTGTTAAGAAAAAAAAAAAAAAAAAAAGAAAAAAAAAGAAGTAAAAAAAAGAAAAAAGAAAAAAAAAAGAGAAGTTATTTATTCAGTCTGTGATGACTCAGAAAAATGAAAGACATCCTAAACTGTGGAAATAGTATTCAGTATCTGAATTATGATTGTTCCAAAGGTTGGTGATCATTTTCTTTCCTGACAAGCTAATATTGCTACCCGTGCAATGTAAAATGAAGAAATAAAAAGATCCAGTGCTCCTACTACAATAATCAGGCCATCTGAATGACAAAAAATATATTTCTAACTACTCAAAACCAAAAAATCTAAACTATTTGTATTGACAACACTGTAGTCACTTCAGCTGTTCCTTAACCTTGCTTCTGATTCTCTCACTGATGCACTGTTGGAAAAAAACCCACAACATTTACATTTAATCAAGACAGGAGATTTTTGTTATTTTTGAAGTGCAATGGTATGAAATGTGTCCTTTACAGCTTACAATAAAATTCACTCTTGGGAAGCAGCAGTCCTAGAAACGACTAGGGCACAACTTTGCTGCAGGTTTGATACGTCAGTAACACATACTTTTTTGTATTGTACAGCAATAAATTTTGAAGAATTGAACTCTGGCTATTTCATGCTATATTTTCATTCTATGAATGATATTATAGATCAGTGAAGCTCTGCATTGCTTCATACTAATACTTCTAAGTGAATATAACTTAACCTCTCAGTCCTGAGAGTGGGATAAAATTGCTACTACTCTTACAAGAATCACGGAACTGTAGAGGTTGGAAAGCACTTGTAGAGGTCAGCTAGCTCACCATGCCCAGTCCAAGTAGGGCTGCCAGAACTGCATTCTCTATGCCTACATCTGTACTAGTAACTAAATGGTCCATATGCAGCATGCAGCATGGGTCCTCAATAATTCACACCACTTCAGTTAACCCCATCGCCTGACAAAATTTAGGCTCATACCAGCAAACACTTTTCTAGACAAGAACTAAAATGCAAGACAGCAACTAGAACTAGACTAATGACCAGGGGACTTCAGGGGCCAGGGTGTGTTCCCAATAGGTGGTAAAAATCAAATGGCCCTCTTAGGGAAGGAGAGGGAATTTCATAGAATCATAGAATGGTTTGGGTTGGAAGGGACCTTAAAGATCATCTAGTTGTAACCACCCTGCATGGGCAGGGACACCTCCCACTAGATCAGGTTGCTCAAGGCCCCATCCAACCTGCCCTTGAACACCTCTAGGGAGGGGGCATCTACAACCCCCCTGGGCAACTTGTTCCAGCATCTCACCACCAGTTTGGCTATATGAGCTCAAACCGTGTTGTGCAACTTGCTCCTGGGTCCACAGAAGAACCTTTCAGATTTTCTAATCTCCAGAATAGTCTCAGCCAACTGGCTACCTGAGTAATAGGAGAACTTCTTTTCCACATTGCCAAACCTAACATTCTTCTGTTTTGTTGATCTAGTTTGATTAACTGCATGCTTGCTGACTTGGTGCATTTACTATGTTGTTTGCATAAGATTAGTATAATTTTTCACTGCACAAGTGTTTTTTTTGTATTTGTATACGTGTGTGTTGTACATCTTCACTGACATTTCTTACAAGGTAGTATTTTTGCATTTCATGGGAAATTAGTTGTACTAGTTAATGTTGTTTGGAGAGATGATAAATTTACACTAAGGGCTGCCAGCATTCTCTGTTTCCTCTCATATGAGAACAGATTTATTCAGACACTATCCTTTGAATACTGGTACTCTCAGTAATAATTTTTTTTGCAATAAATATAGAGGAAACACAAGTTCTTTCCTCTCATATAATAAAGATTTCCTTATTTTCCCAGTGCCAAGAGAAACTTCCCTTCTAACCCTCCTCTGTCTATATCAGTGTTATTGCAACAACACTGATACAAAGTGTCCTAAGTTATTAGCAGAGATTGTCAACTTTCAAAATCAGAACTCAAAAAAAAAGTGTTAACTTATTTTACATCTAGACCAGAGAAATTATCCCTAAAATCTAATTGGTTGCCTGTAACTCAGAGATTCAAAGATGTACCTGGCCTCACTGAAAAAAAGATAATTAAACATTTGAGCCTCATATCCTGTCTGCATTTCTGAGCTCTCTTTTGTTTTTCCAACTGGAATACTAAGATCACCAAATGTCCTGTCTCACTCACTGCAAACTATAATTTCCTTAGAAGTAAGATTCAAGTGTGACTCCACAAGAAGTGGCTATAAAAATATTACTCTGAACAACTGCCTGTCTACCACAAAGAAATGGGTTAAAACTTTTATATACTGTAACTTTCTTTTCTGAACAGCACCACCTTCCTTCCTCAAAATCAGTAAACAGGGTAAATAATCATGTACTCAACATGTCCACACTGGGAAGCCAAAAAGATAAAATTCCACATGTACGCAAGAACACATTCTCAGCATTAGTAGAATGAAATACACATCGGATAAGTGAAAACAGATGTTGTTAAACTGTCAAGGGCAACAGACATGGTTATAAGACAAGTTTTGAAATGGTTAGACTTGGATCCAAGTCAGGCTGTAGCACTTGATGTTAATCAGGCAGAAACACCTACCTACTGTGGACCAGCTAGCGCCGCCTTTACTGTAATATGCTATTAGGTATTGCTCTCAGTGGGGCTACCTCTGAAATATAGAATCAGAATCATAGAATATTTTGGGTCAGAAGGGACCTTAAAGATCATCTAGTTTCAATCCCAATGCCACTTCCTGCTAGATCAAGTTTCTCAGTGCCCCATCCAACCTGGCCTTGAACACTTCCAGGGAGGGGATAGACACAACTTCTCTGGGCAACCTGTTTCACTTCCTCACCATCCTCATAGTAAAGAATTTCTTCCTAATATCTAATATAAATCTACTCTCTTCCACTTTAAACCAGTTACCTCTTGTACTTTAGCTACAAGCCCTTTTAAAAAGTCCCTCCCCAGCTTTCCTGTAGGCCCCTTCAGGTACTGGAAGACTGCTATGAGGTCCTTCCAGAGCCTTCTCTTTTCCAGGCTGAACAACTCCAACTTTCTCAGCCTGTCTTCACAAGAGAGATGCTCCAGTCCTCTGAGCATCTCTGTGGCCCTCCTCTGGACTTGCTCCAAGAGGTCCATGTACTTCCTGTGTTGAGGGCTCCAGAAATTGACGTACTACTCCAGGGGGGTCTCACGAGAGCAGAGGGAGCGAATCACCTCCTTTGACCTGCTGGCCACATTTCTTTTGATGCAGCCCAGGATATGGTTGTCTTTCTGAGCTGCAAGTGCACATTGTTGTCTCCTGTTGATCTTCATTCAGTACAAGGTTTTCTCATATCAGTGTGGCACTTCAACACCTCAGCTCATTGTGACCTCTAGCTGAATATAATATCTTTGCCAGGTATTTTGATAACTGCTTTTTCTTTTGCAGAGATAGCACCTCATCAAGTTGTGTTCTGAGATCAAGATTCTCTTTTGCTTTTAGGGGCTTTAATAGCATAATAAAATAGTTTTATTTTATTACTCAGCTTAGAATCTTTTCATCCATCCTAACTGGTTTGGTTTATACTTGGGTTATACTTCCAAGGTTTTTTAGCGTTTTTTGCACTGACTTGGACATTTTGCCTTCTCATTGTATCAATAAAGGAAGCTGAGCACTTAACTGGGGACTGATAACTAGGCACATTTCTAGCAAACTAATATTGCCTTGCAAATTTTATGTCAATATGTATTTTAGTAATGTTGTTCTTGTTTCTTAATGCAATAGACTTGCATCTAAATAAGCATTAAAATACTTTAAATTAACACCCTGTTGAATATGGTTGTCTTTTTTCTACATCTATGTAAATATGACCTGATTACAGACCCCAAAATATCCATTTATATTAAATGTTCTCCTTCAGCCTATAGGTGTTTGAAATCTGTGCAGCCAGTAACAATTCATTTGATAAAGCAAACTACAAGTACATTTTCGAAGAGTTCATTGGTTTCTTGAAAACATACCTCACACATTGAGGACATTAACAGCAGCTGGGAAGAGTAGTAGTAAATAGACATTAAAAAAAAAAATAAAGAAAGAAAGCTAATAGTTTCTCTTCTCCTTCTTGTGGTTTGTATCATACTTACAATAGAATTCCAAGAGTTCAATGAACAGCTAGTAAGTCACATCACTATTTTTGTGGTTTTGGACTTTCTCTGGTGTTACTGCATGACACCATTTGAACAGCACCATGATAATGTCCCAGAACATCTCTGTGCTGGGACAAGTAAACCTTCTTGTTCTTCATAGTGTGAGTCTCAGGGGCATGAAAGATCACTTGCCTGTTATTGTTTTTTAGAGTTAGAGAGTAGAATAGTATTTCTGTTTAACAAATTTGGCAATGATAGTGCATACATACGCAGATTCTTCTTGCTTTAATGTATGTCCACATCACACAACACAGTATCAATCACATAAAACCATTAAATCAGATTTGAAAAAATGTGTGCAGGTACCAGGATCCATAATTAAGTGAATACTCTGTCTAAGCTGAAATACTTCGTTTTCAACAATGCTGATAAACCTAGAGATGTGCTGTGACTGAAGGTATATATTGCTCTGAGTCAGAAGGAACTCAAATGGTGTCGAAACCAATAAATATGCATACACAAGGTACAGTAGTAGTGTGCTTTTCAAATGTCACACTGTCCTTTTCAAATGCCCCTTAACTGAGACAGGTCTTGCCTAAAATACCCAATTCACTTTAATTAAGAATAAAAGTAGCCATGAGCATGCCACTGTCCAATATACCAAAGAGATTCAGCACACAAAGGGATAACGGATTAGTTGAAGATATCAGTGCTTTTCAATACTAAGTTTCTACTGAATGTGTATAAACTTTTTAAAGCGTGCAATTAAGTTAAACCATCATTAGAGATGGCCAAAGGGTCATTCTTGACACAAGAGATAATGCCTGAAAAATGTGAAGTCATATCAATGCTTAGGGCATTCAATGCATGAAGGCATTTCTGTCAGTCTCAAGCAGTGTTTAAGACAGCAAAATTTACTTTTGTCTCTGGTTTCATGGTCAGAACTGTGTTTTTATGGTTGAAAATTTTTAGAAACATTAACAAAGATATTAACCATAACAATTTTCAAGACAAACAGGAAAGTTTGGAAAAGCTGATATAATAGACACTGCTTTGCACATCAGGGAGTATCAAGCAACTCTAAAAATAGAGTGCTACTAGTACTGCCTAGAATAACATGCCTGAATGAAGAATACACATTTACACAGCTGGCTTTACATGACTCTAACTCATGCAATAAAGCAAAAGGAAATTGCCTCTTCTGTGGTTTTATTTTTTTTATCAGGTACTCATTAAATAATAATTAATTCAAAGTGTAAATGTGTATCATGAGTCATTTCTAAGTATGCATATTTATCCTTTTTGAAAGAGCAATTATCTCCCTGAGGTAATGTACAACATCAGTGAGCTGTGCGGTGCGTTAACAATCTTAAAGTTTAGTAGTCTCATTTTCAGCAGTTGCATAACCTTTTCTTTTGGGTCTTCAACCAATGTCAAAGTAAGAGGTCCTTGTCTGGACATGATAGAAGCTGAATTTGGTCATAAGTTGCTAGCCAAATACTCATTTAGGCCAATAAAAATTCCACCATTTCTTTCATGCTGTTTCTTTCATCTAGAAAGCTCTTTCTCCGACTCTCATATTTATTTTTTTTCCTAAAAATAGTCATAGTGTAATACTTCTGTGGGTGTCCTCTTATTCTACATTTTTTTCTACACAGTGTCTATCCAGAAAGACTCAGACAGTGCATTTAATTTAGTTCTTCTGTAGCAAGTCCAAAATGGAATTTAATCTTGTGTCTCTTATCTGTAACCTTTCTGCTCCCTTGAAGAGTTTTCTCCTTGCTTCAATATATTAGAATACGCCCTAGAATTATAATAATAGTGATCTCATTTATGTCCTTTTCTTTAATTATTTCATATCTTCAGAAATTACAAGAGATCTTCCCACCAACAGCATTACATAAACACAGAACTTTTATTCTAAAAGTAGAGAGGAAACAGCAGTCAATCAAATACTGTTTTCATGAGATTCTTTCGTTATTTTTCTACAATCCTTTATAGCTTTGTGAACAAGAAAAATAATGTTGTTTGTAAAGGTTGTAATTTTAAAAATACTAAAAGAACCCCACATACAGTCTGAAATCTGCCAACTGCTTCACAATTATTTTTATTTAAGCAATTTAATTCTTCTTAACTGCTGACTTGCTCAGTGTAAAAAACTTATTACTACAGGAAACCACAAAACAGAGGAAAAGATTGTTATTTCTCATTTGTTTCAGGAGCTGAAAGAAAATGAACTAAATTTCAGTTCATCAGTAACTACCTATATCCTGTATGGTGGTCTTATATTATTGTTCGTGTCCCTTTTTAAAAATTCATCTCAGGTTCTACCACAACTCCAAAAAAAAACCAATTAGAAAGAACACTAAGATTTGTATGTGTGAGGCTTTTTCAGCCACTGTTCAAGACTGGCAAAATGGCCCTCTTTGAAGATAGAGTAAAACTGACACATAATTGCTGCCCTTACCTTTGTTGCTACTGATACTTGAATCTGAACCCTCCTTGGAGACCTAAAAACAATTTTGATGTGACAATCTGAGAAGTTACCATTGGTATTTTACAAGTACAGTAAGGTCACAGATTTTGACCTATACAGAGCCAAGTAAACCTCTGGAGGGCATTGTGTTTTATGGGAAAAATGTTTTCATTTATTTTCAAATTACATATTTTAGCACAACACAGAACAGAAGCAATGAAAAAAAAAATATTCAAATTACAGTAGAAAGAAAAGTAACAGCAGATCAAGATATGTTTAAACCAGAAGATTTTTTATTTATAGGGGGTTTTTTACACATTATCTTTCAGAGTCGTAGCTGGAAGATAAAGCAAGGATAAAGAATGAGGAGTGATGAGAATTCCTTTTAGCATATACAAACTTGCAAAGTGGTAGGTGCAGTCTCATATATTTCTTTTTGAAAACCCCCCAAAAGTTGAAAATATATCCCTATACTTTTTTCTTCTTTTTGGCACTTAGTACTACTTAAAAGGTATGAAAGGGCTAAATACTAGTCCTTCAGCATAAATCCTAGTTTAGTCTTAAATAATAATGATATAAATATATAATCTTTTAATCTTTCTCTGAAATGCTCTGAAGTCAACAATTTAAAAAACTATGTCCCAATAGTAAATAATAAGGTTCTGTTCCTGATTAAATTTCAATATATTGTCCAGGTATAATCCAAGTTTGTTCATTTGAATAGCCAATGGCAGAATTTTTTTTTTTTTTTAAGGTAATTACCTCATAAAAAGAGTTTGTTCTCAAATACATTCCTTCTAATGTTGCTGTTTATGAACAAAATAGGTCATTGCATTTGTGTGTATGTTAATGTTTGGGAAGTAAATTGAGATTTTCAGAAATTACTCTTACTAATTTGACAGAAATTGAGGCAAAAAAGGCAATGATTTGTCCCTTACACTGAAGAGCATCTTATGTTGTTTGTCTTCTGTTCTTCTAGGCAGGGACTTAGCACAGTGTTATAGCACAAGTGTCTGTCTCTCAGTCTTCTTCTTATTAACAAGGGATGTACAACAGCCATTAGAAAAGAGATGAGATTTAAAAATGGTTCATTTTCCAAGCTACTTTATAACTCTATGGAAACATTTTTCATTAGGTAGAACTAGAGTATTAAAGTCCACAGATAAGATTTCACAAGGCATTTCCCATTATTTTATTATAGTTATTATTTTCCTGTTGATTCAATAAAAGCTTTTTCTCATTTTTTGCACTCCTGTGACATATTCTCCTTGTTCTAGGCAGGATTAAGAGTTGTCACCCTAGGCACTAATGTGATACATCTTAAAAAAATTACAAGTATTCAGTTTTTGATGGTTGCGGGTTTTTTGTTTTACGTATATTAACATGGTACAGTGTCAAAATAGGAACTTCTGTATTTATAATGTTCAGTAGGCATTAAGAACTACAACATAATGGATGTATTCAGATAATCAGGTTACATAACTGTGAAAATTTATTTATAATAGAAGAACTACAGATACTATGTAATGTCTTTTAACAAGAGAGACTTGAAAACTGGGATCTTGCAAAACCAATAAAATCCACAATATTTTTCAAGATATATTGAAAAAATTATCCTTACAAAAAATCTTTGCATTAAGTTTTCTCCTTTTTCTTCCTTTTATATGCTGAAAAGAGGAAAAAATACTATGTTGTTATTATTATTAGAACTTAAACATAATTCATTTATTACATATTAACTATTACTTATTGTTGCATAAGAATCTTGATTTTTAAACATAAAATTCTTACATGGAAAAAAAACAAACTACCTTCTAAAAGAAGAAATAATTCAGTTGAGACTCATGAGTGGAAAAAATACACGTTATTTCAGCATCTATTAGTTCATTACAGTAAGTTACTCCTTTGGATATAAGAAATTACAAGAAATTATGTATTTTCAAGATTAACTATTAACATATTAGGCCCAAGGTATATGGAATATTTTTACATACTCTGCACCATGGTGGCAGTTTCACAGATAAACAATCAAAACAAAAGGAAGGTGAATCGCAGAATCACAGAATCTTAGGAGTTAGAAGGGACCTCGAAAGATCATCTAGTCCAACCCCCCTGCCAGAGCAGGGTCACCTAGAGCACATCACACAGGAACGCGTCCAGGTGGGTTTTGAATATCTCCAGAGAAGGAGACTCCACAAACTTTGTGGGCAGCCTGTTCCAGTGCTCTGTCACTCTCACAGTAAAGAATTTTTTTCTGATGTTTCTGTGGAACCTCCTCTGTTCCAGTTTGCACCCATTGCCCCTTATCCTATCATTAGACATCACTGAAAAAAGCCTGGCTCTCTCCTCCAGACACTCGTCCTTAACAGATTTGTAAACATTGATGAGGTCACCCCTCAGTCTCCTTTTCTCCAAACTAAAGAGACCCATCTCCCTCGGCCTTTCCTCATAAGGGAGATGTTCCACTCCCTTAAACATCTTTGTGGCTCTGCGCTGGACTCTTTCAAGCAGTTTCCTGTCCTTCTTGAACTGAGGGGCCCAGAACTGGACACAATACTCCAGATGCGGCCTCACCAAGGCAGAGTAGAGGGGGAGGAGAACCTCCATTGACCTACTAACCACACCCTTTCCAACACACCCCAGCATGCCATTGGCCTTCTTGGCTACAAGGGCACATTGCTGGCTCATGGTCATTTCACCAGTGAAGTGAAATTCTCTCACACATTTGTCGAAAACTAGGAAAGGCCTAAAGAACTTGGGAATCCTGGCCCATAGCCTGATATGCTAGACCACAAAATACTGTACTTCGTATATCCACTCTAGCCAAAGTGTTTTAGTCTATATGACAGGACTACCCAGAACTGACAGGATATTAATTCTAAAATTGATCCCCATTGGCCTTTTAGTCAATTATGTATTAATTGTCCTGCAAACCACACAATGCACAATTTTAATCTTAGATTTATATTTAATTGTGCACACATTACTTCCTGTAAAAAAAGGTTATGGTGACGTCTGAGAGGAGGTTTGGGGGATTTCTGTAGTTCAGTGTTGCTGCTGATAGTAAGGACCCTTCCCCAGATAGCTCTTAAGCTTCTTAAATGAGGAGAGAAGGGCAAGGTGGTAAAGGCAAGAGGGGGAAAGCCTGAAAGTGCAGCAGGAGGGCTGAGTCTGTCTGCCCCAGGCACTGCCCCGTTCTCAGCATCCCCCAGCTGGGCAGCAAAGTCAACCCACTCCCACCATTCTATTGGCTTCATTGCTTGCTGAAAGCCCACCCCCACCATGCAAAATTGTAAATAAAAAGGTGATACTGATGCTGAAAATAATTTGCCTGATTCTTAAACCCCAATAATAAAATCAGAGCTACTCCTAGTGTTCTGCAAATTATAAGACTATTGCTCATGTGTTTACTTAAAAAATAATAATTGAGAGGAAAAATCAAATCCAAATTAATTAATCTTCATGTAAGACTGGCATTGGTAGATACAGTTAATTTTCATCTTCTACCAAAGAGATTACAGTTCATATCTCAAAGGTAATTGAAAGCCCATATTTGAAGGAAATAATTCCCTTCTGTTGAGAAACAGAATTTACTTAACCTACAATGAAAGAAGGAGTGGCACAGTGAGTTTAGTTAATATAACAGGTTTATGTTTTTCATATATTTTTCCACTGAAATTTCCTTCCTGCTTCCTGTGTTTGACATTTTAAGGATTGCATTTATTTGAGTTTTTCAATGAGTCTCTATGGCAACAGCAAAAATGCCCAATCGAAAGACTTTACCTCCTCTGCCTTCTTGCCTATTCAGTTAGCAGAAGCTGCAAAACAGAGAACGAGAAGCACTGATTCTTTTAAGTGTAATAGTATTGTGTGATAAAGTAGATGGAAATTTTCTGTCTATTTCAAGAGTATTAATGATCATACTAGTTAGAGAAAGAATTCATTATCTGTCGAGTAACAGCCTCAGCATCAAATAACTTTTGTTTCATAATTAAATATTTTATTTTGTATTAAAATGAATAATTATTATTTTATTTTCTATTACAATGAAGAATTAATATTTTAGGTTTTCAGCCAGTACTGGGCCATACTGCAATACAACAGCAGGTGCAAAATATGTATAAGGTTCTTTTATTTTAAGCTCATCATGAAGTGCCAGTTTTCTGGCAATGTATTAAGTAACAACCAGCAACTCTGTTATCACAGCTGCAAAGTAAAGAAATTTGTTAATAAATTGCCTGAAGTCAATAAAAAATGAGGAAGTCAGAACAGATGCACAGGATTAAACACTAGTGTCAGAAAACCATGGCAGAGTACTGAAATCTGTCGAAAGGATTTTAGTGAACAAATATTCTTGTGGCAAGACTGGCTTTTCCTTCTGTGATTACTTTGCTCAGATGAAACAAAACAAAGAACAAGAGGAAGGTAACTGTTGTGGGAGATTCTCTTTTGAGGGGAACTGAGGGCCCCATATGCCTGCCAGACCCAACCCCCAGGGAGATCTGCTGCCTCCCTGGGGCCCAGGTTAGGGATGTTACTGAGAAACTCCCAGGCCTGGTGCAGCCCTCTGATTACCACCCACTAGTGGTCATGCAGGTGGGCACTGATGAGATTGCCAAGGCAAGTCCCAGGGTGATGAAAAGGGATTTCAGAGAACTAGGCCAAATGGTTGCAGGACCAGGAGCACAGGTGATCTTTTCCTCAGTTCCTTCAATGGCAGGAAAAGCTGAAAGGACTAGGAAAACACGACTGATTAACGACTGGCTTAGAGGCTGGTGCTGTCGGACGAACTCTGGGTTTTTTGATCATGGAGATGTTTAGAGGGCACCAGGTATGCTAGCAAACACTGACACAGAGCTATCAACAAGCGGGAAAAGGATTCTTGGCCAGGAGTTGGCGGGGCTCATTGAGAGATCTTTAAACTAGATGTGAAGGGGGTAGGGGAAAAAACTCCTTAATGGCTTGATGTACAGGACACCGGGCCTGCTGGCATTGGATGGGAAGACCCTGTCCCACAGGGGAAAAAGAGTCCTAGGGCAAGAGTTAGCAGGGCTCATTCACAGAGCTTTAAATTAGATTTGAAGTGGGAGGGGGTTGTAGCTGGGTTTGAACTAGTGGAGC
Source organism: Apus apus (assembly GCF_020740795.1). Classification (NCBI taxonomy): domain Eukaryota; kingdom Metazoa; phylum Chordata; class Aves; order Apodiformes; family Apodidae; genus Apus; species Apus apus. Next base: position 55,850,717 of record NC_067282.1, on the reverse strand, counting down.
ATTGTTCTACTATTAATGAAGACCAGAAGGCCTGCCGCCTCCCAAGGGTGCCACCAGCAAGCTCAGCTCGCTCCCTGAAATGCCTGTACACCAATGCACACAGCATGGGGAATAAACAGGAAGAGTTAGAGGTCTGTGTGCAGTCTAAAGGTTATGATCTGGTGGCAATTATAGGGGCATGGTGGGACAGCTTACATGACTGGAATGTGGTCATGGATGGCTATGTCCTTTTTAGGAAAGACAGGTCAGTGAAGCGAGGTGGTGGAGTTGCTCTTTATGTGAGAGAGCAACTAGAATGTATTGAGCTCTGTCCAGGGGCCAGTGAGGAGCAAGTGGAAAGGCTGTGGGTACGCATTAAGGGGCAGGCTGGCATGGGCGATACAGTTGTGGGGGTCTATTACAGACCTCCTGATCAGGACGAGGGAGTTGATGAGGCTTTCTACAGGCAGCTGAAAGCAGCTTTGCAATTACAGACCCTAGTCCACATGGGGGATTTTAACTACCCAGATATTTGCTGGAAGGCCTACACAGCCAGCCATTCACAGTCTAGGAGGTTCCTCCAGTGCATTGATGATAACTTCTTAATGCAAATAATGGACAAAACAACTAGGAGAGGAGCACTGCTGCATCTTGTACTCTCCAACAAGGAGGGTCTGGTTGAAGTGGTGATGGTCAATGGCAGCCTTGGCTGCAGTGATCACGAGATGGTGGAGTTCAGGATCCTGTGTGGGAGGAACAGAATACCTAGAAGGACCACAACCCTGAAATTCTGCAGGGCCAACTTTGGCCTCTTCAAACAATTATTAAGAGAAATCCCATGGAACAGGGTACTAGATAGTAAAGGGGCTCAAGACAGTTGCTCAACATTCAAGGACCACTTCTTGCAAGCTCAGGATCCGACCATCCCAATAGGTAGGAAATCAAGTAAAGGAGCCAGGAGACCAGAGTGGTTAAAAAACGAACTGCTGGGCAAACTCAAGTGGAAAAAGAGAATCTATGGATCATGGAAGGAGGGGCTGGCCACTTGGGAGGAATATAGGACTGTTGTCAGAGAATGTAGGGAGGCAATTAGGAAAGCTAAGCCCTCCTTGGATCTAAACCTTACTAGTGAGGTCAAAGACAATAGAAAGGGCTTCTTCAAATACACTGCAGATAAAACTAACACTAGAAGCAATATAGGCCCACTGCTGGATGAGGTGGATGCCCTGGTGACAGAGGATATAAAGAAGGCAGAGGTACTGAATGCCTTCTTTACTTCGGTTTTTACTGCTGCAGACTCTCCCCAGGAGCCCCAGATCTCTAAAGCCCCAGAAGAAGTCAGGATAAAGAAGGAATTTGCTTTGGTAGGTGAAGACTGGGTTAGGGATCAGTTAAGCAATCTGGACATCCATAAATCAATGGATCCGGATGGAATACACCTGCGGGTGCTAAGGGAACTGGTGGAGGTCATTGCTAGGCCACTCTCCATCATCTTTGGTAAGTCGTGGCCAACAGGAGAGGTGCCTGAGGACTGGAGGATAGCAAATGTCACTCCAGTCTACAAAAAGGGCAAGAAGGAGGACCCGGATAACTATAGACTGGCCAGCCTCACCTCCATCTCTGGAAAGGTGGTGGAACAACTAATTCTTGGCACTACTTCTAGGCATATCAAGGATGAGGGGGTCATTAGGAGCAGTCAACATATTTTTACCAAGGGAAAGTCATGCTTGACCATCCTTATAGTCTTCTCTGAAGAAGTAACTAGGTTGATAGATGATGGTAGAGCAGTAGATGTGGTTCATCTTGATTTTAGTAAAGCATTTGACTCTGTCTCCCACAGCAGTCTCGTAGATGAACTGAGGAAGTGTGTTCTTGATGGTCAGGTAGTGAGGTAGATCAAGAACTGGTTGAAAGGAAGAAGTCAGAGAGTTGTGGTCAATGGGACAAAACCTAGTTGGAGGCCTGTGACTAGCTGAGTCCCTCAGGAGTCAGTACTGGGACCGGTACTATTCAATATTTTCAGCAGCAACCTGGATGAGGGAACAGAGTGTGCCCTCAGCAAGTTTGCTGATGACACTAAGCTGGGAGGAGTGGCTGACACACCAGAAGGCTGTGTTGCCATTCAGCAAGACCTAGACAGGCTGGAGAGTTGGGCAGGGAGCAACTTGATGAAATTCAACAAGGGCAAGTGCAGAGTCTTGCATCTGGTGAAGAACAACCACGTTTACCAGTACAGGTTGGGGGCTGACCTGCTGGAGAGCAGTGCAGAAGAAATGGACCTGGGGGTCCTGATGGACAGGAGAATGACCATGAGCCAGCAATGTGCCCTTGTAGCCAAGAAGGCTAATGGCATCCTGGAGTGTGTTAGAAAGGGTGTGGTTAGTAGGTCAATGGAGGTTCTCCTCCCCCTCACTTCTGCCTTGGTGAGGCCGCATCTGGAATATTGTGTCCAGTTCTGGGCCCCTCAGTTCAAGAATGACAGGAAACTGCTTGAAAGAGTCCAGCGCAGAGCCACAAAGATGTTTAAGGGAGTGGAACATCTCCCTTATGAGGAAAGGCTGAGGGAGCTGGGTCTCTTTAGCTTGGAGAAGAGGAGGCTTTTTTCAGTGATGTCTAGTGATAGGATAAGGGGCAATGGGTGCAAACTGGAACAGAGGAGGTTCCACAGAAACATCAGAAAAAAGTTCTTTACTGCGAGACTGACAGAGCACTGGAACAGGCTGCCCAGAGAGGTTTCTGGAGTCTCCTTCTCTGGAGACATTCAAAACCCGCCTGGACGCATTCCTGTGTGATGTGCTCTAGGTGATCCTGCTCTGGCAGGGGGGTTGGATTAGATGATCTTTCAAGGTCCCTTCCAACCCCTAAGATTCTGTGATGCTGTGAAATTCCCAAAAATGAAACGGACTTGGGATATCAACCTTTCCCCTAGAAACTGCTTATTTGTATATTATATATTTTAGAGAGCTCCTTAGAACAGACCCCCATTGTCAGAGCAGTGGCACCAGGCTGGACCCTGCCAGCACTTGCCTTCCAGCCCGGCATGGCAGGCTGGGAGCTGGACAGCATCATGGGGCTGTAGCTGGGCCTTGTTTGTGCCACCCGCTCACGTCACTTTGCTCCGCACAAAGAGCCAGGCATGGCAGAAGCAGACCTGTTTTTCTGTTCTAATCAACCCTAGTGCAAACATGAACATGGTTATTCAGAGCTTAACCTCTTGAAGGTCGACCATCACTAATGAAAAGTCCTATGTACATGAAAATATACTCATAATTAATAGTCTTTTCAGCAATGCAGAAACACACTGGAATGTTTTAGTGTGATTAAGAAAACTTTTATTTGGCATTTGGTACTCAGTGGACAGCTTCTCAGACACCTGTCAGTTTTGTTTCCAGTGAACCTTGACCATTATCAGCTGAGGATCTGCTTGGACACGGATGACCACTGTTTCTTAGGGGGCAAATAGATTAATTAACCATGGGCAGACACATTTGTGTCCCAAAGAGATTTGAGGTCAATCACTTTGACTTTCTATTGTTTGCCCTTTTCAGGAAGGACAGAATGGTACAAAAGCAGGAAAGCAAAAAGCTGCACAAAAGATGAAATCTCAGCTGCAGTGTGCATGCTGTGTTTCTATTGGCAAATAATTATGGTTAATCCAGGTTTTAGACAGTAAGGTAGGTAGCTTGAAGTTTTGCTGAAGTCTTACCTACAGTGTAATGAAACACTCAAGGTAATGGTATATGTAACACCTGGAAAAATAACTTGGGTCATACTTCAAGTCCCGAGTAACTCTAGTTCACAAGTAGAAAAAAAAAATAATGTTTATGACAAAGAATGGACTGAACAAATATGTAGAGTCCCTAAATGAATATTTGTCTCGAAACAGTTGCCCTGACAAAATGAACATTGTGCTTGGGTGGGGTCCTCATTTGATGAGCCACCTGGACTCTGTTCTCGCTCAGCCCCTCGTTTGGTAACCACTCTGATAAACCAGGCCCTGGTCTCATAAGAAGAGCCCCTCCTTTGGTGGCCACCCTGATAGGCAGGACACTATCCTTATTTGATAAGGAACAGTGGCATGCAACCGATACCCTGCAGAGGCAGAGTGCCATCTTGTGTAAGCCCCCTGTAAGATCAACACAAGCTTTGTTAGTTGTACCCTGTTGTTTTGACAATTTCCTTAAGTTTCGCTAAATTGAAATCCATTGCTTTGAAAGTACCTTTTTGCTAAGTTTTTCTATTTGTAATCTATCGGTTTTGAGAGTATAGTGTGGTGTGTTTTTGACAAGCTTTATAATCTTACTCAATTTTAAGTAAAGGTGTGTTTTGTGAGAGCCTCCTGGGTAATGGTCTTACTCTTAGAGTATCGCTCAGAGAATTCCTGAGCTTAGTCTCACTGAATGGGTTGTTAAAAGAGATTAATCAAGAGAGAAGGACTGGATCCAAATCTCCCTGGGTTGACCCCCACCTCTGGGGACCCTTAGCTGTATCCACCTTGTGGGATGTGACAACATACAAAAGAAAAACTGAAGAAAATTTTATGTGTAAAAATATCACATCCTGCAAGCATTTAAAACAAACCTTGAAATCAATAAATTGCAAACAAAAACATAAAATAATGTTATACCTGTATCAGCATTATGAGCAGAGCCAAAGTGTGACTAAAACTTCTAAACAGTGAATTTTCACAAAAGAAAGGCAGTAGGAGACTCATTACATTTCTTTTTCCAGGTTTTTACTAAAAGGGCACATGTGAAGTCCAGCACATAAATGACAGATTGCTTCAGGACATCGACAGCTTCTTAAATAGTAACAAAAATAACTGGCGGGTTTTTTTTAAGTGAAACATTTCCAAATAATAAATCAGTAGCTATAGATAAGAATATCAGAAACTGAAAAATATTAAATTCTATTTATTTAGATGTATAGCCAGAGCAGAACTGGTCATGAAGAGTTATTACTGAACAAAATTTTTGACTGAAAATGTTGCCGCAAATTCAAGACCTATAAAATGGCTAGTACATGTAGATCAAGACACAAATTAGTATGAGGTAATGAAGGAGATAATCAAAGGCATGGTTATAATACAGAACTACAAAGAACTGACAACTTTCTCATTAGGTTTCTGAAGTAAATTAACATGTAAATTATTATTAATGCTTTCCAGTGAAACCATGAATGTTTTTTGTACCATCTTACTTAGCTCACAAAGCCATGGTAATTCACAATCAATTTCAGTATAGTAATTTCAATATATAAATACTTAATCACACTATAGCTATTCAGATACAGGGAAGAACAATACAAAGGCCTTTACCCACCTATTTTCATTCTTCCAGTCTGTCTTACTGTCGTTTAGCCCCAGCCAGCAGCTCAGTCCCACACAGCTGCTTGTTCACTCCCCCCCAGTGAGATGGGGAGAGAATTGAAAGGGTGAGAAATGTGTGACTTGAGGTAAAGACAGTTTAATAGATAAAGCAAAGCTGCACACATAAGGAATTCCTTCCCTACTTCCCATCAGCAGGCAGTTGTTCAGCCATCTCCCGGAAAGCAGGGATCCATCATGCGTAATGATTACTTGAGAAAACAAATGCCATCACTCTGAACATCCCCCTTTTTTCTTCCCCACAGCATTTAGTGCTGAGTTCAACATCACATGGTATGGGATATCCCTCTGACCATTGAGATCAGCTGTCTCACCTGTGTCCCCTCCAAACTCCTTGTGAACCTCCAGCCTACCTGCTGGCAGGGCAGTGTGAGAAGCAAAAACAGGCCTTGTGTGGGGAACGGTCCATCTTCTCTCCCCCCACATAAGACTAAACAAAATGCCTTTCAAGCCAGCAAAGCAAGAGTGGCGTCTTTTTACTGATTAAGCCAAGGACAGACTGGAACAGGCCTCTTGCTCTACCAGGTAACTCCATAGCAAGAAAAACAGCACAAGGGTTACAATAACTGGCAGAAAAATGGACACTAGGTTAAAGACTGCCTCTGACAGAGTATGTACCTGGCCAGTGCTAATTGGCTAATTTAAACAGTGGTACTTTCCCGAACGGTGATTTCTGATCTATAAAAGAGGGCAAGATCCGCAGGCCGGTGCTCTCTGCCTGACCGGGAGGAGACCCTGCTGCAGCACCTGGACCTGCCTGGAACGCCAGCCCCGCTGTCCAGAGGAGCCGGAAGGGAACGGGGGGGCCGCCTGTGCCCGCTCCGCGGGGACCCTGCCTGCCCAGCCTAACCCAAACCGGACCAAAGTAGGAGCTTGCCCAGCCTGCATTCGCCACCTACTTCGGGACTAAAGCCGTGCTTGCCGCAGCTGCTGCTGCTGCTGCTGCTGCTGCTGGGAGGGGTCGCCCCGGTTACCGGGAAGCCGCCGCCTCCACGGATCTCCTGCCGAGCCTGCAGCCGCATCCTGGGAACCACATATATACAGACAGACAGACAGACAGACTCTCTCTCTCTCTCTCTCTCTCTCTCTCTCTCTCTCTCTCTCTCTCTCTCTCTCTCTTTCTCCTGCCGGGCTCAACTCCTACTCTTTCACTCCATTGATTTTACACTCGTCCTCGGAGTGTGCACTTAATAAGACCATAGCACCTTTGAATCCCTTTTCCAATATACACCTAGACAACCTCTCCTGAACCTTGATCCCTTAATTTGTGTTGACCCTTAATAAACCGATTAATTCGTAAACTAAACATTGGTCTTTGTGAGCGTGGTGGGAGGGTATTCCAATCTACCCTCTAAGATACGGTCCCACAGTGGCTGTTCCTCTGTTTGAGGCGAACACCGCGTGTGATCCTCGGTCTCATTCATAAACCTCTCCACACTGGGGGGGGGAAGTCGCAGAAACATCCTGACAGCCGGTAGCCCCCCAATACCGGCCTGCGACACCTTGACGTTGTGCAAGCACTGCTCAGTGACAGCTAAAGCACACCTGTTATCAACACTGTTTCCTCACAAATTCAAAACACAGTTTATAGAAGCTACTGTGAAAGAAAATAATAATAATTTAAAAAATCTATCCCAGCCAGACCCAGTACAAATTCCATCCTTTATACCATACATTTAAGTCCCACTCAGGTCCCACACTGTGTGAAGTGGAAACTGTTCTAGATACCTGCCCATCTTCTCCCATGAACTGTGCCACCCATGACCCCACTACCTCAGGTCATGTCCCCGTGTGATATGTCTAAGTAATTTGATAACCTTAGGAAAAGGCAGAAACAAATTCTTTAGACCCACCATATGATCATTCTGATTACTGAAGGATGTCCAAAGAACTGGGTTGTCATTGCAACAAGGCAGAAAACACCAGCTCCACAAGATAATGGGAAGGTGTCATTCTTTGTTTCCTCCACAAATTGGTTCTTGGAAGAAAAGAGGTAAAATATGTAACTGTTAATTGTCTCCACAATATGATTTTTGAAGAACTGAGACAACTGCAAAGCAGGGCACAAATATCAGATATGATGAAGCACTTAAGATTCTCTAAAATACTTTAAGATGTGCTATCCATCTAAACAAAGGAAATATACATAGCAGCTATATATGGGTACCCAGTTTTAAATAAATAAAAAAAGTAACCCCAAATCCTCTATTCCAACACCTCTACAACTATTCTGTCCCATGACAGGAAAATAACCAAGATAAGTGAGATATTCCTTACAAAGAAGGCTTGTCAAGGTATCCATCTACTTCGTAGAATACTGATGATAACCAATCTTAAGTTTCAATGTCATATCATTTACAATGAAAAATTTTGTTAGCCATGTGCCAGCAGCTAAGCTGTATATCTGTCATAGATATATAACATTTTAAGAACTTCCTTGAGCAATGAAGTACATTTGTTGTTGTAAATGAAGATTAAAAGTAATAATTTCCTGTATGATCAGATTAGAAATTCAGTGTATGATAACTCAAGGTTAAATATGCTTTGTAATGTAAGACAATTGATCACTCTGTATTTCATGCTGGTAACACTGCTCCAGTGGTCTTAACATAGGAAAAACCTGGACACACACTTGCTTTGATAGTTATTGACAAAAAATAAAGATGTAGAAAAGTGCAGATATTTGGGGGTTTTGTTGTTGTTGTTGCTTTTAAAGAGTCAATGTTCACAGCCTTCCCAGGTCAATCTGTCTCTTAAATTCTCAGCTTGCACCATAGATTGGGTCAAGCACCGAGTGGAAGCATTCGTAATCTTTGAAATTAAATGACTGCCTCTGCAAGAGATCCCACTCCTTTAACAGCATGCGGTAAGGGATTACTGGAGTGTTACTGCAGTAGACAGGCAAAGTCGAGGTATCAACTCCCATAGCAGAATCTTATGGAAATGACAATTTCAGCAGTAAGCCATACGGGTCACAAATGAGGTAAGTAAACCCAGAAAATCCTTTCAAGGCAACTACTTCCCTTAGCATTCTCCTACAGATTCTGAAATTGAGATTAGTGAAATGTTGTATTTTATTGAATCCCTAGAGTGCCATCATTGAATAGTATTTCACAGCTACAGTACATCATCACATTACATTATACTCTCACTGTCACCATGCAAACTACAATACCATGAAGTGATAACATCATGTAATGAGACATCCAATCCAGTGTAATGTGATATACAAGAAAGTCAATGCAGCATAACTCCAAAATTACCCTCATTTAAAGAGAAACCAAATGAATTTTTCATATAAATGTACAGGTCATTCGCTTTCTCCATTTTTTGGATGTGTTTAATCTCTGTGCATCTTGATACTTCCACAAAGAACTTTAATGTTATAGTCAGAAGCAATCTTATTTGCTAAGAAAGCCAAAATCATAAAATGAAAACCATTTTGTACGCAACTTTCTGAAAGGACTTTAAAAGTCTTTGAAAAAAATACTTTTGCAAATAAAGTGCTAAAATAATCATAAAGGAGCCTCAAGTTTCTGAGAGGTTGTATATTCAGCAATTAACTGTATTATGCCCGCAGAACTGAAAATTAGGTTAAGTAGTTGTTCAGTTTACTTTACTTGCCTGCCCAGACCTGAACTTTGACTTCAATGTCTCCTCTGCAAGATGTGAGGACACTGAGTATATCCTGTAATGTAAAGAACATAAGCAATTCACATTCTTGCACTGTGATGTACAACTGTGGTAAGACATGAGTTAAAACACATGAAGACATGTATTAAGTCAATTTAAGAATCAGCTTTAAATTGAAGAAACCTGCTAATTCCTGTCTCACACATGCACCTACTGATTTCCTTATACTTTGGTTACTCCTTAAGTTCTTATAGAGACAGTTTATCTAATTTTTCCTAACTGCTGTTGGAGATGTAAGTAGAATTATAGAATCATAGAATGTCTTGGGTTGGAAGAGACCTCTAAAGATCATCTAGTCCAACCCCCCTACAATAAGCAGGGGCATCTCACATTAGAACAGATTGCTCAGAGCCCCATCAAGCCTGACCTTGAATGTCTCCAGGGATGCCCCCCCACACCTCTCTAAGCATCTTCTTCCAGTGATCCACCACCCTCAAAGCACTTTTTCCTAATGTCCAACCTAAATCTACCCTTCTCTAGCTTAAAGCCATTACCGCTCGTCCTATTGTTACTCGCTCTTGTGAACAGGTCTTCCCCAGCTTTACTATAGGCCCCTTACAGGTAATGGAAGGTCACTATAAGGTCCTCCTGGAGTCTTCTTCACGCTGAACAACCCAAGCTCTCCCAGCCTGTCTTCATAAGAAAGGTAAGGAAAAGAGAAGTAAGGGAATTATGGATTTTGCAACGTCAAGAGACAGAAAAAAACTAGTGATAAAGCTCCTCAAGAAAAAGCTAATAAGGAGAAAATCCGTTGCAGATGGGTATCTCTACACGCTCTCCAAAGAAAAACATTCAAGTATAACCAAATTAGAGAAAGATTATACTAACGTTACATTCTTATGCAAGTACAATTTTCACTGAAAAGGAAGTCTAGATGAAATCAGGCCCATACAACACAGACTCAACAGATGTCCTCAGCAGATTAATACGTTAGCTGACTTTGTTGTATCAAAAGGAATGATTTGTGTTGTCACTTCTCAAAGACCCTCCTCATTTCCCCAGAGCTGTGTTAATCTGCAGCACACCCTCTTCCAGTTTACCAAAACAGGAGTTTGCCACCTTCTGTCAGATGAGAAAGGAACATATATATTAACAGAGGAGATAAAACTACGTACCTGTGTCATGGTCCAAACCCAGTTTTGGGTCGAAGTTGCCTTATCTCAGGGCACAATCGCCCTGTTTGTTCATCAGGATTTTCTGACACCAAATTGTATATTCAGGACAGCCTTCTTACTTATTTCGGTGGGTCTGTCCCTGGCTTGGGGCCGACTTGCTTCCACCAGATATAAAACCGATTGATATACTCCTCTTGGAAGCACAAACACAGATTATATGTTTAAAATACCACTTTACTGTAAAAGTTTTCAAAGTGTTTGTGTGGGAAAAACTTAAAATGTAAGTGTATCTGGTCGGTAAAGAGAATGAAAAAAAAAAAAAGACTGTAATAGTTTGGGGTAGAGAGAGCCTGAAGCCTTTCCTGCATAGGGTCGATGAGGTGCGTGTGAGGAAGGGGCCAATGACACACCTGGGGGAGAAGGCGTTAGAGGTGAAAGGTTTGAGTGGTGATGTTGTGCCCAAGTCCTCCTGGAGCTGGGGGTGAGGCGAGTTGTGGCAGCGGCGGCAGGGACAGCAGGGGCTGCAGCAGCTGCTGCCTTCGTCCTTCTGGTGCCTCTGGCAGCCGGGCTGCCGTGTGCCTGGGCACATGGGGACGGCTCTTTTGGAGTCTGGGCACGGCACGGGTGGCAGGGCCACTCACCGCTATGGCCCATAAGAGCTTTCTTCCGATGGTCTCAGAAGGCGAGGAGTCTGACGCTGTTTTCCTCACTGGATCCAGGTCTGGTGGCAAAGTCACGGCCTGTGGTGGTCTCAGGGAGGGCAGCTTTCAGCTCGGCTCCTTTTATTTGGTTTTCCTTCTCCTCTCTCTTTTGTCTTCTTTTCTTCTCTCTCCTTTGTGCCAGCACCAGCGGGCACTGGGCGCCGTAAGGACCCACAAACTATGATCTTTATGGGCCTGGCACTCATGGCTGTGCAGTCGTAGCCTGCAGCTCCCAGGCCTACGTGCAGCTCCTGATGAAGTCCCACCCGCGGTCCCTGCCCCGCAGTATTGCCACCATTTATCCTTTATTTTTACTTTATTTTTACAGTTACGTCTCTCTATTACAGTCAATTTCAGTGAGAAACATACTTTTTTGGAGGCCAGTTCCCCACAGGGCTATCCACCCCACAACTACCTCCCACTTTCATGCATGCAAAGACACTTCCCTGGGCAAACTATTTCAGTGAGAACTGGAGGGTCAGCAGCAGAACAGCAGAAAACAGAACTTGGCTTAGGGGAAGTTGTTCTATGTCTATTAAAAATTAATTTAAAATCGATATTATAATACAGATTAAGTAAGAACATGTTTCAAAAAATAGTATTTAAAAATATACCCACTCGTCTTTAACCTCTGTAAATATTGTGACCTTGAACACACAGTGATATTTTCATAACATTTTCACATTTAACTCAGTCTTTTAACAGCTTCTAAATATCTGTTTTACTAATCTGAAATCATGACATGATTTGCTATTTCTTACTATTCTGCAAAACTTGTATAAGTAGAACTAAATTTGAACCAGATTTTCTGAATCTTGCTGAGATATATTAATTTAGTGTTATTACTGTCAAGAATGAAATATGCTGCTAAACATGCTGTTTCACATCACAAAACTTTAGAGATGAACTGGCATTGCATCAAACTAACAAAGTTATCTGCAATCTAAAATCATAGTGAAAAGGACTTTTTATGGAATTTAAAGCTGCCTGTTCTCAATCAGAACAACCTCAGAACACCTGCTACACCCCAGAAAATTATTATGAATAGCATTCTCACCTTTACTAAAAATTTTTCAGAAGTCAGAAAGATAATACTCGTTCCAAAAATCCATGTGCAGAAAACTTTTTTTGACAGATTTATTTACAGTTATTTGGTGTGGGGAGGGGTGGTTTAGTTGATTTTCCCTTCTTTTCCATTATAAAATAAAAGTTTATAGTTTATGTATATATATAATTATTTGCATATTAAGATATTCAGACTAAAATATGTTTGGATGGATGATTACAGAAAACAAAATATTGCTAGAAATTGGTGCTACTTCAGGGCTCACTCACATGATACAGATTTCACAGCTAGTGTTCTGCCATATGAAAAATAGGTCCTATTAGACCTATAATGTCTTCAACACCAGATTTTGAAATAAAAAGAAATGTAAATAAATAGTTATTTAACATAAGAAAACCAACTGCATATTGTCAATTAAAACAACAGAACTGTAAAGACCTGCAGGATGGAAATTCATCCTGCAGTGAAAAGGTTATTGTAGCTTCCATTTTGGGGTTATTCACAAATCCTTCCTGTCTTAGGGCTTAGATAGCTTCCCAAGCACATTGCCACTCCTGTTCTCAGCACCTTTCCTTTTATTGCAGGTGGCTGAACTGCAGAGGTGAAACTGAAATGTCTGTGGTGATTTTTCCTTCATACTTTTTCCACTGGCAGAGAAGCAGTAGACAAGTTATTTCTGTGAAAATATACTGTTTGAATGTCTAGAAAGCAAAACTATTTCTTTACAGCAAGGGATCTTAAATATTTTAAACTGTATTAAGGGAACAGGTACAGACTAACATAGTATTTGAAAATACATACATTTTCAAACAAATATGCACTTATGTTATTAATTGATTAAGGCTAAGAAGGGGATGACAACTATCAGAGAACCCTTTTAAAATTTTGCTACCATGGTCTAGAAGAGTTCCTCTCTGGAATGTAAAATACGTTGTCTAAATGGTCTTAACTATCTTACACCAAACGACAGTATATTTTTCCTGTTCTGTCAAGACCTCTAACGTCCTCATGAGAAAGTTTTCTTTAGCTTTAGCTGTCCTTTATATCTCCCACGGGATTAATCCTCAGAGATGAACATGGCCAAAGGCACTAGATAGAAAACACAGTTATTACTTTGGCAAGTTGTTAAGCTCTTTTATTTGGAATCTAGCATTGCCTCTGTTGTTACAATGGAAACCATTCAACATCATTGAGTTTTTGTTCCATTCGCATTTCCTGGCATATAGCCCTTTTGTAAGGACTTCAGAGGCTAGTGTCTGTGTTAAAAAAGGCCATTTTATGTTTGCAATATGATCTTTCTGCCTAGAGCCAAGCTAAGAAGGGGAATGATGTATGCTGCAAGTTTCTAACTGATACTTGGCTTTATTCTGCTCCATGCCCGTATAGTTGTGAGGGTTTTGCCCTGCATATCTGTCTCCTTTGGAAGAACTCCTTATAGATTGCTTCTAGGAAACCTAGAAGGCCTGACTCATACATGGTAGAGCAAAGATACGGAATTAGGAAGAAAAGAGGAAAAATGATACCGTGTGAAAATATAATGAGCTGATTAAGAGCAGATCATCTTCTATACTAGCAAAATTCCCACTGAAGCTTTTAGAACTGCATTTTTTTCCAGTTTATTCCTTTTTCTCAAAGGCATCATCAACTCACAGACTTACAGCACTCCTCACCATACTAACAGAGACTATGAAATCATTAAACATTTTTATTTATAAGAATATATGTAGTCGTCTCTTTGTGTATGTTCACATGCTGAAATGTAATATTAAGTTAACGTGAACAGCCAAAAAGCAATCAGCTGCATTATTCCTTAGTTTACACAAAGTTGTTTTTTTTTAATCCATTCAATGCAGGATGTCTTAGTCCCCATTTCTTAAGCTAATACAGTTTCATTTGTTTTTCTCTACTGTATTCCCTTTCATGCATGTCCTCAAAATCCTCCTGACATAGTGTAAACAGAAATCTTCATTTATAAATCATTATTTATTTCCAGCTCTTATACGAAACAAAGATGTTCTTTTGTAAGTTACGGAGTCTTTTATCAGGATGAATGACAGCAGATTTGAAAAGAGCGGAACCTATCTTTGTTTGCCTGTCCATAGCTGAAGTAATGGCATAGAGCAGTAAACCAGTGTCTCTTAAGAGACCAAATAAATTTTCTTTCAGGATTAATGATCCACTGCTAGTGTGAAGAAGATTAAAACTAGAAGCAAAGAGACAAGGGAGCCCAGGGTAACCCCATGGTTCATTTCAATGGAACTTGTTTGTGAGCAGAGCCAAGAAGTCAAGCATTTGGGTAAACGGTTCTACATGAAATTACTTACTGAATGCTATCAGACGTTATGGTCAAATACATCTGCTGCACTGTTAGGCAGTAGATAGAGTGATTTAGCACTGCATACAAATCATTGGGATTCTGTGTGTTGGTACCAGCTGAAAGGCTGGCAGCCATACGATTGCCAGTCGTCAAGTGTCACTTCTTCATTTTCATCAAATTGATATTCAGACAGTGGCAAGCAACCCCAAAAGTGAATTTATTGCAGCATGAAAGTCAATATTTTACAATAAGTGTAGGAATTCTGAAGCAGTAATTTAAAAGACTACTTTGTGCAAACCATTTACTACTTTATACACATCTATTCATTGCCACGGATACCTACAATCACAGTAATCTTGTGAATCTTCTTTATTTTAAACACTTGGTCTTTTGCAAAGTAAACCACCAGTGTTTAGTTCAGTTAGTAAAAGTGAGTTTTTAGAGACCTCCTTGGCTTTCCTAGAACAATTATTTACTGTACACAGTTCATTTCACTCTCTCTTTTTAATTTTCTTGAAAGAACATTTCATTAGGGTTTTTTATCCTGTGTTGTGCCATCAAGGAGTCAAATCAAACCATCCTATTTTCTTTGGAAATACCAGTCTTGTAAAGAACTACCCTTCTGAAAAATAAAAGCAAGTTGAACCAACAGAATGAAGAGGAAAGAATGCTCAGATTTTTTTCCAGTTTCTTTGTAATACGTTAAACACCATCTGAACTTAAAATTTCAGTATCCTTTCAGTACTTTCTAATTATCAAAACACAGAAACATTCTACTAAGCACAAACACAGATGTAATAAAATACTCCCTTTATCAACAGTGTTTTTCTCTGGAAGTAGAGAATTCCTTAAACTTGGCAAATATGCAGATGATACTTGGCACTCCTGTAATTCAAATATTACCGTATCACATGACTATAATGCTTTACCTCTGTTGAGTTGTGCCTGTTTATGCTATTTGGCTCTCATCCTATGGGTGAACTGAGTCTTCTACTTGTGTTTTGCAACCAGATTTGTTTAACTGAGTTTTTATAAATTGGTGACAGCGTATGGTATTTGGGAAAAAAATATCTTCATCAAAGCCACAAATGTATCTGTCAAAATTTCAATTCTGTCCCATGGATATGTATCCTATCTGACATTACATTTGGTCTCCATGTCAAAGTACATTTTAATAAGTATTTCTGCAAGTACAATATAGAAACAGTAAAAGTCAGCAATAATCCCTGTTTTCATTAGAGTAGAGTTCTGCAGTTTGGGAGAGGGTACATTCATTTTGGACAGAGAAGGGAGCATTTCTCAGCAACTAATAATTGTAGCTCAGAAGTCTAATTATGTCAGTGCTGGCTCCTAGAAAAGATCAACCGATATAATTGATCTTGTAACATTTAAAGGCTCTTCACTTCAAGCCTGTTTTATTGCTGCCTGGCTACAATTATGTTGACCTGAAGTGAGGCCAGTGCTGGAGTTCAGAACTCAGAGGAAAATCAGTTTTGCATGTAACCACTTCACTTTTAATGGAAGAAGTTGCATGGGAAATTAATTTTCATGATCACATTAAGTTAAAATGCAGAAACTATTGTGGGATTCACTTGGATAAAATTGCTCTAGCTGCTGGAAAAAGGAGTGTCAGTAATGATATTTATTAAACAAAATGAGTAACGTTTGGAAGCCATGGAGACCGGAGGACTAAAATCGGTAGATGCACAAAGTGCAAGAGGGCACCAAGAGCTTTTAAGACAATCAAAGGATTTAAAGTACAAGGACAGATTAGATAAATTCATAATAATTTTTATCCAACTTCTATCCTATTAAGAACAGCAAAGTACAATTAAGAGAAAATACCAGAGTGTATAATCAAAGAAATAAACCTTATGCCCTGCTGTAGAAGAGTATTTCTATCCTTTGAATTTCAGCCTCAGTTAAGGTTCCATTCTTTATATAATTGAAAGAAGAATTTATTATCTCGATAGACTCCAATATAAAACTAAATAAAATAGAATAAGAAAATTAAAAAGGGAGTATGAAAATATCCTCTCTAGAATTAAAATTTGTGAAAAATGCATGAAAAAATATAGAGTTATTGTGTTTACCATCTAAATAAAACAAAAGGCATCCAACAGAAATCAAATTAGAAAAGAGAATGTAACAAAAATATTCACCAAGAAACGTGGCTCTGAGTGTTGGAGGTTTTTCAAGTTTTTCTTTTGTTTTCTCTGGAAGACTCCTGTACTCTAAATCTTCAAAAACCTCACATCCATGTTTATCTTTATAACATATTAGTTCAATTGATTAGTGAAACCATTTGCACTGTATAAAGTTAAGCCTTTAAGATTACAGTTGAGACAGTGGTAGAGGAAGGAAGAGAAGCACAACAGCTATATTTTCTAAAGGGCCAAACCCACAGCTTTTGAAATACAGCATGATATTTTTATTTTCAGTTCTGCTTACATAATATTTTTCTACAAGAAGAAAAAATGTATATCACATTAGTTACTAACACTATTCTACAATGCATTTCTTATCTACATTCAATGCAAAAGGAATAAATGAAAAAATGCATGCACACAGCTTTTTTTAAAGCAATGGTCCAATTGTTCAGCGTATTGTAACTTGGAAATGAGATCTGAATTTCTTTCACAGAGCATTTTGCATTGCTTTATGGGCTATATATCACTTACTGTACTCAAACGACTGTATCATTAGTCATATTATCTGTAGGGATAGTGGTGACGTACTTTGCCTTAAAAATATATGTTTAAATGCAACTTTATCAATTGACATGACTAAAGAAAATAAGAACCTAACAGATTTAAAAAAGCAGATTTCCCCTGTAGCAAAGGGGCAAAAAAAGAGAATGTTACTTGCAGTAGAAGCATTCACGTTTAAAATGCAATTTACCTATGTTTCATTTGAGGCTGTATTATATAATAGGGTGCAAATACAATGAGAGTTAATCAAGCATACCTAGTATCTAATGCAGCTGACAGCTCTCTAAGATAATAGAAGTGGTTCATTTTACCCATTAGTGGGAGCATCGTAAGGATGAAAATGTCCTTTAATACTCCCACAAATACTCAACTTACATAAATAGGCCATCTGTTTTGCATTAGATCAATATGAGTAGGTACTGATATAAAGACAGACTTCTCATTTATTAACAGAAACATCCTTTACTATCTCTAGAATTAGTTAGTTCACCTTCAAAACACAGACCTATATTTATGAGACATATTCCCTTTCCTGGAACACCTGTATTATGCAGTATATCCAGATATTTCTGCTCTGTAATATAGTTCTAAACTTACACAAAAATGTATGAATTTGGGTGCATGCAGACAGGGAAGAGCACCACTTTCAACTGGGATGTCCAACACTTAGTGGGGAAAAAAAGGAAAACAAAGAAAAAAAGGACATTTTGAATGACATGACCACACTTCTACCAACTGCTCTAATTCAGGATATTCTCCTAGCTCCTAACAATCTTTTTATTATTTAGATAGGGAGGAATTGATAAGACATTTATTTTTTCTTCCGCATCTTTCACAAGATGGCAACATTAAGATAACACCGTTCAGAACAGACACCAGTCTCATTCCAGTTAAGATTTTACGTTGGAGTTCAGTGAGTCTACTTCCACTGTACAGACATTAATGTGCCCACATGGTGCCACAGGTTTTTTTGATTGTTTCCATAAATAATGTTCTAAATAAATCTCTTGAAATTATCAAACTTGCACCCTGAAAACACGGAGAGGTTCAAAAATAATAGCTGTAAAAACATCTTAATAGTACAAAAGACATGATCCATTTTATGCTTTGCTTAAGTCTCTACCTGAGATAATTTAAAAAAACTTTCTGCTTTGTTAATTGCTAAAGATCTGAATAGGTGTTCTTTTAATTGTACTGGGGCGGGGGGGTTGTTTATTTATTGTTGTTGTTTGCTTTGTTTAGGTTTTTTTCCTGCATATATTATATAAGGAATTTATGCTCAGAAAAAAAGAAAATTCTAAGTCAAACTGATGCAATACTTTCCATGATTAGAAAGGAACTAGAAATTTAAAAGGTACATGTCACCAACCCTTTTCTTTAATTCCTTAATGTTATCTCTTTAATTAATTCAACAAGTCCACTTAACAACTGTTTTCAGAAACAACTGGATCCCTGCATGATAGACAAGAGAAATATATTAATTTCTCATTTATATATATGTCTTTGTGTACAGATATATATATAAGGCAACATATTGTAAATAACTGTAAAGTGTAAGGCTGAAAACAGAAAAAAGAAGACATAGGTGATAAGAGCTGAAGAAGTAAAAAGCAGTATCTCCTCATCATTAGTGAAGAGTCATTAATGAACATAGTCCTTTTTCCCTGAAGGAAGAGAATCCTTATGAAAAAATGTAAAAAATAACTCATTTTATAATTTGTTGTAGCCACAAGCTACCAATATGTTCCCCAATATACTTTTCCATTGGCCAAGCTGCAAAGGTTTAATCTGATTCATTCTGCAGTAACTTTCCAGAGTGGCATCTGCCTCTGTGACAATGACTCCTGATTATTGTCACTCCCAGCTCTCAAGCTTGCAGCTTTCTTAGAGTGCTGTAACATGATTGCTAAGTGGTTTAGGCAAACCTGATGCTAATGCCTGTATCTTTTGTTCTTACTACTATTTGTCTGAAGATTATTTGAGATGTGTTAATGTAAAATCAAAGCCCATACTGTCACTCTCTGTTAAACCTGTGCTGCACAGAATAAAGAAGTCTTTCCTTTCATATCTAAAGTAGAAAAACTCTCCTTTTTCTGATTTACCTCCTCCCCCCAGCCTGGCTTCCTTCTTGGACCATTCTGCATGAGGCAGTCCTTACATACAGACTGCAGGTTTAAATGTCTCACAGGAAGTAGCTAAAGACCGTTATTAGATATGCCTTCCAATTCATATTTCAATATGAATGTGATAAACTTCATGGAGCAGCTCTTCAGCTGGTATAAGTCATCATAGCATCTTTAGCTTCAAGGAACCTTTTTAATTTTACAGTAGAGAAGCTGGCTCTTCTGCTGTTTACCATATTTAGTACTTCTATTCAGCAATTCAAGTACTGCTTTTGAAGCTTTGATTGAAATTACTGCTCATTACAGCCTTTGCTATTTTTTTGAATACAATCATCCACATAAAAAGCAAAAACATTTTATCCCTTCCAATATTAATGCATTTTCACCTGGTTCCACATTTCAGCTACCTGTTTGGCCAGTTTTCTTAACTATTCTCCACAGCGCAGTGTTCTCAATTTTTTGAGGAACCTTTGTCTCTTTTTCATTCCTGTCCTTTCTAATCTCAGCAAGATCAATTCAGAAATATTGAACTACACCCATCTAATTTTAAGATAAAACTGATATTTTCTCTGGATTGCTGTCATTTACTGTGAGAACTGACTCTACTAACTTTGCCAACTGCAGTTTAGATGTCCAGTCTAATTAAGTCTTCCAATTCCCCCTGTCACCAGTGAAAGGAAGTAAGTTGAAAGTTAACATAAATCAGTTTTCAGGGCCATCCACCCCCCACCATTGATTATACAGGACAAAGAGATCTATGCAAAGGCACAATTTTAAAAAACAGTAAGGGAATGGAGTAAGTCTCCAATGTTGCCCAGCAGCACACTGTTCAGGACATTTAATTGACAATGTTTTGATCTCACCTTTCCAAAACCACTCAGCTGAAGTACTCCATTTTACACTGAAGGCATTAATAAAAATTGGAGGAGGTCATATACACTGCCTCATTTAACAGCCCTAATTACTTGGTCACTGAGTCATTCTCATTTTTGTTAGCCCAACCTTAGGGAGTACTTAAATGTGCCAAACAAAAATTCAGTCACTACAGCATAACTGACCATGTGAAGATCCTCCATTCTGCCAGCTTTCTCACTGGAAAAAACACCACCACCACCACAAACAAAACAAACAAAACAAACAAAAAAGAGCAAACAGCTCTTTAGGAATTCAAACCCTGAGCTCTCACTGCAGTTGTGAACAAAAGTTGCCTCGGATCCCTGGCAAAGGAACTTCCCCCAGCCCCGACACGCATGCATGGCCCATCACAGCACTGACCAGCAGGTCTTTGAGCTGTGAGCAGGGCTACCTCCTCAGCCATGTGTCCAGAGGGAAACTCACCCAAGCAAAGTCTCGTCCTTGTGGCTGCTAAGGCTGACTGGCTTGGATTTTGGGAGCTGAAAGTCCACTGACATACAAGATTTTATCCTCACAAGAGGTAATAACTCTTATTCTTTTCATTCTACATGGAAAAAGAAGCACAGTTGGTACAACTTTGACTGAATTACATTCTACGTTTTTTATTTTACAGTACATGTTAAAGTACATCATACACAGAAGACAAATTCCTCTGATTTTTAAACTTTCCTTCTTAATAAGATTGCCATCTCTGCATACAATCGGACTCACAAACAAAATTAAAGTCTCCATAATAAACAGCTTTAGATGTGAATGAATTCTTAAGAAATTTAATTCAGTGGCTGCTTGCAAAGTTGACCCATTGATTAGCAACATCATTTTTCTGATTTTATTTCTTACGTGCTTCCAGATTGCCTTTATCTGCTGCAAAATACTTGTATCAAAAGAGTGCAGATTTTGATACACAGTAGAAACTCGGCTACAATAGACATTATTATTTTAATAGACTAGTCTTTTTCATGGCAAACAAAATCACCAAATTATTTTGAAAAATGAAAAAATGTCTATGTGAAAAGGAACATAGCAGCTACAGGTGTAACCTCACTTAGTAAAATCTCAGCACTTTTATCACAGAATAGCATCATAACTGACAATTTAATTCACTTTCTCTCTGTGTTCAAAAGCAATATGTTTATCAAGTAGAAGGAAGAAAATGCAGCTAAAATTGTTAAGTCATGAGGAAGGCACAGAAAATGCAGAAGGCCTTGGTGGAAAAGCTAATGCCTTACAACAGTTCTTGGCCTAGTTGTTTAATCTGTTATTTAATTCTGGCCATAGATAATCTTAAATTGTTATATGCTTAATTTAAATAGTTTAATGTAATCTATTCTGTACTTCTCATATCCTATAAAGTTAAATATGAGAAACACAAAACTGGAAATGGTTAAATTCAATTATGCTAGCACAATTTGTTTGGTAATGATATCAGATGCCTCACATTTGTTTATCATCTCTTCTTAGATAAACATTGCCCGTTTAATCTCCTATCGCCATAGACACAGCTTTAGGACAACAAAAAATTAAAGTTTCAATCTAGTTTTCATGTAATTAAGTAACAGAATCCCTGTACACATCAAACAGAACAGAAGCTCCTAGTCCTGAAAGGACATTTATCCTACTTACTACGGGTCCTACTTATCTTGTCATGATATGATTAGAATTACTCCTATCCCTGGGGTGCACTGAATTTGCAATGGCGAGATAGAAAGTTTTGTATCAATTCCACAGCAAACTCCATACAGTGTATCACTGGATCAAGGCTCCAGCAATTTGGGTGTAGGGTATATAGGCATTACTCTATTTAAAAATGGAGCACAAGGGTTTCTGGCCTTAAACATTTTTTATCCATATGGAAGATAGAAAACAAAAGAAATGCTGGTACACTGAGAAATATTTTTTGCTTACTCTGCCATAAATTCTAGATTTAGACAGCAAATTATGAGATGACAGCTCTCCAAATCCCCAATGCAAAGACTCTTTTTCTACCAGGACACTTTTTACACACTTCCTAGTCTTGCTTTCATCCAAGACATTTCACAGGTTACTTCTTTAGCTCCCTACAATGTGGGAACTCTGCTACTTCCTGGTTTGTCCTCACCCACCTCTGTTCCAAGAAAGAGCGACACAATTCATCATACTTTTTCCCAAAATAAAAGGGAAGCAATTTGTGCTGGCAGCCCATTTCCTAGCTGGCCTTGCTCTCAGTCATAAAGTACTTAGTGATGCATCTGAAAACTACTTCAGCAGCATCCCAGGCAAGTACTGGAACAGGAAGAAGACTCAGAGACTCTCAAGTTGGTCTTTGGCCGGCAGACCCTGTTACAACTACTTTTTCACAGATCTCATGAAATATCATACTTTCAGTTATTTTGTGCCTTCTGTGTCTGAAAATATTAATTCAGAACACGTATGAGGGAAAGGGTGTCACTTGCTGTAGCACTAGTAATTTTCCCTCCAGTACCCAAGTCAGGGAGAAGTCCAGAAGCTGAAATGCAAAGAAGATTAATTGCTCAATAGTTAACAATAATTAGATCATTGAGGAAATTGTTGCTTGCAAATGTCATTATTGTGGAGGTACTTTCTGATTAAGTTAAAGGGGTTTTTTATTGCATTTTCATTGAGATACTAGACAGACGTCTTTTGTTGTTCTACTTCCTTTATTTTGACAGACACTGAAACTAAATGCTTTTGGATGTTGCATCTATGTAGTATGGCATATATCATGCATGTTCATGTGTTTTGATCCCTCTTTAACTTTCTGCTGTCATTGTATATATTTAGAGATTTTTCTACAATACTATTTCTGTCGTCTTGAAAGATTTTTTTTTTTTTTCCCATCCTAATACATGACCCAGAATGAGCCCTTTTGCTCAAGAACTTACAATGCCATCAACAACAGCTTTAGAGACAAGGACATCAGAATAACCATGAGCAGTTCCTTTATTACAGAATAATAAAAGCCCCTAATTTTCTGCTGATAACAAGTTACAGACATGCATTCTTTGCTGCATTTTGCTGTGCATTGTCAAAATAAGAAATTATTTTTTTTTTGCTCCTTGGAAATAATATTCAGAAATGTATCTTCTGTAAATGGCATCCTGTCATGTTCACTTTGAGGCAAGATGGTTACCCATGTTTATTTCTGCATATGCTTATTTTGAAGACACTTGGAATCGCAATACTGAAAAATGACTGCTTGCATCGTGAGTTTTACCCTAGGTTAACAGAGATAAGAGCTATTCTGACCTCATCACACCATCATCATGACCTATGATCCATTAGTTTATGGAAGACATACATTAACTTACATAGAATGTGCTGATGGCTCCACATAATTTGTTGCAGAAGTGTCCACATCACCTATCTACAAACTAGATCTATTATTTTATTGAGCTATCTCTAGAAAACTATTCCAAGACTGAATTTGATGAATGTTGAGTCTCTTTCTCAGCAAGTAGGCACACAAGTCAGATATGTAAGACATACATGCATGGTGCTGGACGGTAATGCACAACCTGGATTGCTTATGCTACAGTGTGCAAGGCTATTGGGGGCTTTAGCCCTCTTAGACTCCCACAATAAATCTATTTTTGTAGAGAGAGAAACTTGCAAGTGTTACTGCTTCTGTCACTGCTGCTTCCACTTTCCTGTAGGTGAAAGATTTTGTCCGTAATTATGTCAAGGTGTGCATGTCATGATGTCAAGGCTTTTACTTATTTTTTAAAGGTACATATTATGTAGTGAGCCAGAACAATTATGAAGGCCTCGTTTTCTGAGGCAAGGGGACATTTTATGTTGCTTCTTTAAGTCACAGAATACTTAAAATTCATTTCAGCATCGACTATAGGTAAAAAATGAAGTGACAGACTAAGCAGCACCTGCATGAGGACTGTAGCTTCTACTAGTCAAAGGAAATAAGGGAGAAGAAAGATGTTTCTACTCCTACCTCAGTTTCTAGATTTTTCTAATTTATACACAGATCAGAGAACCAATGAGAGAAGAACTCCAAAAGATTAGTCAAAACCCTTCTTCTTTCAGTTATATGAAGGTAAGGGTACTTTTCACAAAAGTTAATAATGTGGCTTTTACAATACAACCTTTCTCAAATCTATTAGCAATTAAGTAAATACTTAGATTGCTGAATTTTCTGTAATTTTTATAGAAGTATAATATTACAAACTGATTTGACTAATAAGCTTGATAATTAGTTTGTTTTGTAAGTGATAGGATTTCTAGATCTTCATAAATTAAAAATTGGTACTAAGGCCTAATGTGACATAAGCCAAACTTACAATTTTTCTTCAGTATTATTATGTTTGGCCTTAGAGTAGTGGGTTGATTCTAAGAAAGTATTATTTTAAATTGTTCTGTGTAGTTTTCTATCTAGCCAACAGTGGCCTCCTTGGAAAATACTAATATACAATATAAACAATCTGGGTTTACATAATTTCTTTTTCCCTCTTTAAAGCATCAAATTTTGGCTTTTGGTTTGGTTTTGTTTTGAATATTTTTCAAAAACTTGATCAAATTAAAATTAAGCCAATATATTGATTCTTCCCTTTATAATAGCATATAAGGAAGAGTGAAATTTGAAAAACAACCACAGTTGTGGCTGTGTCCAGCCAAAATCTTACTAGTCTCAGAGGAGCTCCACTACAAGTGTGTAGCTGGGGAATCATAACCATGGAATGCAGTTTAGATCCATTACAGGCTCACATTCAATTAAACTTTTACTACATTTCACACCAATACCTAAAATAGTTTTTGAATTATAAAAATAACTCAACCTGGCAAGTTAATGTCACTATTTAAAAGGGGGTTTTTTTATGTTAGAAGGTAGTGTTATTTACAGGTATTCTCCCAGATATCCAAATAGGATTTACCTTCCTTTACAGAAATGATATATTATGAAAATTCCCATGTTTTCCTTGACCCCAAACAACTATGGAATTTTAATTAATTATACATTTTTTCCATTTCCCTCACATACCTTTAGATGTGCATGCATGTGCATGTGAGTGACATACTGTAGTCTCTATTGTCAACAGAAGAAATTACAGACTCTTTAGGACATGACTAAACTCCTGAAGCAGATGATTAGAATAGGTCAGATAAAACATGGCCTGTTTCCTCTCTCTGGTGGCTGACTGCTTCAGATGTAGGTGTCTACTGTTTTGATACCTATATTTGATCAGACTAATTTCACTTGTAACATCGATTAGTGTCTGACCTTTAAGAACTGTGCTTTCTGGGGTACTGTGTAATTGCAAGGGATGCTGTTGCAGACTCCTTTTGATAAGGCAACAAGTTTATTCTTAATTACTATGGGTGCTAAGTGTCTCTTCTGAGGAAGAGAACAGACTAGGAGCCAGCAGAGAAGCAGAGTGATGCAGAAAGTTAAGAGCGACTGAAGAGGTATTCACCTTATCTGGGCTTAAATTCAAACAACAATAAAGAATAATTTAGTCACTTGTCCTAGCTGATGAACACCCAGATGAGACCTCAAAAACTAAAAGATAAGGCATGCCCTTTCTGAACTGATCCATAAAATCGTTACTGTATTCTCAGGCATATTTCTCTTACAGGTCCTCTTCAACCACAACATGTCAGGTATCACTCAAGCAGGATCCTTCTAGATATAAAAAAGGATACTTGGCAGTGCATTCACAGTGAAATCTCCTCAATCTGAAAAAGCCCAAATCTAATGCTCTTGAGGGCAAAATGCAAGATGTACCTTTTTCAGAGAGCTGCTGAAGCTGCAAATTTGAGCCAGGAGTGATGTATAGTGAAAAATGAAGAAACTTTCATCTTCGTTATTTATCTGCTAAATGATGATTGAATATAATGAGATGTTGTAGATTGCCAATAATTTCAACATACTGATTGGTTCTTTTTTTTTTTTTTTTAAAAAAAAAGACTTATAAAGAGCATCTAATGTGTAAATGGAAGTCTTTTGTCACTTTACAATTTAAAATCAGCAATAAATATGGACCCTCCTCGAAGACTATGGCTGAAGTGTTGGTACAGGAATAAAAATTACATACCTCTATCATGACTAAATGTGTTACTAGCATATTATACAGCCTCACCTGGCAAGCTTTTCAATCCTGCAAATAGTTACATGTATAGTTGACTACTCAAAGGGTATGCCTAAGCTCTAAAGCTATGTTTATTTTACTAAACTGAGAAACGTTCCCAAGTTCCTTTGTGTGAGGGTACAATTTAACCCTACTCAAACTCTGTCTTTGCAGAGGAGGGCAATAACATGAGCACAGTGTTCTGCACTTACAAATACATACATGTGTGGCAAGCATCTACACACACACACCAAGTGGCTTCCATAGGAAGAAAACTTCCTCTGCATGGTCACTGCACACTCTTTGTGTGCTATGGACACAAGGACACCCAGCAGCTAAGGGTGGACTCAGTCTAAAACTGTTTATATAACCAAAGTTAAGCACAGGTATTTTCGTTGTGAAACAGAGTGAACTACAGGTTTAGCTTGTGAACACTAGGATGTCAAAATCTGTAGTGCCATTAATATAATTTTCTTCTTTTACCCTAAGGGAAATTTTGCATGGGAATCACAGTTTTCTTTCTTTTGCTAGACTTAGGGCTTAACATATTGTGAGCTATTCAAAGTAAATAATAACCCAACTTTCAACTGCAGCTACCCCAAAAAGTGCCTTCAAAAAGTTCATTTTTACCTTTCCCTAAATACCTTTTCAGAAGGTTTTCTAGACTTTTGTGAAGAGGAAAACTAAATAAATTAGACAGAGAAGTGATCAGGGTAGCATATTACATGTTTAAAATGTTGCTACCTAAAATGAAGTTTGTATCTGTAGATAGGTCTTAACAGAATCACAGATTCACAGAATTGTCAGATTTGGAGGGGACCTCTAGAGATCATTTAGTCTAACTCTCCCACTAAAGTAGGATCCCCTAGAGCCCATTACTCAGGACTGCATCCAGGCAGGTCTTGAATATCTGCAGAGAAGGGGACTCCACAACCTCTCTGGGCAGCCTGTTCCAGGGCTCTGTCACCCTCATATTAAAGAAGTTTTTCCTCATATTTAAATGGAACTTTCTATGTTCCAGCTTGTGCCCCTCATCCTGTCACTAGGAACTACTGAAAAAGAGTCTGGCTCCATCCTCCTTGCACCCACCCTTCAGAAACTTATAGGCATAAATAAGGTGTCCCCTCACCCTTCTCTTCTTCAGGCTAGAGTCCCAGCTCTCTAAGCCTTTCCTCATAAGAGAGATGCTCCGATTCCTCAAACATCTTTGTTGCCCTCCGCTGGACTCTCTCTAGTATTTCCCTGTCTCTCTTGAACTGGGGAGCCCAGAACTGGATGCAGTATTCCAGATGTGGCCTCACCAGGGCAGAGCAGAGGGGGAGACTGGCCTCTCTTGACCTACTGGCCACACTCTTCCTTATGCAACCCAGGATTCCATCGGCCTTCCTGGCCACGAGGGCACACTGCTGGCTCATGGATAATTTACTATCTACCAGGACTCCCAGATCCTTCTCAGAATTGCTTTCCACCATGCCCTGTATTGGTGCATGGCATTTTCCTCCCCAGGTGCAGGACCCTACACTTGCCCCTGTTGAACCTCATTAGGTTCTTCTCTGCCCAGGTCTCCAGCCTGTCTAGTGCATCAGGCTGAGGCATCTATATGTTTACTCCTGTAGGTCCACCTCCTGCATTAAACTTCATGTTGTTTTATTGCTCTATTTGTGTGCAAGGGCCTTGAGGAAGAAAAAAGTGAGAAGCAGAAAAAAATAGAAAACATTTAAACAATACGAAATTTATATCTGAATTTGGTATTAAATTGTTAATTCCTCCAAATGGTAGAATTTGACTCTAAATAAACTCAAAGGGGAGGAGGTGTCTGAGTTGCCAAAATTGTTTCTTACTAATATTTTGTTATTTGTTTGTTTGTTGCTATCATTTTGTCTTGAGCTTAATTTATACCCATTTCTACAAAGACACCACTATAAGGTGGAGAGACATTAATTCAGAAATAACAAGAATATACAAGTTAACTGCTTCAAATAACACATTAATGAGGACAAAAAACCAACATTTTTTCCTTAATACTGCAAAACTACTGAGCTATTTTTGCTGGAATTTTCCAAAATTATTCACCCTAGAGCTGATATATGGCATGAGGCACATCCATCTGAACACTTTAAATATGGCAATTATAAGGAATTCAAAACCCGGTCTCAAAGGGAAAAGTTTTGGTCAACCTTAGCTAAAAGCATTTAGTGGAACTAAAATAAGAAGAATCTGTAAAATTAAAATCTGTATAGCATATAGCTGTACAGACCTGTATGGTTTCCTTAAGGCCTATTCATGTGTACATAATTAGAGTACTTGGTCAGACAACTCCCTTTGAAAACAATTTTAAAGCAAAACGCTTAAAATGAAAAAAAACCTAACACAGTGAGAGCTGTCACTTTTTAGGGCACAGCATATCTGCCTCTTCTACATTTATTTTCAGAGTTCAAAAGACAACCATTGACTAATTATCCACCAAATGCAATAATATTGTTTGAATTGTAGGCATCTTTACTTAGTTAAGAAATATTTTAATTTCCTTAATGGCTCCTCTAAACTTCATTATTTTGTGCCATTTTGTAATACACTACATAAAAGCTCCTGGATGCAGTAAGAAAAAAAGAATTTTCCATTTATCTTAAGTCAAAAACATTTTAAACTTGAACACAGGAATGCTATGGGCTGATTTTAAATGGAGGGAATTTCTCTGAATATTTAGTTGTTGAAAAAACTAAAAGTAATAATTTGGAACATTTATGCACATAATATTCAAGGTAACCTGAATCCTTTTCCTTGAGCTCTATCCAAAATCTCTTCACAGGGACACAAAGATGCTTTCTGCACATTTAGGTCACATATCTACAAACACATCACCTTGTTCTGGTTTGGCGTGGTTTTTGGTGGCAGGGGAAGGGCACTAGGAAAGGCTCCGGTAAGAAGCTGAGAAGAACCCCCTGCTCCAAACCCAGCCAAGGAGCCACTAGAGGGACAACAGACGCACCTCAGCGATTAACATATGAAAGAACAGCTATATCATCTGAACAGAGAAGGGCTTGGGGACAGAAGACCTGTGCTGGTGAAGGACAGCAGAGCTGGTGGTTGGTGAAGAAGATGGGGAAGAAGGTGCCCAAGCAGAAGTTTTCCTGCAACCCATGGTGAGATGGCAGCTGTCCCCCTGCGCTAGTGGAGGAACGTGGTGGAACATTCCCTGGGGGCACCAGGAGGCGTGAACTTGGCCAGTGGACTTGGATTTTGTGGCCAGAGGATTTGCTACCAGTGGACTCTGACTATGCAGCTTTGGAAGACCTCAGCACCAGGGGAGGTGGCTGTTCCCAAAGGACCCTGTGACTCTGTGGGAAGCCCAGGCTGGAGCAGCTCCGGACCTCGTGGGAGAAACTCATGAAGGAGAGGTTCGTGGAGGATTCTCTTCCATGGGAGAGACCCAGGGGGGAGCAGGGAAGGACTGTAAGGAATCTTTCCTTCCTGAGGAAGAAGGAGCAGCAGGAACCACCAGCCTGTGAAGTGACTCTAAACCCCATCACCTGTCCCCCTGTGCTGCTGGGGAGAAGGAGGGAGAGAAACTGGGAACAAAGTGATTTGGACACACCTGACAAGGAGTATCAAAATTAGCATGATCTCTCTTTGCAAATTAACCAAGACATGTCACCTTTTATGCAAACTAACTTCATGGCTATTACCAAAATATGAAGATACTGAATAGCTAAGTCTCATTTTTATTTCCAGTTGTAGTAGATAAGAGTGTTTGTGAGACCCAGACTTGCTTGGAATGCCACAGATAATCTTGTCAATCTGTGTTACACTGCTCTGTAGCAAAGCTGGTTAATTCTAGTATCCAGGATAATCTTTTCACAAAATATTGAGAAAATCTTCAAAGACAAAATGCAAAGCTCCTGCAGCATTATTATCTTAAGCAGAACAACACTATTAAAATGATGACTGACTTGTCCACTTATGAGTTCTCTAGGCAAAAATTAGGGGATTTTTGTTGTTTTGTTGCTGGTTTTTTGGTGGTTTGTTTGTTTTCTGTTGTTTTGTGGGAGTTTTTTCATACTGTTACAGGAAGAAAGGTTCTAAAAATAAGTTTTATTGGTTTGGTTTGATTTGGTTTTACCAGGAAGGTGCCTATGAAATATTTCCAAATATTTCCACTATGAAATAATAACCTAAATGTCTTTCACAAATCCTCAGCACTTTTGCTTTGTTGGTATTGAGGCTCTTAAATTGAAAGAAATAGGATGACTGCTTCTCCCAATTTAAAAAGGGAAAACATCAACAGAAAAACTATTTACTGGGACTATAGTGAATCAGCACACTATACTGTGTAGGAAATTAATTTTAATTTTCTCAAAATTGCTTAGTAAGTTGGTTTGCTCAGGCCAGTTATTCTTTTGGTTAATAGCTTTTCAGGAGATTTTGCCATTACAGATATATTGAAACTTGTATTCTGCATTAAAAATACAATTTATTTATTTTTTTAATTCAGGACCTGGTTGAAGTAATTTTGGTGCAGAAGCAACTATTGCAGCATTTTTTCAGCAATTGAAGTGTTAGGTGGATCCCTTAAGATTTAAAATGGATCCAAAATAGTCAAGATATAATTCCATAAGAAAAAACATTAGGAATTTTCTATTTAAATCCATTGATATTTAAGTACTTCATGGAGCCTCCACATTTTGCAAAACTACATTATATCTTCAAGATGCCATTAAATCATCTGTGAATCCTTCTCATGGAAAGCTTTGCAGAATCTCAGCTACCGAAAGCGAAGTAATAATTGCTGTGCCAAGCTCTCATCTTTATATGAATACAAAGGAGAAAAAAAAAATATTATTTCTAGACATCAATATATCTGAAAAGCTTTCATACTGGCATCTGTTTTTCTGAATACTGATTTCCTAAAGCTTTCTTAATAACTTTAAGGGTGAGGGAAGTTTTCTCTCTCCCAGGGATACAATTCAATAAAATAATCAAAGTGTGTGCTTTTTACTTCCATCTTCAAATACTCTATTGGTTTTATATTCAGACTTCATCTCATCCTAAAGTAGCCATCTAATATGGGCCAGGAAAATGTTAAATTCACCTAAGGTGATTATCTCAGATGTGGACTTCTGTTATAGGTGTTAAAATTTACATGAGACAAATACTCTGAAACAGGCTTTCTAGTAATTCAGATTGTATTAAGAGGAAACAAATTTTCCTGCAATTTGCTTCTGCAAAAAAATAATAATGATTCAGAATTCAATTCTTCAGATGATTGTGATACAATAGAATATATATGCATATGTATTGTGTGTGCATAACACCAGATGTTGGTTTTCCACAGTAAAAGATGTTTTCAGTTTATGTATTAAATTAGGGCACTGTTTTTTTCTTTTCTTTCAGCTGCATTTTGCTGACAGCGATATCAATAGTATTTTGGAATGTGAGGTTTGTTTAAGCAATTGATGATTCCTGCAATTCTTAAGAATTAAAATTTTACACAAATCTGTTCCAGGAAAATAGCCCTTAAAAACAGCAAAAAACTTGCATAAGTTTTCTTACATTTGCTAAAACTTTTAATATGCCTTCATTTTTTCCCAGACCTTCCTCCCCACCCATGCATTTCTGATTAAATATTAACCATTCAGTAATTATAAGTGGCTTTGATGTCAGGTGTTCTCTGTTCATACATTTCTTCATAAATTTGCTGTTCTGAGCACATTTGGGACATGAATGCATATTTCTTTTCTATGTTCATGAAATGAGCAGACTTTTTTTCTAGCGGTTTCTGTAATAGTGTTTGCTTTAAAAGAATCAGCTTAGTTTTGTCAATATTATTATGTTTTGAATATTATCCACCTTTATAACTTTTTTCATCATATGTTGTCATTTTCATTTGTAAAAAGTGTCAAACATTATTTCACTGCTTTTCCATTTCAGTAGCACAGTAAAATTTCAGTCAATCTGTTTGCATGAATTATTGCTTACCAAGGGAACAGAAAATCAGTCACTTACTAACTCCTGAAATCACTCAGGTTGTGTAATACAATTTTCTTTTAACTAAGAGACGCAGAGCGTTTCAAGACCCAGATGCCCTACCAAAAATATCTCTAAACTTTTGCAAGGTCTTGTAATTTCCCCAGTGGTCATTGCAATAATCTTGTTTGACTTAAGGTAATGTACTTCAAATCAGGTTTCAATTTCTCTCTCAGGGCAATGTCAGTAACAATGCCACTCTTCCCTTGTAAAGAGTTCTAGGAGCAAAATGGTACAAGTCAGTCATGAAAAAATAACCAACAGCAATAAATTATGACAAGTAATAATTGTCCTCCACAAAAATTGAGGTAAAATTCAAAATAAAATTCATTTTTTTCACTGCTAAAATAATTTTTTAAGTCTTAATTTGGAAATTTCAAAATGTTTTGCTCCAGTTTTGCAATAAGTTTTCTCCCTCAGAACTGCTATGGCGCTTCCTAGGAATTGTTATTCAGGTATTTTGGCTATTTAATACTGTCCCTCTTAGGACAGTCTTATTGCTCAGGAATACAGTTCCCTGGACAATATGCTCATATTCCTCACCACAATTCAACCTGAAGTTTCTCTCATATATTTGTGGTGAAATGCCTCCAGTTCAACAGCACGGCCAACAAAAAACAGCCCCTCAATCTCCTTCCAGAAAGCTGCATGAGGTCTACCAGTCAATATTGCTCACTAGGACACAGTCTGAAATGAAGAATTCTATTCGTTACTTCCTCAAATGTAAGCTAAAAAAAGCTGTTTAGGAAATTGTATTTTTATAACCTTGTGCTTGCTTCCTTTGGCACTTTTGAGTCCAAGTCATTAAAAGGGCTACCAAAAGTCCACCAAAAAAAATGTTATCAGGATTCTCTAATTATATTCCCAAGTTACAGAGTCCTAGCTCAGAGTAATTTTAAAATATTAGATACTTGGGAGAATTACCTGGAAGAATATCTTGTTGGTAATCCCTGTTATCTTAGTTGTAAACTAAGAAATAGCTGCCTATTACTGACATGTTTTCCCCAGAATGGCAGAAGTTTAACTTTTACAGAGCTTTCCTACAGTATGTCTGCTCTTTTCTGTAAGTGAAGCTCAGACAGGACTTTGTGTATCTAAAATGACACAGCTAAAGTGACATAAATGTCACCTAACTTAGGCATCTAAGGATGCCAACTCATCTACCTCATCCATCTAAATCAGCCATTATACCAGGGGGTTGGGACGAGATTTTGAAGAGATGCATCTTAAACTGTCTTAAACATTTATCTTAAGGAGGGGCACAACTAGCCTAGACTGAAGCCAGCTGGATTGTACATAAAATTAGGTGCTTAGCTGCTCCAGTTCAGGCATTGTGAATCATCCTCTGAATCACCAATGTTCTTCAACATTGGACACACATAATATGTAGAGAAAAAAAACCCTTAAAATTACATGTTCCACTTTTAAATGCTTAAAGACTTGACAAATACATCCACATCTGAGTAATCTCATGTAGGCAGCATTTAGTCACTTTTCTAGAAAGGCCATGGTTTTGATGGTATCACCAAGGGAGCATGTGTCTCTGGGAATAGAGGAAATGACATGCATCATCACATCTCCCTGAGAGATCTAAACCTTCCAGACAAGATATCTGAGAGGAGGATTCAACCTGACAGTGGTACCTGTGACTCCAAGGCTACTGTAGCAAGGAACAATCCACAGAAACAGGCATAACCAGATGTGTGGATTCACTGTGACTGCTCAGCATGGTCCTGTAGCCCTGACACTTCACTGATTTGTAAGAGCAGTGGTGGTTGATGTAATTGTGGTTTTGTTGGTTTGTTTGTTTGTTTAATTTTTTCAGTATTGCCAGCTGCATTTTACCTGTTTGATAGAGCCTAAGTTTTGGCCATTATTTACATTGGCAACTAGGAAGGAGTAGTTTTTTGTGAGGTTTTCTTATGTGAGGTAAACAAATAGCCTTTCTGATTATTACTGTGTTAGTAATCCATTGTGAAAACCTGAAATTCTCTTTAGCAGACTGTGAACTGAGTACAATACAGAGGATTACTTATTTTTTCATGTGTTCAGGTGGTAACTCTAAAATGGCAAGAATTGCATCCTGATAAAATTCATAGAACAAAATTTAAATATATCATTATGGAAACAAAGACTTTCTATTTAGATTGTCCAGTGTTCACAACCATTGAAGTTGTTTGGAACCATAGCCAGGCATTAATTTTAAAAAGCCTATAGAATGAGTCAATTAAAATAAAAGATCAATACAGTTTGAAAGTTTGAAAATATGTCTCTAAGTGTGATTGCATGGCTGTAATAAATGTAATTGTGATGAATTACTTAGATCTTTTACAAAAAACGCTACATATAGTTAATTACAAAAAGAAATCATAAAACTTGGGATGGTAATATTAGACTGACAATGCCTTTAATTTCAGCAGGTCTCTCACTTGCAGGGGTGCACTGTGTACTCAGGGGCAAAAGCTCAGGGGCAAAAGCATATACAGTCTTTTGTTATCACCCATAGTATCAACTGGAGAAAAGTTAGAAACTATTAAAAAATCCTGAAATAATCTTCTTGTGCACAGACGAGAACTACTTAAAGAGAATGGCTCTGGGCTTATTAGGCATAAAACCAGATTTCAGGTAAAAATTTGTAAACATTTGTGAAGGATCACATATCTGTGTCTAGGACAGCATTTGCTTGGAAGGAATGGGTACAGAGGCTGTGGTGAACTTCAGTAGACTATCTTTTGGTTTCAGTTTAAAGCTGTTTAGAAAAGTCTTCATGTTATGAACAATGAAAATCATGGTATCAAAGTGTTTTAATACAGTAGGCTTTTCCCCTCCCCCCTGGGAGACTAATGTTCACTTCTGATTTATGATACACATTAAAATAGTTTGGTAGTGGTCTCCATTTATTCCCATGTCTGTCTATGTCCAGACCCCAAAGCCACTAAATAATTTTGTGTGATTGACAAGCTTTGCTCAGGAGAAACTTTGAACAGGCAAAGTGCATTGCAGGTCACCAATGGCCTGAACTGGCAGAACTTTATAGAGAAAGTTCATAGCGTTTGCATGTACTTGGCTTGAGTCTAAGCAGAAACACTGATGATCAATCAGAGCCCCTTGAATTCACCATAAAACTTATTAACCATAACTCACTATATTTTCCCTATTTTTAAAATAAAATCATATAATCATAGAATGCATTGGGTTGGAAGGGACATATAGTCATCTCGTCTTACACCCCTATAATAAGCAGGGATTAGACCAAATTGCTGAGACCCCATCAAGCCTGACCTTGAATGTCTCCAGGGATGGGGCCCCCACCACCCCTCTAGGCAACTGTTACAGTGACCCACCACCCTCATATTAAAGAACTTTTTCCTCATGTCCAACCTAAATCTACTCCTTTCTAGTTTAAAACCATTACTCCTTGTCCTATCATTACATACTCTTGTGAACAGGTCTTCTCCAGTCTTCTTACAGGCTCCTTTTAGGTATTGGAAGGTCCCTATAAGGTTCCAACTGGAGTTTCTTCTTCAGGCTGAGCAACCACAACTCCCTTAGCCTGTCATCATAAGAGAGGTGCTCCAGCCCTCTGATCATTTTCATACCCCTATCCTTTGGTATTCCTGTTAATTGCAGTGAAAGCAAATTGCTTAAAGACACATTCATAAAAACAGTGTACTTTTGCTCTCTTTTAGGTTTTGTTGCATTTGATACTGGCGCAAGGTGTATTCTGCTATTCATAAAACAAATGCAGCAGATGTCAATTAGTGTTGTAGTGAGATTGCTTAGTTATTTATATTCTTGGTTGTATCTATTGTACTCTTATGTGTAGTCTTCCAGGGTCTATCTCATTTTCCAGTACTGGGAAAGCAAGTTTTGTGGTTTTGTGAATTTTCTCAGTCAGGCTTATGGCAAAAATTGACTAGGAGAGCAGTTTTATATCTATCTCCACTGATATCTGGGACACTTGAAATAGTTTCTCTTAAGATTTCACAGAATCACAGAACAGTAGAGGTTGGAAGGGATCTCTGGAGATCACCGAATCCAAACCCCCTGCTGGAGCAGGACCATCACAGACTCCAGGGCAGGTGACACAGAACTGCATCCAGACAGGTCTTGAAAGTCTCGAAAGAAAGAGACTCCACAATCTCTCTGGGCAGCCTGTTCCAATACCCCATAACCCTTACAGTAAAGAAGTTTTTTCCTCATGTTGAGGTGGAACTTTCTGTGTTCTAGCTTGTATTCATGGTACTGGTACATGTTGTTATTCTTTCCCAGGTGCAGGACTCTACACTTACTGTTGTTGATCTTCAAATAAGTTCATCTTTGCTCAGCTCTCCAGACTGTCCATATCTCACTGAATGGCTGCACAGCCTTCAGGTGAATCAGTCAATCCTCCCAGCTTCATATCATCAGCAAACTTGCTGAGGATACACTCTGTCTCCTCATCCAGGTTGTTGATGAAGCATGGATCCCTGGGAGAGTCCACTAGTTACAGGTCTCCAGCTGGATTCTGCATCATTGATCACTACCCTCCAGGCTCTATTGTTTAGCCAGTTCTCAGTCCATCTTGCTGTCCACTCTTCTACCCCACACTGCCTGAGCTTGCTCACCAGGATATTATGGGATATAGTGTCAAAAGCCTTGCTAAGGTCAAGGTAGACTACATTCACTGCTTTCCCTGCATGTATCTATTCAGTCACAACATCATAGAAGGCTATCAATTTAGTCAAACATGATTTCCCCTTGCTTAATCCAATCCTGGCTATTCCTGATAACCTTCTTCTCTTCCGTGTGCTTAGACATAGCCTCCAGAATGAGCTATTCCATCATTTTTCCAGGAATAGAGGTGAGGCTATCCAGCCTGCAGTTTTCTGGATGGTCCTTCATGCCCTTTTTGAAGACTGAAATGACATTGGCTTTCCTCCAGCCCTCAGGCAACTCTCCTGTTTGCCATGTTCTTTTAAAAATGATGGAGAGTGGTAGAGCAACAACATCAGCCAGCTTTCTCAACATTCATGGTTGCATCCCATTTGGGCTCATGGATTTGTCTATATTCAATTTACCTGGCTGATCTCTAACCCAGTCCTCATTTCAATTTCAATTAAGTTTAAAAATTAACTACTCACTGGTTTCTGAAGTTCAACCAGTCTTTGTGAACAGCACTTCTTATGAACTGAACAACCCCAGCAAAAATCAGGAACTCAGTGTTACTTAAATCCTTTAAAACTTTGACTCAGTTCTAGTCTTCTGTATGTCTTGTTTACCTTTCAGAAGTTTATCTATTTTAAGTGTTTACCAGTGTAAAAGATGTGAATCTCCAATTGACTGACAGAGCTCTTCTGTCCTCCAAATGGATCTGCTAATCTTATTACACAGGTGAAGGAGCCATTGCCAGACAAGTGTGTGTTTCAAAAAATCGTATTTCAGCACAGTCGCCTGACCAGAGTGATCAAAGCAGCTGCTGTGCATGGAGCCATCCTCATCACACTGTGCTGCTGATAGGCAGGCAACTCTCAACTCTGCACAGCTTGAATATTTTTCTCTTAATTGTGTGGCCATAACCAACCCTTGCCCTTGAGTATGTTTTGTCTCTGTAAAAGATGACATTCTCTCTAGAAACAGTATTACGAAATGAATTAAGCTCGTCCTGCAGTCAAATTACAACACAGAAAATGTCACTTTTCTTTTGTTAGAAAAAACAGATGCAGCAGCTATGTTATGCAAATCATTACCTAGTTTTGGATACAGGGAATATGGCTGTAAGAGAAAACCTGCCAAGATCCTCCTTGTAGGACTAAAAGTGACATGTCAGAAAGATCTGGTATGGTCACTAGTTGGGGCTTTGTACAAAATAGCAATGCAGAAGATGCAGTAATGAAACCAACACTTGTTTCATTATCTTCACTTGGAATTGAGGTACTTATAAAAGGATTGTACAGGACGAAGGCTTCAGTGAATACTGAATGTGAGATATCTGAATTTGTATGTGAGAAAGACCTGTGGGGGGTTTCTTTTTGTGTTGTTTTTGTTCAGTTGGGTTTTTTGGTTTTTTGTTTGTTTGTTTGTTTTGTTGGTTGTTTATTATTGTAGGTTGTTTAATTCCTAAACAGTCAAAACGCTTCTAAAGCACGACACTCTTTCAATAATTGCAAGAAGCTTTCCAGAGACCTGACTTATTTTTCAGTAGCAAAGACCTGTTATCTTTTCTTTCAGGGAGAGACTTATTATCGTAAATCTCATTATTTTCAAAACTCTACCTGTAGGTACCACTGCTATTGCATCTTTTCTTCTTTAGAAGAAAGCAACAACAAAAGTATGATGTGTACAAAGCAGCAGATAAGGCTGCATCTTTGTGAACCATAAAAATAAATAGACAATTAAAAAAAAATTTCAATACTGACAAAGCAGAGAGGTATTAAGTGTAATAATTAACCCCTCCTGCTCAAATATCATGAAATGTGCCTGTATTTTTATAAACATATTTACAGCTCTCCTAAGCTTGCCTACAGAAAGAGCTTGGCCTGCCAGCAACAGTAATAAATAACACAGCCATGAGTTTATCTGGGGATTCAGCTACTGAAATGATCATGCTGCCACTGGCACACACTATGTGTAGTGAAAAAACAACATGAGCAAGCAGGAGTAGGTCTGAAGGAAACCAGACCCACACATCATGGTGACACAAATGGAGAAACATCTAGTTCAGCTGGATAGAGAAACATCATACAGCAGAAACTGCCAAGAGGTTAAACACAGAAAATGTTTTCTGCCATGCCAGCAATGACAGTCTAATAGCAAAACATGTACAGAGCTGTCCCAAGTAACATTTTCCCCTCCCTACCTGTGCAATTTGTGGAGTGCATACAGACAACTGTGTTTGCCAGCTCTCAGCAAATCCGAACTATGGGAGTACCCTTCCATTCACTTCAGAAAGGGACTCTCAAAGCTCCATCTTTGCCACTTCATGAGCAGAGGTGGGCACAAAAAGCAGCTTTGCCTATGCAAAAAATTGCATTTATAGCTGTCAACCATATAAATGGATAAATTTCTCAGGTAAAATATATACTTGTTAGTAATAGAATTTCACTGTGAGAATTTCACAGGTTTTACAGGTGCCTTTGAAATGCTCTGTCTGATGATTAACTGCATTACTTCTAAGAGGTTTGAACTCACAGGCAGGATGTATATGAACAGCAAAAGTTAAAGCTGGAGGTGTGTAAAGTTGAAAACACAGCCTCCTTTTTTTTCTGCCTTGTTTCTATTTCTTTCAATCTTGAAGTGCTTCACATTAGATTTCCCACACATTATATGCGTTTTGACTTTTTTATTTTATCAGCAAGACTAGATGATGCTATTTGCAAACTTCAAATATTTTCTTAGAAATACATAAGAATATAGTAAATAAAAATAAGACTCTAAAGTATTATATGAATAAAAGTTAGAGAAGTTGCATTAGGCTCCTTTACCTGAAAGTCACAGTACCTGAAAGTACACAGGGACTGTCATAGTTTTTCATAATTACCAGGAGTCTTCTGTATGTATGACAATAAATATGAGAATACATTCAATAAGACATAGAAATTATATAAAAAATGTGATACTTTTTAATCTGATACTCAACATGGAGCATTTGTAGAACTGTAACAAGCCTGGTACAATGTGTTGCTGTGAGATGAAATAACATAATGATGGAGGAAGAACAGACAAATTACTTTTAATATTGTAAGATATGACACCAATTATTAGGATGGCTCAGGCTCATTCCTTAGATACTTTCTTTCTTATGTATCTAACTTGCTTTTAAACTTGCAGAAAATTTAGGTATGCAGTTTCCTTATATACTGAGACAAAAATAAGGAAGATTGTACTTTTATAAAAGCTGTCTTCCAATGTTGTATTTTTTATAGTACCTTGCCCAATAGGACCCTTGAATTTATGTATAGCAATACAATACAAATACATAAGTAAACTAATGTATGAATATCTAGATAAAAAGTATGCTAGTCAGGATTGCTTCCATTCAAAACATAAAATCTAATATTTTATGAGTAAATTTTATCCTTGCTAATGATTATCCTTTTGGTTCCACTTCCTCTCCTTGCATTGATTGAATGATATTTTCTGGATCACCTGCAGCTTTGTACTGTACAAAATGGAGAATTGTTAAGGTAGTTTTCTTTTTTGTTAATTTAAAAAAGAACTTCTTGCCAACATATATTTCCAATCATGCTAAATAAGATCATATTTATGAATGCAAATTAGACAGAAATCAAAGAATGAAGGCATAGAATAACGTTAATTAGCATAATATGTCAAAATACTTATAGATTAAGTAAAATAGGACAGTTAAAACTATTTAAGATGTATTATGGGGACAGTTCAGCAGTCTAGAAAGTACACAGACACAAAAGAGTTGAAAATGTGTCCCTTTTGACATGTCTTTATAATATAATCAACTGCAATTATTTTCTCAAGTGAGCTTAATCAGAAATTATTTTTCATAGCCTAAAGTCTAAAAGAAATCATTATACCAACTGCTGACTTTTCTAAAGAGCAACTGGACAGCCTAAGGGGGGAAAAATAATGTGCTCCAGTGGAGTAAGTTCTAAAACATTCTACAGCAGATGGAGTTTTCTCTGGAACAACTAGATTACAGATTACATTTTATTTTAAATGTGTACTATCAGTTTTTAATTTTTATTTCTTTTTTAATGTTCACAATCCTCCCTTGTAAAAAGGATATGGAAAAGATTTTAATTCTATGTTAGAATGCACCACATAACATCACCTATTACAGACAGAGAATGTAACAATTTCTAGAGTTAAGAGTGCCTAATGACTTCTATTTTAAAACCAAATTTTCCATTCCATTCTATTTATTTTCACAAAAATATAACCTTGGGCTGAAAGCATCATTTTATCAGAATTTTTACCATTATTATTATCATCAATATTATGAGAAAGGGAATTCTAAGAGAGAGTTCTGCCATTTTTCAGAAGAAGACTGGGCAAAAGTTGCTGAGATGTTGCAGTGCCTACACTCTGTATAGGCAAAAACATTGCCTTATTTTATTTTGTCTAAAGTCTTCCTAAAATTATTTAATAGAAGTTTCCTTCTCAGTACTAAACATTGCATGTGTCATGAGGTGGCATAAAAAATACTGGTTTGCATATTTGCAGAGTTCTGGGGCAATATTCTGTGTGACTTTTCCTACAATGTAAATGTTTAAATATGAAAACTTAGTAGTCATTAAGTATGCTGTCTTGCATGCAATTATGTAAAGTAGTTTAGGGGGGAAAAAGTGAGCAATCTTCTAATATCTCTATTTCATGCATACTTTTTTCATTCCTTTTCTACGGGTGGGCTATTAACTGCCTTCAGTGACTTGACCTGGATTTATTGAAATGCACTTTATTCATACTGCAAACCACCCATCTTCAGACCATTGTAAATGAGGTGTTAATAGAGCTGCAGGACCACCACTTCAGGTAGCCTGTTCCCAAGGAAATGAGGGCAGAGGAGGTTATCCAGAGAATTACTACAGAAATGGCTGAAGTGCTGCTTGGTGGGGTTCCTGCAGGAAGGCGGCAGGGGAACTAAAGGCACCAAGATGGCACTGTTCATGCTTAAGTCTTGGAGTGACAGAAACACCCATCCAGGGTCTCAGCTGTGCAACTGAAACTAGTGAAACCAGTTAGCCTTGTTATATCTTTCTACTGAGATTGTGAGGCCTCAGGACTGGTGATTATCAGGTATTCCTTGTCTGAGCTGACCGGTTTAGTCCTCTGACTTGGTGTAGCTGTGAGAATTTCTTTAATCAACCAAGAGTATGTAGCTAATTTGTTTTAATTTTCTCTAACTTCATGTGATATAAAACTCATAATTTTATAAAGGTAGCAGTACTGAGAAATTACTCTATGTAGAATGTGGTATTTATGACTGTCACAATGTAATGTAGATAAAGGCAGACCTGGCAAAATAATAGAGGTCTTCAGAAGGGGACACAGTGGATATGGTGTAGTGGAGCACAGGCATGGGCTGAAAAAAGATAAGGCACAGGCCTGACATGGGAAAACGTGCAGGTATAAACCACTGATCAGTGATGAAATGAAGACCTGGTGGTGGACAAAACTGGTTTTAGAGGTAATAAAGAAACCAAAGAAATGGTATCTGTGGTGCATAAAAGTTACCATATATAGCAAACTCAGATGTAATTTGTGAATGTAAATGTTCAATGAAAAAAGAAAAATATATAAAAGGGTGTTAGAAAAACTGTTTTTAAAAAAAGCAAATCCAAAAACCCCACCCTACATGGAACCTAAGGTGATGATGACAAAGAAACTATCAATATGAGCATCGTATTCCAGCCACCGAAGATGTATAGTTCTTTCCTCGTGAACTGTGATGAGCAGGTTCTTGACTTTCATGTTCTTGTTAAAAGAAAAATATTGTCTCTTTGTCTGTATTGCTGTATTTCTAACAAGCTAACCACTAGTATAAGAAATATAAATTCTTTTTCTTGTTTTCTGTTTCTTAGTTTGAGCACGAATCAAAAGTCAAATGGAGTCATTCAGGATAATGATCCTTCTCAGGGGCAAAATTCACTGTGGGTACTTAAAGACCAGGTAATTAAGCTTGAAAAAGCATAGAATGAATTTCAGCCCCAAGTTCAACAGCAAGTCCCAGAGCAACACTACAGCCCCTGTGCTATCACAACCTGAATCTATAGCCTAAGAAGCTACTATAGTCTCTTCTGTGGCACTTAAGAAGTTTTCCTTTTTCTTTTCCTTCCAGTTAAACTACAAAATTGGTCATCAACTTCCTCATTTTCTCCATAAAGGGCACATTGTCATAAAGGGCAATATTTTCATTAATACTTTCTAACTTAGTTCCCATGATCACTTCTATTGACTGATTATATAAAAAAACCACATTCATCAGTCATCCATAGAAGGTAGTCTGAAGCCATCACCTTTCTCTTGAATTTTGATCCACAGTAAATTAGTCATCAATAACAACTAATCTGAATATAGGTCAAAGTGATTACCTTTGAGACCTTTGTATATACTACTGATGGGTAAATGTCTGGCAGTTTAAAAACACATAAAAGGGTACTTAATGTGCAGAAAACTGTGAGAAAATATATGCCTTTACTGCATTATTGTGTCAATAACTTTACAGAACACAGTTTTTTAAGAGTTTTTCATGCAAGTCACCTAGAGTAACTGCCCCTAAGTAAGTTATCCAAGAGTAATAATTATTTTCTCACCAGTGCCATATGTTGCACTTCTAACTAGCCACAATGCAGCAGGCTGAGAATAGACAGTTATAAATATCCTGCAGAGTATCTCATTCCACTGTTGTCTCTCTAAATGAAGGACAGAGCTCTTATAATTGGGGAATGTAACCTCTAGAAAAAGAGGCAAAACACATCCCCTCAGGTAACTCCAAACCTGTTATTCAATCACTGAAATGAGGCACTATAACTTTGAAAGCACCTTTGCACCTGGCAACCACAGCATCCTTTTCTGGAAATAGCAAGCTTTATAATGTGCTGGTTTGAATGTGAACAAATTAGCATGAAATGAAGCTTGTGGAGGGATGCTGCTAACTTGAAATATGGTAATTTTTAATATAAACTTATAGCATCAGCTGCAGAACAGCAGACCTTCAAAGATGATACCATTTTCCTATACTGATTACAGCAGAAACATAAACTCTAATTCCTTTTCACACAGAAAAGCCATCACCTATGAACTGGAAAAGCAGTACTGTACCAAGGAAGTAGAGGTAATTCAAGGACAGAATTTTTATTATCATTATTACTTTTTTTTTTTTTTTTTTAACTAAAACAAATGAGGATCTCTCAAAAAATGAGATAGCTATCTATATCTATGCCTTGATGTGATCAGTGAAGGTCAGCTTTGTATGTCTTTCTTGAGGTTTATCTCAGGTAGTAGTCTGAGGTTAATATTAGCTTGTCTCTTTTTGGATTTTACATGAATATCACAATCTTGATTTAGCTTTCTTGAGCTAAAAAACACCCCTGTTATTGCAGTAAACACCATCTGAAGCATTCACATGAGATGCCCTTGGATCTTCAATACCCATAAAGAAAACTGGCATCCTGAATGTTTGATCTTTATCTGATGGACAAAAATTGCATTAGATCACTCACACTTTTGAGACCAGAATGTGGTAGGACAGTCAGACCCCAAACCAGGAATCAGACTCAGTGCTAGATGGCCAAGACTGTAAATGTATAGGGAATGACAGGGTTGTTTTCCTGATCTTATATTGTTTTCTCAGCATGTGCTGCTGGCCATTGTTGAGAGACCTTTGGTATAAGCCAACATAACCATTCTAATTTTCAAAACTATATGCTCTTAGGATAAAGTAAACAAACAAAATTAGGTGTGGAATTCGTCTTTCCTAAGTTTAGCCATTTGAAAGTCAGCCATTTGGCTTAAAGCTTGTTGTCTAGACTTCCTCTACAGTAAGTGAAAAAAGAAAAATCAGCTCCAGAAGAGTGTGTACTTGGATATTTAGGATAGATAGGCCCAGAGTTGTGCATGAATGCCCCTTTTTCTTCCTCCCTCTCCTTTCTAGCAATAGAAGCATAATTTTTATCTGAATGTTAATAATTTATTTCAGTGG
The DNA here is from genome assembly GCF_020740795.1 of Apus apus. Classification (NCBI taxonomy): domain Eukaryota; kingdom Metazoa; phylum Chordata; class Aves; order Apodiformes; family Apodidae; genus Apus; species Apus apus. Next base: position 55,805,955 of record NC_067282.1, on the reverse strand, counting down.
AAACAGTATTAGACCTTACTCACCAAAAGTGTATGCATGTGCCTCCATGTTTTGGGAAGCACTTTTTCAATGTAAAAGGCACTATGTAAAGATTTGCATCATGTATGTTAGCACTTGACAGTGCTGGTTTATTTGGTGGAGAATTTGTTCTTTTTTCACAAAACAAACTGAAAGCAATTGTTTTCTGGATACAGCACCCCTGGAAAAGTAACATACTTCGCAGTGTAACGATTTTGTGAATCAGAACTTCAGACTGTATTAGAGTAAGTCTATTGAAAATAATTGGCAGCTATCAAACAGATACTGGGGGTTATTAAAGTGAGTTGAGCTGAGATGTTGATGAGTCCAGACTTACATTATTTATACTTGGAATTATATTGCTGAAAACTTTAGGGCTAGCAAGTGCCTAGTGAACTTAAATTATTTGATAACTTTAAATAGCCCAAGCTGAAACATATGGACCCCCCAATATGAGAGTCCCTAAGTGTTAACTGAAGTGTGAAGTACTTCTCAGATTTGACTGTACTTATCCACAGTACTTTTCTAGGCAAAATGGTTTTAACCTGAATTCAAGCTGTTTGCAAATGGCAAATACAATATTTCAGGCCTCTAACAGAGGACCTCCAGTTATCTGTCTCCTCTGTCTGGTGGTGAACACTTGATACATGATGGCACTGAGAAGCAAAATGGGATATGTAGATGTGGCAGGCAAAGCACAAACTGGGACACCTGCACTGTATCTGCAGCCATAAAATTGCATCTTCATATCAGATTTACAGAGAATGCAAACCTAAGGATAAGGCTTGGGTTACTCCAGGGCTGGACTCAGCAGCTGCCTATTAAGCAAGAAATATAAGCAGTCAGTAAAAATGTCATAGAATCATAGAAACATAGAATGCCAGGTTGGAAGGGACCTCAAGGATCATCTGGTCCAACCTTTTTAGGTAATATTATAATTTATATGAGATGGCTCAGCACCCTGTCAAGCAGATACTTAAAACTGTCCAATGTGAGGTAATCTACCACCTCCCTTGGGAGAATATTCCAATGTTTGACCATGTTCAGGGTGAAAAATGTATCTCTTGTGTCCAGTCAGAATCTCCCCAGAAGCAGCATGTGCCTATTACCCTTTGTCTTTTCCATGTGTCTCCTTGTAAACAGGGAGTCTCCATCTTCTTTATAGCCAGCCTTTAAGTACAGGAACATTTTAATAAGGTCTCCCCAAAGCCTTCTATTCTCAAGGATGAACAAACCCAGTTTTCTCAGCCTCTTCTCATATGGCAGGTCCTCAAGTCCTCTGATCAGTCTTGCGGCCCTTCTATGGACCCTCTTCAGTCTGTCTGCATCGTTTTTGTAGAGCAGAGACCAAAACTGAATGCAATACTCCCCGTGTGGTCTGACAAGTGCCAAGTAGAGTGGGATGACGACTTCTTTATCTCTGCTGGTGATGCCCTTGTTGATGCAGCCCAGCATCCTGGTGGCTTCCTTTCCCACTGCAGCAGCGCATTCATCACTCATGTTGAGCCTGTTATCCACCCAGACCCCCAGGTCCATTTCCACAGGGCTGCTCTCCAGCCAGGTGGATCCCAGTCTGAACTGCACTCCTGGGTTATGTGTTCTCAGGTGCAAGACCTTACACTTCTCCCTGTTGAACTTCATAAGGTTCCTGCTAGGCCACTCCTCCAGTCTGTCTAGGTCATACTGGAGGGGGACTCTCCTTTCTGGAGTGTCAACCTCTCCACTCATCTTGGTGTTGTCAGCAAACTTCATCAGGGTGCTCTTGATCCCAACATCCAGGTCACTTACGAAGATGTTAAACAGCATTGGGCCTAATATCGATCCCTGGGGAACCCCACTTGTGACTGGTTGCCAGTTTGAGGAGGAACTATTTACTATCACACTCTGGGTACAGTCTGCCAGCCAGTTGCCCACCCACCACACAGGCCACTTGTCAAGGCCATAATGAGTCAGTGCCTCCAGGAGGAGGCTGTGGGAGACCATATCAAAAGCCTCGGAGAAGTCCAGGTAGACCACATCCACCACTCACCCTGCATCAACTGAGCAGGTGACCTTGTTGTAAAAGATGATCAGGTTTGTCAAGCACAATTTGCCCATGGTAAATCCATGTTTGGCTTTTCCCAATCATGTGCTTCAATTGACTTGTGACAGTCCCCAGGAGGATTTGCTCCATGACTTTCCCAGGGACTGAAGTGAGGCTAATGGGTCCATAATTACCGGGGTCCTCCTTTGAACCCTTCTTATAGATGGGGGTCACATCAGCCTTCCTCCAGTCTTCAGGGACTTCTCCCAATCTCCACAACTGCTCAAAGATTATGGAGAGCAGCTTTGCAACATCAGCCAGCTCCCTCAGCACCCTAGGATTGGTGGCATCCAGGCCCATCAATTTGTACAGGTCAAGCTCCTGAAATAGTTGACACACCAACTCTTCATTCACTGGCAGAGGGTCAGTGTCTGCATCAACCTGGATTTTTGTTCGTATGGCCTGGGACCCAACAGCACTGGTAAAGACAGAGGTGAAGAAGGTATTGAGGACCTCTGCCTTTTCAGAATTGTTAGTGACTAGTTCTCTTCTGTTTAATAGTGGGCCAATATTATCCTTCTGTTTCTGCTTGTTTTAAGGTATCTGAATAACCCTTTCTTGAATTTTCTGACATCTCTGGCCAATATCAGGTCAAGCGGAGCTTTTGCTTTCCTAACTGCATCTCTGTACACCCTAGCAATGACCTTGTAATTTTCAACAGGTAATGTTTCACTTTTCCACCTCTGATACATCTTTCTTTTGGTTCTGAGTAGACCCAGAAGCTTAGTAAAATCCAGGGGGTTTCTTCCTCTGCCCTCTTCCCTTGCCTTTAGAGGGGATGGACTCGTTTTGCTTATCTAGAAAAGGGTTCTTGAAAAATTCCCAGCACTCACTAGCTCCTTTACCCTCCATGGAGGCTTCCTATGGTATCCGTCCTGAGTGTGCTGAAGTTAGCTCTTCTAAAATCTAAAACTTTTGTCCTCGAATTAACCTTCATCATGCTCAGTAATATCCCAAACTCCACAATATTGTGGTCGCTACAGCCAAGTCTGTGACTAACCAAGATTACAGAGCAGGTTTTCTTTGTTAGTATGAGTCCAGCTGCGCTTCATTCTTGATTGGTACATCCAACATTTGTGTGAGGAAGCAGTCTCCTACACATTCCAGGGACCTGATGGGTGTCAGATGAACTGCAGTGTTGTTCCTCTAGCAACCGCCAGGGTAGTTAAAGTCTCCCATAAGAACCAGGTTTTGTTGACCCAAAGCTTGCCTGAGCGACCCGAGTATTGCTTCATTGGACACGTCATCTTGATTTGGTGATTGGTAACAGATGCCTACTATGAGGTTTCCCTTGGAGACAACCTTCTGATTTTGACACAGAGGCATTCAGTGGGGCTGCCACAATTACCATAGTTGACTTCTATACATTTAAGGTTTTCCTTAACATAAAGCGTGACTCTTCCACCTCATCTCCCTTGCCTGTCTTTACAAAACAGCCTATAGCCATCTATCATGGTCCTCCAGTTGTGTGAATCGTCCCACCATATTTCAGTTATTCCTATGATACCGTAATTATCAGACTGGGCACAGAACTCCAGTTCCTCCTGTTTATTTCCCAGACTGCATGAGTTTGTATACATACACTTCAGGTGGCTGATATTTTGGTTCTTATTTTGGGAGACAGCTGAGGCACACTTTACAGTAGTCTGGTTGGCCAGAGTTTATTCCCCAACTGGTTGTAGTGGTGATGATGGTATGATCACTGCCATTTTGGATCCCTCCCCCTGGTACTGGTGTGCCACTCCTAGGCTCCTCTCTAGTAAGCCCGGTTTTACCCTTGCCTCCCTTCGAGTCTAGTTTAAAGAACTTTCTCTGAGTGCTCCTAGCCCTTACACCACGATCCTTTTGCCCCTTTGGGATATGTATACCCCATCTTTTGCCAGCAGCCCCAGTGCCTTGTAAAGCAGCCCATGGTCATAGAACCTAAAGTCCTGCCAATGACACCAGTCACATAGCCATGCATTGATCTGTAGGCTCCTCTTGTTTATCTCCTCATCAGTTCTTTTAACAGATGGGTTTGAGGCAAATACTACTTGTGCTCCCAACCCCCTAACCAGCCATCCCAGGGCCCTGAAGTCTCTCTTCATTGCCCTTGGAGTTCTCGTACCAATCTCATCACTGCCTACCTGGCAGTCCTCTCCTTGGGGTGGCTCTTCAAGTTCACTGTAGCAGTTGCCTTTGTGTTTTGATTGGTGACAGCAATTTGTGGCTTTCCCTGTCTTCAGAGAACCTGAACACTTGTACTTATACAATGTTTTGGAAGAAACAAGCTTTTTGAGCCTGTCCTTCTGTTGCAAACAGAAATTTGCTGTAAGCCTGCCAACTGCTGTAGCTTGTCTTTGACTACCTAGCTAGGAGCCTGCTCACAGAAGTGAAATACCCTTCAGCTTTCAGAACAGAGTGTGGGTAGTTAGGGTCCGGCGGCCGGAAGATTTTGCGCTGTACGGAAAGATAAGACCCCTCTCCTAATAGCCAATAGCACTTAGTTCACGATGTAAGCAGACGGAAGTGACATCACAGACCTAACTCATATAAACACTAATAAACGCCATTTGCCATCCACCACATTGGTGTCTGTGAACTGATGGACCGAGCGGCCTGGAGTTGGCCGCCGTGCCGTTCTTGAACCAGGTCGTCGCGCCTTTCACGAAAGGCAACAACAGAGTAGTTACTGAGATTCTTTTCAACAGGATTGACTTTGTACCTGCCAACTTCCTGAACCTTCGTAATTTGTAATTAATGTTTTTTATTCCATTGCCACAACTCCAGCCACTTCTTCAGCAATGAAAATGTTTATCTAAGATATTTTTCATTAAAAAAATAGGTCAATATAAGTTTCAGATACAATTTGATAATGCATATTATAAGTGGAGGTATTTTTAGATGATCACTGTGATTTATTCTTATTATAACATTTATGAGAAAAAACCCAACACATTTCAATAAAATGCCATACGTATTGGCAGAATCTACTTTTAAAACATCTGGAGTTTGTACTAAAGCCCATTTCATATTTGATCTAATTTAATTCTAACTTAATTTGAACTGAATACTGCAGGTGAAGCTGTAAGAATGCAATGTGCTACAGCTTTTCAATACCATCTCTCCAGCCCCCACTTAAGCACATTAAGATCTCTTCAGGACTTGTGTCTCCTTCCCCAAAGCAGAGCTTTGATTCTTCAAGGGGGTACTGTAAGTAAGAACAGTTAGGCTTCTGGAACATAAATTTTTTCTCTGGGCATGCCTAATTTCCACTCAATTCCTAGAAGTCTGCACAAAGCACAGTTTGACTATAGTCAAATGGAGCTGTTCCTCCCACCTAAGCAAACTTTGTTGGAGCACATTAAGAGATGTTGTATGGGACAGTTACAGTAAAGGTAAGCACATTGTGAAATAATACAGATTTGTTATCAAACAGTACCTGAGAAAAGGGCTGAATGAAGAAAAACAATAACCTTTTGAATAAGAAGCTCCAGGGCATAAGAGCAGGCCATTCTCTAACTGTAGGACACTGCTGGGTGTTGACCTGTGGCAGGGAAATATCTGAGCTGTAAGTCTTGATTCAGCCGCAGAACTTCACAGAGTGGACATACTGCCCAAGACTAGCTTTTATGGTGGTTCATGTTGCAGTACAAACCAAGTAGATTAAGTAAAACAGTATGGTCACATATGCAGGCTTGAATTTTATTTATTTATTTTTGTGTTATATATTTTATCTGGAATTTTAAAATATTCACCTGTAGATACAAGATTTCTGTTATGTTCAGTGCCAACATATTCAGAGAAGATTTTCGTCTTCATTGTAAGTGTATTCTTGTTGCAAAATCTACACCAGTGTAATTCAGTTCATGAACATAACCTTACAAAACTCTGTGCCCCACTGTATCTGTTAATATAGCTATTTATTCAATATGTGTGGTACTTAATGTTCAGTTAATACCATGGTGAATATAATGTAAATGTTAGTCTGTTTATGCATACAATGCATACCTAGATTTTACTGACCTAATTTAGGTGAATAGCTTTAAATATAAGGTCTTACAAGTTGCCGTCTGTCACACATGAATGGCAGAATAAAGTATAAAGAATGAAAACTTAAAGTGTGAAGTTCTGTGGTCTTTTTCAAGGAAGAAAAACATCTAGTAGAATAAAAAAGTCACTCACTTCAGGGGTGATTTCACTGCTTACTTTTTGTTAAAAGTTCAACCACTTAGAAGACTGAAGAGCGTTTGAAAATTTACTACTGAAATAGGTTATATGCTATATTGTGCAAGATTTTCTACAACTTTGATGTCTTAACATGCAAAAAATGCTGTATAAAACAAATAAAATATGTATAAGGAAGGGATCTTAAGTGGCATTTTTCAGAGGATGACATTTAAACTTTTAGGAAGAAGCTGACAGTGTAAAGTTGTGCTCTTTACTTTGAATGGCAGAGAAGTTTATTAAGACAACAGGAACAGATCAAAATGCATTACTTTTAGAAAAGCAAAAATGGAATTTCATTTAAATGTTGTCTTTATTATTTTGTATACCATATTTCCCAATAAAAATATAACAACAAATAACAGAGGTCCTACACTGCAAATGCAAACCGTGATGGTTCTCACAGGAGTACAATCTCGTTAACCAATGCAGAGATAACAGAAAGAACAGAAAACTCGGTGAGAATCAATTAAGAGAATGCCAATGTATGCAGACAGTATCAAGAAAATGTATATGAATAAACCTAAGCAGACTCCATGACAAAGAGGGAAAAGATGCCAGCCATGAGCATAAAACTTTTACTGGAGAAGAGCTCAGGCAGCTGGCAACACTCTCCAGTCATGATTCTTAGGACTCTAGGAGGAAGAACACAACACGAGACAAAAGGGACAGCTACTACAAAAGATTTTCTTTACAATTATCTTAACAAGTTATTGTACTATGAATAATAGCACTATGGTACTCTTTATTGCATTTTTATTAAACTGTGAAATTAGACCAAATGTAAAATCCTGGATCTATGTGTGATGTGTGTTCCCTTTTGCCAGTAAGAAGACTTTGAATGTAAAATTTTGAAAACTGAGGAGCTTGGGCTGTTGCTGTGGCTGTTTTCCTTGAATGACAGTTCAAACTCTATGGGGAAGCATGTGCATCTGGGAAGTTGGAGGAGGAATAACACACTCACTGCTGGGAAGCAGGTAGCCATATCTACTAACTGTTGAAAAAAAGAACAAGAATTAATGTATTACAAAATGTTAAATACATTAAAAGAGTAACCTCGTAATATCTTCATCCAAAGAAAAAAATTAGTGGGTATTTAAGACTTAGTTTTTTAAATACCTTTGTTCCTCACCTACATTTTTGAGCTTTAGAAGCTATGAGATTTAGTGTTATAGAAAAACATTTGAGAAACTTAGCATTCTACTATAAATAAGATCTACAGTCACAAATAGAGCAATGCAAAATCATAGAATAATAGAATCATAGAATGTTAGGGGTTGAAAGGCACCTCTGGAGATCATTGAGTCCAACCCCCCTGCAGCAGCAGGAACACCCAGGGCAGATCACAGAGGAACATGTCCAGATGGGTCTTGAAAGTCTCCAAAGGAGACACACAACCTCTTTGGACAGCCTGTTCCAGTGCTCTGTCACCCTCACAGTAAAGAAGTTTTTCCTCACATTGAGGTGGAACTTCCTGTATTGTAACTTGATGCTATTTCCCCTTATGCTAACACAGGACACCACCAAAAAGAGAGTGGTCCATTCTTGACACCCACCCTTCAGATATTTATAGACATTAATAAGGTCGCCTCTTAGTCTTAGCCCTTCCTCATATAACAGATGTTCCAGTCCCCTAATCACCCTTGTAGCGCTCTCTTGTACTCTTTCCAGCATATCCCTGTACCTCTTGAACTGAGGAGCCCAGAACCAGACACAATACTCCAGATGTGGTCTTACAAGAGCAGAGTAGAGAAGGGAGAAGAACCTCCCTTGACCTGCTGACCACACTGTTCTTAATACATCTCAAGATACTATTGGCTGTCTTGGCCACAAGGGCACATTGCTGCCTCATGGATAGCTTGTTGTCCACCAGGACACCAAGGTCCTTCTCCATGGGGCTGCTTTCTTTCAGGTCAACCCCTAATCTATATCAGTGCATGGTGTTTTTTCTCCCCAGTCAAAATATTGAGAGCCCTATCTTTTCTAAGTATGGTTTTACACTGGAATCCTTTAGAATAGAGCTATATATTATCCTGTTATCATAAGGGATCCCAAGGCCATCAGCTATTAAATTATATCAGCTGATAGCTCTCACAAGGCTATTATTACAAAGGAACTCATACATACAAAGGAAGCAAATGAAACCAGCTTTAAATCTCATGAAGACTGATTTAGTAATCTTAATAACCCTTTTTAACAGAGAGTTTGCTTTTGAGTTCACTTTTGTCTTAATTAAGCCAAAAAAAACCCTGCACCTCTTTTCTGGGCTACTGCACTGTCATGTTTTTATGCCTCTTTGTTGTATTATAAATGCTACTGACACATTTTCCAGTGCAAATCTATGACTGGTTTGATTTGAAATGTATACAAACATTTTCAGAATAACTTACCACACACCTTTTTTTATTTTTTTTTATTTTTTTCTCTCCTACAGTATTGTTATTTATTCAGAATTTTGGTATTAGTGTCAAATGATCTTTTCATTAAACACAAACAATACAATCTTAAAAAAAATAAATACCAGACGGCAACTGTCTTGGAGAGTATTTTCAAAACCACAAATCTTATTCTTGCTGTGTTATCAGGCTTCGTCCTAGGTAATAAATTCAGTAGCACAGATAACATGAAGTCTTCCTGCTCAGCAATTCTAGATGGCCCTATGAGATTATGACCTCTGAAAATACTTGTTTCTGAAGTCTGGCATAGACAAAAAGGCCTCCTGGTCTAACCTTGGAGAAATACCACAGACCACAACCACTGATTTTTGTAATACTTGTGATACATTAAGTTAAAGAAGAGGTTATTTCCAAAAATAGACATGCCATTTTCATATAATATCTTTGGCCTCTAGAAAAATAACCTGTGACTCAGGGGATCAGAAATAAATTAGGAATTCCAGAAGACTGTAACTGCAACCAAATTTCGGATACATAGCTAGGGAGAAAGTAGAGTAAGAGAAACAGTTTAATCTATCTACCGATTAACAGGAGACATATTTGCAGCAATGTATGTATCAGAGCTGGGTACCAGGCCATGAAGGGCATGTATCCAGGGGAAGCTGGATGCATGGCCAGTGCCTATGTTGACTAAATAGAAGAGGGAAACTGAAAATGTTAATGGGATTTAAACCTCCAAGGTCAAAAGAGAGGATGAAGAAAAAGAGGAGGTGTAATGGCCCAGGCTCTGGAATCAAACTGCCTTGAGGTGCCTGTCATAAGAGTTTTGCTAAGGTTAATTAGCTCCTTTGCACAACAGCACAATATTCCAGAATTTGTACTGTCACTTACTGTTCAGTCAGTCCTATAGACTCAAGGAGACAAGCATCCTTTTCTGTCTTCATTTGTGGTGGTGATTAACCACTACAAATAGCTTTGGCTAGCCAGTACTCTTGTCTCATTACTCATTTCTGTGAATCCTCCCCATGGCTCTTACTGGCCATTCCTGCTATTTCAGGTGCCAGGCTGCTGTTTCTTTCTGCTACTGTTGCTTTTACAGTGTAATTCCAGTCACCCACTGCTTTTGTGCCGCAAATTGTTTTTAACTGCTGTAATAATCTGCAGACAGAAAGTTGGCACAATACCAAATCTCCTTTTTTGGAGGCAAACAGAGTTCTTTGAGAAAATAGCTGGAAATAGAAAGAAAGAAACACTCATGGTGACAGGTTTCAAAGGACTGGACTTGTAGCTACGCAGAAAACTCAGGAACCAGAGAAATGTGGCCCTAACAGTGAAATAAGATACATCTTAGTAGAAAACTGATTGGAAGAACAGAAACTGTGTGCAGAAGAACTACAGTTAGGCAGGGAAAATAGGGCTATGCCCACTCTTTTCAAGAAATTAAGCTTGCATGAAACAGAAAAACAATATCCACACCGGTGTCTCCCTCTAAAGCCCTCCAGCTTCCAACAATGCCTTAAACATGTGAATTGAAGAGAGAGCATTTGTACCCTACCAAATCAAATAAGTAAACAGCATTCTGTAACAGCTACAAGAGTTAAACCAACTATACAAAACTACACTGTCTGTTGGAGAAGCAGATTCTAGGAGATTTTACCTAGTGTTAAAGAATTACTGTGTCTGAAAAACTCAAGCTTTCACTTACAGTTCCTTTTCCAACCAGAATTCTGCTTTCTTCTCCAGCTATCTTCTGCACAAAATAAGGAGGGTGCCCCATGAAAAACATGATACTAATTACGTAATTAAGTACCTCACCACAAACACATTTTCAGAAAAAAATTAAGAACTTACGAGACCAAAAACTTTTATTTCATTTCTAACTAGAGTGTAGTTTAATAAACTATATTTTTCTTCTTCTGCAATACATTTAAAAATACCAAAAATATTTAGGATTGAATAGGCAAATCCCTTCCTTCCAATTCTAAGGAAACAGTTCAGAATTTCATTCTGTTTCAATTAAGTTGAAAAGTTTTGTGTTCATTTATATGAATAAATTTTTCTCTTCATTCATAAAAGCACATATAGTTGTTTCCACCAAGTAAAATATTATTGTTTGATTCTGACTCAAGCTCTGCTCTTCAGAGGCTCAGAGACAGCACGTCTGGGTGCAGCGCTATGTTCTTCCTGTGAAAGGGAATGAAGTGCTACACACTGCATCAAAAGAAGTGTGGCCAGCAGGGCCAGGGAGGTGATTCTGTCCCTCTACTCTGCTCTGGTGAGACCCCATCTAGAATACTGTGTACAGTTCTGGGGCTCTCAGCAAAAGAAAGATATAGACCTGTTGGAAAGGATCCAGAGAAGGACCACCAAGGTGATCAAAGGCCTGGAGCACCCCAGCTATGAAGGCAGGTTGAGAGAGTTGGGGCTACTCAGCCTAGAGAAGAGAAGAGAAGGCTCCAGAGAGATCTTATAGCAGCCTTCCAGTACTTGAAAGGGGCCTACAGGAAAGATGGGGAGGGGCTTTTCATGAGAGAAGAGAGTGTTAGGACAAGAGGTAATGGTTTTAAACTAAGAGAGGGTAGATTTAGGTTAGATATTAAGAAGAAATTGTTCACTATAAAGATGGTGAGGAACTGGAATGGGTTGCCCAGGGAGGTTGTTGATGCCCCATCCCTGGAGATTTTTAAGGCCAGGCTGGATGAGATTTTGTGCAACCTGGTTTAGTGGTAGGGTTCCCTGCTCATGGCAGGGGGCTTGGAACTTGATGGTCTTTAAGGTCCCTTCCAACCTTAATGATTCTTGATTCCAACCTTCTATGATTTTAAACCAGGATGCTCGCTAAGTTGTTTTGTTTTATTTACACCCAAGCACTGGTATTTAAAGGAGAGAGCTAAAAGGAAGATCTGAGAGACTCTTCCTCATGGAAACTCAGCCAGAAACAGAGAGTAGTTACCAGAAATCATCCCTACCTCCATTGCACCCAACTGGGGCCACCCGCAGGCAGAGGAGATCTCTTGGCTCTTCAGCAGCTTTCTCCTCCATGACACTTTGCAGTACTAAAATGGCGTGACTGAGAATGAATGGTACTAAGTGGTGTCTTCATTATTGTAAAGCATGCTCTGTCAGTAAGGCAAGAACAACTACAGCAAAATATGACTAGTTTTGATCTAGTACCATAAACAGTATTCCCAAGCTCCACCTGGTGGTCAGAAACTGGCCTTAAGGTCCAGTCCATAGCACAGAAGGAAAATCTTCTGGGTTCAATTGGTCTAATTTGTAATCCTTTGCAAGTAAATGCCCAATCTTTATGGGAACAGAGCAAATTACTGTGTTATTAATATTGTCAATACAAGATGTCAATAGTGATTCTATGGACTCTACACACAGGACTGACCATTTTCTTTTCTAATTCTAAATAAAATTTATTCTTCCATAACACACAGAATTTATGTCAATTTATAGAATGAAGATGTTGTGCTTTCTGCTGTTAACAGCAATATAATAGTTTCACTGCTGCTTTTCAGAAAATCAACACAATTCTAAATAGAGTAGAAAATGGTAACTCATTCAGTCTCAACTTCCTTCTACATATTGATGACTTCATCCTCTGAGACTGAAGACATCTACACAGATACTTCTGGAATGACAACTTGTAAACTCTCTGAGGTAGATTAACTTAATTAAGTACACTGTGAGATCTCTGCTTTGTTGTTTGTTGTTTTTTTTTTTTTAAAAAAAAAGCAAGATGCAAATTTTGTGGTTGGGTTTTAAAAATTACAAGACAACATTTGTTGTGACAAGGCAACGCAAAAGCTTCCCACATGATTGTTACTATCTCCTCATCAGCACACCAGCCAGCAGCAACTTCAAGGAGCTGCAGCAATTTGAGTCTGTCTAAGAACTGCAGGGTGAGGGAAAAAAATAAACATCTTGTATCTTCTTTGGATGCTGTAGTATGCTATCTTTTTCAAGCACAGTACAGTCCGGTAATGAGGCAAGAATCTCAGTCTGGTCTTCAAAAGCCCAGAAATCTGTTCTGGTTTGAATTTTATTCCCAAAACTCTACCTGAGCTTCTTTCGGTTTTTGTTTGTTTGGTTGGTTGGTTTTGTTATTGTTGTTTGGTTGGGTTTGGGGTTGGTTGGTTGGTTGTTTTATTGTTGTTGTGGTGATTTTATTTGTTTTGTTGTTCTTGTTGTTGGGCTTTTGTTGTTGTTTTGGGGCAAGTTTTTTCAATCATGTAAGAAGACTGTGCACATCGCCTCTTTTCCTCTCCCAAGATGGTATTAGTATTTATTTGTATCAGTAAACAGTATCAGTGCTCTGCACTACAGAGTGAGCAAGCTAATGCTTCAGTAAATTGTTGCTACCTCCTGTTACATCTGTTCTCCTCTGTTCACTAATTGCCTGTCACAACCACTGAGCCATGGTGCCAGCCATGCTGCCACTTCCTCTTTGGTCAGCTTGTCGGCTCCTATTAATCTGAGCCCTGTTGCTTTTTCCACAGCCAATGTTTTTGCACTCTGGATGTAATGAAAATCTATTACCTTACTGTTATAAGAAAGTGCCAAAATTATAATTCAAAAGAGAAAAAAGTTAATGATTTTTTGTGTGAAAGTTGACAGTTTCTTACCATAGCAGCAAATTATTTTCCTTGATACAGCTTCACTTTCATGTCTCTCTATATATTTACATATATTTCAAGTTGCTGCTGTATTATTAATATAATTATTCATTATTATGTATTACATGTGAAGGAGCTTCTAGAATTAAACTTTCTGAATGTGACAAACAAAATCAGAGTGAAATTAGTGGTACTTAGAATATGAAAATTTAAAGACCAGTTTAGAGTACACTACTGATTTTTATGCTGAAATTTATCAGTTATGTTTTGGTTTTTTTCCCTTGGTGGGGGGGGATAGTTTATTTGTAATTTATTTAGTTTTGCTAGACTTGATAATTCTTCCAAAACAACTATATTCTCCACATTTTAGTTGAGTAGTCCAGAGTACAGAAATAAAAGATCATGCCATTACAGCTATAGAATCATAGAATAATTTAGGTTGGAAAAGACCTTAAAGATCATCAGTCATTAACCCAACACAGCCAAGTCCAACACTAAACCATATCTACACCACATCTACACATCTTTTAGATATCTCCAGGGATGGTGAGTCAATCACTCCCCTGGACAGCCTATTCCATTGCCTGACAATTAATTCAATAAAGACTTTTTCCTAATACTCAATCTAAAACCAACTCTGGCATAACTGGAGCCCATTTCGTCTTGTCCTACAGCTCTTTACTTGGCAGAAGAGACCAACATCCACCTCTCTGCAGCCTTCTTTCAGGTCACTGTAAATACCAATAAGGTCTTCCCTCAGCCTCCTCTTTTCCGGGCTAAAAAACCTTACTTCCCTCAGCTGTTCTTTGTAAGACTTGTGCTCCAGACACTTCATCAGTTTCATTGCCTTTCTCTGAACACACTCCAGTACCTCAACATCCTTCTTGCAGTGAGGGGCCCAAAACTGAACATGGTATTTGAGGTGCAGCCTCACCAGTGTCAAGTACAGGGGGATGATCACTTTCCTAGTCCTGCTGGCCACGTTCTTTCTGATACAAGCCAGGATGCTGTTGGCCTTCTTGGCCACTTGGGCACACTTCTGACTCATACTCAGCCAACTGTTGACCAACACCCCCAGGACCTTTTTCTCTGAGCAGCCTCTTCCCCGAGACTGTAGCGTTGCATGGAGTTATTGTGATCTGACCCGTGGCCTTGTTGAACCTCATAGAATTGTTCTCAGTCCACCAATCCAGCCTTTCCAGATCCCCCTGTAGAACCTTCCTACCCTCAAGCAGATTGACACTCAATCCCTTCATCCATATAATTGATAATGATATTAAAGAGAACTGGCCCCAAGACTGAGCCCTGGGGAACACCACTTATGACGGCTCACCAGCTGGGTTTAATTCCATTCACTCCAACTTTTTGGACCCAGTCATCCAGCCAGCTTTTTGCCTGGTGAACTGTATACCCATCCAATCCATGCAAACCAGTTTCTCCAGGAGCATGCTGTGGGGAAACTGTGTCAAAAGTTTTACAAAAGTCTGTGTAAACAATATCCCCAGCCTTTCCTTGGTCCACTAAGTGGGTCACCTTGTTGTAGAAGATCAAGCAGGAGCTGTTTTTCATAAACCTACTCTGACTGGGTCTGATCACCTTGTTGTCCTGTGTGTGATACCTGATGGCACTGAAGATGATATGCTCCATAACTTTCCCAGGCACGAAGGTCAGACTAACAGGCCTGTAGCTCCCCAGATCCTCCTTCCAGCCCATTTGTAGATGGGTGTTACATTTGCCAATCTCCATTCAACTGGGATCTCCCCAGTTATCCAGGACTGCTGGTGAATGATGGAAAGTGGTTTGGTGAGCACTTCCACCAGTTCCCTCAGTACTTTTAGGTGTATCCCATCAAGCCCCATAGACTTCTGTGTGTCAATACATCTGCATGTGTTCACACATGTATTTTCTACATATGTATGTACCTATATACATATATTTTCCAAGTTTGTCAACTACCGCAATAGTGAGAACTATGACAGGTTTGTCTTCAAGATGCATTGTCTGTTGGCTTCCAGACTATAGTGAGTTGAGGACACCCTTTTCCACTCTAAGTTCTGGAAAATGAGGTCAATAAAGCTCCCCTATACAGAGTTTCCTAAGCTCCTCTTCTTAGTGTCTGGAAGAATCTTTGATCTACACAAGGCAACCTTGAAAACTTGTAAGCAGTTGTTTCAGGTTCTGCAGAGTCCTATAAGCAGCAGAGAACATGCTTAGTTTTTAAAATAAAGTTTCTGTTTAAGAGCTGGCCATTAGCACCTGTCCTGGAACTCTAAAAGTAAGGATTGCCGTGCATGCTGTCTGTTCTGTTGTGGAACTCTAGTTTTACATTTCAATATAAAAAGAAAAGAAGTCATGGCTCAGTGACACTCCTATCATTTCACAGACTGTATGAGCACAGAACAAAAAATGCTGTCTCTATTCCATTGTATTTACAGTCTAGTTTGATGCACATGGCTAGATAAATACTTTCTAGATAAATGGAGAGATAGAACCAAGCAAAAGGCATGACCATCATGACAGATAAATGATCCTACTGCAAAAAAAATCCTTGGCTAGTGTCAAGTGTTTCACAGGCACTACAGAGACCTTTAGAGACAGTTTTGTAATTGCTATTGCAAAAAATAAACTTAAGCACACAGACAAAAATAAAACCAATATAAAACTTCTAATATTTATAGAAAGCTTCTTCAAAAATACCTAAGAAAAGTGATTCATTTCACCACAAGCCAATCAGACACATGAGCTGGCAGCTTAACTGCACTGGATACTGAGAAAGGCTATGGAGAGTCTTGAAAGAGAAGGCAAATAATTCTGCAAAAGACAAGGAAAGCAAAAAGAAAATATGAGAAAGAACAGATTTTGGACAAGAGAGTGTAGATGGATGTGGAGAGTTACTTCACACGGATCAAACACATGAACGAAATTACCATGGGGAAAGATGTTACCAAGTATCCATTGTACTGTCTGTATGTATTTTCTTCCCCTACAAACCCCAAGATAAATATGAGATACTTATCTGTGTTTCACGCAAGAATGTGTTCACCAGAATAACCTCTGATTCTCAGCAGGGCTCCACAAGGTAAGGCATGCACATGGACCATTACCTCCGAGGAGCTCAAATGTAGCAGAGTAACAGTGTATTCCCCTGAATTTTTTTGTCATGCATTAAGCTTTTAACAAAATGTAGATATAATATGTCCCTTAAGGAAATGAGAGCTCAAGGTGACATGTAAGTTACAGGACCAAGAGACAGACTGATATTCTCACAAGTAATTAGGAGTGGCTATAGCAGATATTTCTTTTTTTAGAATAAAATGCTCTGCTATTTTTAAAATTATGCACAGGAGCAAAATAATAGAAAAACCGTTTCAGAAGAACTGAAATAATTTTGTTTCACAAATTCCTAAGTGTGCCTTCATATGGGAATCAAAGCACTAAAGCTTCAGGGCTAAGCATATGCTCCCAGGTTATACAAAGGTGAAGGACACCTTCTCCAGGCAGTGGATCTTGGCTGTCTATGTGGTCAGCTCCCTGGAATCATCCCTGGCCTTGTTGTGGTCTGGATGAATTAGCTGGCTCCTAGTTAATGCCCGGGCATAGTTCAAGGGTTAAGATGGGCAAGATTTTAATGAGACCTCCTTATTTTTGGGCAAGTTTATGCCTGTTTTGACCTTGGTCCCAGAGAAGGTCATGCAAAACCTTAAGTTAGCTAGTGGGCCTTTATTCTCAGAGGCCTGATAGAAAAACAACAAGACAAAGCTCTGTTCACCCCTCTCCCCTGAGCCATGTCTGTGAGCAGGGAGCTCCAGCACTGGAGTTTCAGGATTCTTGGCTCTGTGGCAAACACCACAAAGCTTGTGAGAAACCCTGACCCTACACTTTCCTATACAGCAACCTGCCTGACAGCCTGACTTTCAAGACCCTTTCCAGCCTGATATAGAAATACAAAACCTGGCAGTAACCCTGTCTCCAGGAGTCCAGTAGGCAAGGTTATTTTGAAAGTTTCTGTGTTTTAGTGCTTATCAGTTTCTTCCTCATTCTATTACGAATAAGATGACTTTATGATCCCTCTTTACTTGCCCGCAATAAAAAAACCAAATATACAAAAGTTCTGTGGCCAGGGACCAAATGTTAATAAGGCATTTTGCAAACGGGGAAACAGTGGTCATGCCATTATTGACAAGGATTTTGACACTCTGAAACACTGGGGGAAAAAAAAGTAAAAATAAAGATAAAGAAACAAATCCAAACCCCACGGCATTTCTACAAATCAAATAAATAGAAAAAAAAACACAAACAACACAACATAAAAAACCTTTACATCTGTACAATTGTCATATCAGACTAACTTCAGTTGGAATTTCTGTTACAATGCATGTGCACAGCGGTAGACAAAGCAAGCATTTTTCAGAGACATAGGATGAAGAAAGGCTCATTATATAAGTAATGTGTTCTCAAGAAAAGCAGCCCATGTGAATGAAAATATGATGGAATAGTAAAGAAGAAAAAGTTGCAAGACAAGACACTTCATTTCTGGAGGACCTGGGAGATCAATACCTTAGTCTGTGTAATATTATCCCCATCTATTCAGAAAGTACAACCTGAAGAATGAATTGATGTACATCACATTTTCTTTCAACTATCCAAAATGCAATGCAAAATCTGTAGACGAGATCATTGATTTTTTTCCTCCTTTAAAAAATGCAATATTATGATGAAAATTTTCTGAAACATAACTTCAATTAAGTTATAGCTGTGATGAATTCACGCCTGTGCATTTGCTTATTTAAACTGGCACATATATGCTTTTAAATCTTTCCTTCATTCTGCTTTTCAAGTAGAAAGGGAATTTTATTATACAGGCACAACTTGATTATTTCAGTTACTATGTTCTTGTGCATTTAGAAGGGTAGAATCTCCAAATATTGTCTTTCCTATTTTGCTGGCTAAGTGCTTAGATTGCCACAGGGCTGGACTGAAATTGTTCAGGACATGATGAGACTCTGAATTTCTGCAAGCTTTATCAGCCAGTCAGAATTCAGGCAAGGCAGCCAATATATTAGAATGAAATGTCAATTACAACGTTTTTCACTCTTACAAGTTTCTGAGGATGACTGGGAAGTAAATGCATGATGGCTGGAGAAATTACTTTCTTTGTAGTTTAGCTGTAATACTGGCAACCAGCAAAGACAGAAATTTTATTTTCTATTCAGTTTATTTATGGGTCTGCACATCTGTGCAAAGCTCAGACAACAAGACACGCTTCCTTAACCAAGCCAAGGTACCCAGCCAATTCCTACAGTACCATGTCTTGCTACTACTTTCAATAGGATGTATTTCCATGTAAAAATTACTTGCAGTAAAATGAGAGCAATGCCTCTAGTATTCATTTGCCTTGCACAAATTGCTTCCACAATATTTATTCTCCTATTGAATTAACATTATCTTGGCTAAAAATTAGAATTTCTCTCTATTTTAATGAGAGCTTCATAAAGACAAGGTGTTAATCTGGAATGACCTTATAAGACATCTCTTAATTGTTGATGGCAGCAACTGAAATGTGAGTGGACACAGAACAAATTGGTTCATTAGTGATACAGTCTACAATGTCTAAGGAACTGTAACCCACATTTCCAATTCATGGACCATTTCATCTCATCATTTAACTCCCACAATAAGACTGCACTATCCACATTAGCTAACAATATACTCACTTGTCACATTATGAGGATTAGCAGCTTAGAGTAGATATTACTAATTGTGTAAAATATTGCCTTCACACAGAAAGATCAACATGTCTTAAAAATTTATACTAGAAAGCCACATCATCAACTGGATTTTCATTGAGAGATTCTTACATTTGCCAAGTATCCTATTCAGAAGCTTAATTTTTCACACTGGCAGCAGGGCATCACATGTCTCATTGAAACTAAGTGTCAATTATCAATAAAATTATTGGCGATAAAACTCTTTTAATCATTGGAAAAGAAGTAACATTTGGGTTGAGAATCTGCTATTTATATAATTGCTGTTGAAGTGTAAAAATTTTAATAGCAAACGTCTTCCTGGGAGATACTTTGTTCAGCAATTTTGACAATTAAATGTATTTATGTGTGTGTGGCACTGTGTAGCTTAATATAATTAACTTTTAAATGTAATTATTAAATGAAATACTGTATGGCTCACCACAACCACAAAGGCAAGCATGTAGAAAATAGGAAACGACAGAATCAAGCTCCCTTTGCAGCTTCAGTTCAGCCTCTTTGCACTTATAATAAGTTCTTAAATAAAATTATGTCGAGAATGGTGACAAATCCAGAAAGGCTAGTTAGTTTTAATCTCAACTGCAAATCACATTTGCTTTTATTACTTCTCTTTTTCATTCAGCATCCAAGCTGTGCACTGAATAAAAGAGATATAAAAATATAATGAGAACAGTTAACAGATTATCAGCATCTACATATACAAAATCTGAAATAAGATGGCATAATTAATCTCAGCTGTGGGCGTAAAATATCTCTTTAAATAAAAGCAGAGAAAGGAGAAGGATGCTTAAAAAAAATAAAAACTCCCTGCAAATAAGCCAACAATTTTATGTTTCAGCATGACATTGGAAGTCAATAGATTTCAATTCAGGTCTTTTGAACCAGCAGCCTAGACCAAGAGCTTTTGATGAAAAGCATAGCTGATGAAGGTAAGTTATTCTTTGTGTGGATCAGCTACCAGGGAATGGGAGGGGAGGAGAGAACAGACCAGATTATCTATGAAACTACTCAACCATCCCATCTGAAGCAGGTATACGAGGTCTTGTGGTGATGAATCCATAATTATTAACAAAACCATAAGAAAGACCTGAAACACCTGTCTCCCAGTCCCAATGCCCTGGTACCAAAGACATAGTTTCAGCTGCTGCACTTCATCCATAGATCAAGGTCTGTGAGGCTTGGGAATTTGCTCTGCACCTGAGCGTACATAAAATTCAGCAGCAGGTTTCTTGACTGCACACTTCACTGTATATGAACCAGTGGCTTTTCAGAGTCTAATAATTTGTTCCAAACTAATTATATTTTCATGAGCATAGAAGAAAAGCACCCTGACAAATGTAGTGCTCCTGCTCTAAAGCCCAAAGGCACTACACCACTTCAAAGAAGCAAATTGTAATACTATTTTTAAAAGAAAATGTTTTCCTTCTCCTAGATTAGTTTTCCTTTTAAATTACTGAAATATTTTTATTGAAGCATTAAAGTAAAATAACTACTCAAGATATGTAAAAAATTATGCCAAAGTTATCAGTGTTTGGGGAAGTCATAATAAGTTTATAATGAAAAATATTATATACCAAACTTTACCCATAATAATAGCTGTCATTTCTGCTGTCCATGCTCAAGATAGAAAACATCTTACGATCTGAAAAGCCATCATGGGTCTATTCTTTTTTTCAAGTCAATGTGATGCAGGATATATAATACTTGAGTGTGGTTTCAGATTGATGGCTTAGTCTGACTGCTGCTGACTGTCCTCTTTGCACTGAGTAGATCCTTTGAGACAAAACTGGGTATGGTTGAGAGATAGTTTGCTCTAATCTACAGGACTGCAGCTTGTTGTGATAAGGTTTGCCTTGTTCCATACCCTGTGCAGTCTTCCAGACCCCCACGTGCCATCATAACATTCTGAAACGTGACACATACCAATTATCCATAAAAAACTTACAAGCAGACTGTGACATCTCTGTACGTATTTTTAAAAAAAATGTTACTGAAGACCTTTTGGATCATAGAGCCACTTAGGAGAGCTGGACCAGCTGACAAGTAATATTGATATGTGCAGCCCACTGGAGATGAAGGCCACACTGGGAGTTGAGCCATCCTGCACCATCCAGCCTGGGAGAAAAGGGAATCAGTCCCTGAGCCAGTGCTTTGGTAGCATTGGCATAGCCAGAATCAGGCTAGCCTTGATTCAGAGAATGCAAGGATGGTGAAAATACTAATTTTACATTTGATCAGGTCTATGTGCATTGATTCAGAAAGAAAGCATTTTAAAGTGTCTCTCATCCTCTAAAACAATACTGTCAGTGAGTTCAAAAGCAGCAGGAGTAATAAAGATTAGCAGGAAAAAATGTAGATGAGTGATTACACAAAAATCCATACACCTCCATGCAATCTCATTTGAAAACACTGTGGACAATTTATTTCAATGGACGTCCCTCTCTCTCTCTACTGGGGGTAATAAACCTTGGAGATTAAATGAAGGAAAGAGGGAAATGAGCCATTTAGTCCTATTAGCTATTCTAATCTGACATGTATGGAATTATATGATAATTAATATTGAAAGGCAGAACATATCATTTGGATAGGGCAAAGTGGTCAGGCAATATTGGACTATTTCTGTTTTTTTCATAACACACTGTAATCTCTTGGCTATGCCAATTTTAAGAATCTGGCCAAGTCACCGAGGAAGCTGAATCAACAAAAACAATTTTTTTATTGATTAGGAGTAAATAATGGAATTACATTCTTTCAAACACAGTAATACTAAGGTTATTTAAAGGTTATTAAATATATTCTGCTCTGTATATTTAAGTGTCACCTTAATCTCACTGACACTATTAAAGAAAAGAGGTTCCCACTAAAACTCATGAAGATTTTGAAATACAAGTTGTGTATATACAGTTTATACTGTGAAGGTGAACCAAAAAGGCTAAATCCAGAATGTCACTATTTGCAGTTGACTGTATGTCACATTTCCACTGCTGCTAGTCAGACTGCTAGTGAACACTGTAAGCTCTAGATGTGTTATGCAAATTCAAGCAACCAAAAATTTTAAAAGGCATCATGCAAAATGCCTCAATAACTTTAAAAAAAGAGTGTCTATTCACTGTAGGATTTCAGAATTTGTTTCTGCCTAAGTAGACATCAGGTTGGTAAAGCTGGTTTCAGTTAATAACTCTATCTCTGTACAAGGTTATAAAAATCCTAATAAATATCACTTCAATCCTCAGGTACAATAGGAAATTAATAAAAATAAAAGTCAGAATTGAGTATGTAGAGGAGAAAATATCCCATAAATGAAAAATTACCCAGATCTTTTAAGCCACGAGTCATTTCTCTAACAGCTGCAAAAATGTCAACATCAGTAACACATAAAAAGCCAGCAGTGATTTCATTTAATAGTACTCTGCTACACTGCAGACAGGATTGTGCTTGCATGCACTCGAAGGACAGACATTCCTTCAAAATTCAAATACTTGAACTGGAACTTTTCCCCATCTTCAATCTACCTGTTGTTACTTACACAAGTAAAACTGCGCAACTAGAGATCATTAATCCGTGGTCTCTCTGAATCTTTCATTTTCTTAGTGAGTGGAGCACAGCACATTGGGGAACACTGTGCTCACAGCAAGAGCATCAAGGAGTACAGAAACTCTGGAGTAACGACTGCTGTTTATGCTAATTCTGCATTTACAACATCAGTTGCAAAACATCCCAACACTACTGCAGGTTGAGAGCTACTGTATATGTGTCCTTGAGCTTTTTGTTTTCTAAATGTTAGTTCCTCAGGTTAATAATTTAGCCTGTCTTTAAAGCAGATACTGAAAAATGGAAAGTAAATACACTGGCTGTGAAATGAAAAAAATAGCACTGTGGTTAAGATGCTAAATGAGGACTCAGCATATCTGGGTTCAATCTTTAGCTCTTCTCACAGAAGCCCTGATTGACCCTGGGCAAACCAATAGAAGTGTGAGAAAAGCATTTAACTGAGACATGACAAAACCGTCTTTTCTATTTAATAGCAAGTTGCCTAAGCAAAGAGGTTGTCTCTTATTACCCACAGGTATAGCACTGCTGTACCGGGGCATCAGTGAGGGCTTTTGGATGCTGCTTTAGTACAGCTTTTTAAAGTAGGAAAGGTCAAGTGATATTTTAGGACACAATAAATTTAACATTGCCGTGTCTAGACTGCCTGAAAGCTATAGAAAGTTCACAGCTGTCCACTCATGTAGAAAGAAGTTGCTGAGGCACAGGGCTGACTGCAGTGCTCTGGCCACACCTTTCCTTTAACCAAACAACTCTCCCATGTAACATCAAAAATCCAATATGCTGATAGAGGCTAAAGTAATGAAAAAAGTTGAATGTCTGAAGAACTGGAATCCTAGCACAACCTGGAAGGATTTCCAATAGCTAAGATCTCATTAAAAGATAGCGTTTGCATGTAAAGCCAGACAATAGTGAGATAGCCCTTGCAGGTTGTGATTGACAGTGCACCTGCACTCTCCATCCACTAGAGACCTGCAAGTTTATGGTTCAGGGACCAAGGACATGACACTGCTTAATTTTAAACTACAGAAATGCAGTACAATACTACAGTTTCCTTCCCTTGTTTTAATTCCAGTAGAGGTGACCTTATTCCAGCAGGATATCGAAAACAAATGCGACTGCTTCAGATATTGTTATTGAAGTTAATTTATGGCAAAAAACTCCCTGTGTCCTTCTAGGCAGCAACAATTGTTGAATGTCAGCCTAGGTCTGTACTAAATACTGCAAAAGTCAGGAGTCTTGTAGTGACAGTTTGACAGGTATAAGGTACATTTCATTATTCTCTCTTTTGTGTGATATGTCAAAAGAGAATAAAGACATCATTAAAAAATAGAAATCTTTATTCAGTTTATCTACTATGGTTGACTAATTTATGCAGAGAGTACTGTCTGTACCTTAAGTCAGTCTAGCAATTCTAAGTAGCAGACAGTGTGAAATCCTCATCTTTTGGTCTTAGACCTGCAAATATTTTCGAGAGTTACTTTGGCATCCATTATAAATGACTTGAATGAAACCTCAAGAGTTTTCTTTTCAAGGTGCCCAGAAATAGCATAATGCAAATCTCCAAAGAGGTGGAAGTAAACAACCCTATTAACTCTAGAGCATGCTCTCCAGCTGATCAATAGACATTAAAACAATGAATATCACTTTCAGACTAAACAAAAATGCTTCAGAATTTTTCAGGAAAAGGAACCAAAGACACAGGGAAGGATATTCCATGTTGCAGCTGAGTGGTAGTTGTCACTATCAGACCTTTGACTATACTTCAATAGACACAAGCCCCTCTTCCTTCATATTCATGGCCTTCCCCAGCATTATTACTGAGACTAAAAAAGAGAGAAAATGAATCATTAAATAGTTGAATTACAGGAAAACATGAAGAACGTCATACTCCTAATTTCTAAAACTGAAAAAAATAAAATAAAATCCATTAAATTCCAGACATGGTCTCCAGCATTCATGTTCACAACTTTTTCTGAATTTTCTCAATCACTACTAAGAACTGGATCATCTTATAAACAATCTGACCTTTACTTTAACATAAATTTTCTTCTGCTTTTTACCTCCATTTGATAAATACCTATGTTATTATTAATAAAAACCAAATAGGATCCTCAAGAAGGCATTTGCACACCTTCTCACTAACCCTTCCATGACTAACAGACAGTTGATGGATGAGGTACAGGCTACCTAATTCAGTCTCCTCACTTTGTAATTATGTCATTATGCCTTTAAAGTAAAATGGGTCATTTCCTGGTATGGCCAGTAGAGAAAAACAGAGGGTGATCTTATCACTAGTCCTAAATTTCAAGATTGCTGCTTCTCCACAAAGTCACGTTTCTTGCCCCAAAGCATCTGGACTGACTCTAACTCTTTAATAAAAGAATCTGTAAGGGAAGGATGCACATATGTCACACAAATGCAAAAAGTAAGAGTAAAGTGTTTAGTTAACATCTTTTATCCTGCCAAAGCCAAGACTCATCTATTCCACCTCACTGCTTCTACCTGACAAGAGGCAAAGTTCCTCCCAGTTCACTTTAGATACTGAATCATCACTGAAAATCTGTTTGCCCTAAGAAAACATACAAAACCCGAAGTAAACAGGTCTTCCCCTTCCTTCTTTAAAAAAGACTCATCGACCTGATCAAGTATGGGCTTGGTGATCAGGTAGTGAGGTGGATCAAGAACTAGTTGAAAGGAAGAAATCAGAGAGTTGTAGTCAATGGGGCAGAATCTAGTTGGAGGTCTGTGACTAGTGACTAGTGGAGTCCCTCAGGGGTCGGTACTGGGACCAGTGTTGTTCAATACCTTCATCAACGACTTGGATGAGGTCGTTGCAAGTCATCAGCACGTTTGCTGATGACACTAAACTGGGAGGAGTGGCCGACACACCAAAAGGCTGTGCTGCCATTCAGCAAGACCTAGACAGGCTGGAGAGTCGGGCAGGGAGAAACCTGACGAAGTTCAACAAGGGCAAGTGTAGAGTTTTGCATTTGGGGAATCATAGAATCATAGAATCATAGAATCCTAGGGGTTGGAAGGGACCTCGAAAGATCATCTAGTCCAACCCCTCTGCCAGAGCAGGGTCACCTAGAGTACATCACACAGGAAGGCATCCAGGCGGGTTTTGAATGTCTCCAGCGAAGGAGACTCCACAACCTCTCTGGGCAGCCTGTTCCAGTGCTCTGTCACTCTTACAGTAAAAAAATTTTTCCTGATATTCATCTTAAACCTCCTATGCTCCAACTTGTATCCATTACCCCTTGTCCTATCACTGGTTTTCACTGAAAAAAGCTTAACTCTATCGTCTTGACACTCACCCTTTACATATTTGTAAACATTGATGAGGTCCCCCCTCAGTCTCCTTTTCTCCAAACTAAAGAGACCCAGCTCCCTCAGCCTTTCCTCATAAGGGAGATGTTCCACTCCCTTAATCATCCTTGTGGCTCTGCGCTGGACTCTTTCAAGCACTTCCCTGTCCTTCTTGAACTGAGGGGCCCAGAACTGGACACAGTACTCCAGATGCGGCCTCACCAATGCAGAATAGAGGGGGAGGAGAACCTCTCTTGACCTACTAACCACACCCTTTCTAATACACCCCAGGATGCCATTGGCCTTCTTAGCCACAAGGGCACACTGCTGACTCATGGTCATCCTCCTGTCTACCATGACCCCCAGGTCCCTTTCACCTACACTGCTCTCCAGCAGGTCAGCCCCCAACCTGTACTGGTGCATGGCGTTTTTCTTCCCCAAATGCAAAACTCTACACTTGGCCTTGTTAAACTTCATCAGGTTTTTCCCCGCCCAAGTCTCCAGCCTGTCTAAGTCTCTCTGAATGGCAGCACAGCCTTCTGGTGTGTCAGCCACTCCTCCCAGCTTGGTGTCATCAGCAAACTTGCTGAGGGTACATTCTGTGTCCTCATCCAGGTCGTTGATGAAGATATTGAACAACACCGGTCCCAGTACTGACCCCTGAGGGACTCCACTAGTCACAGGCCTCCAACTAGATTCTGCCCCATTGACTACAACTCTCTGACTTCTTCCTTTCAACCAGTTCTTGATCCACCTCACTGCCTGATCATCAAACCCATACTTGATCAACTTATCTACAAGGATGCTGTGGGAGACGGTGTCAAATGCTTTACTGAAATCAAGATAGACCACATCTACCGCTCTACCATCATCTATCCACCTAGTAATTTCCTCATAGAAGGCTATGAGGTTAGTCAAACATGACTTACCCTTGGTAAAACCATGTTGACTGCTCTTGATGACCCCCATCTCCTTGATATGTCTAGAGATAGTGCCAAGGACAAGTTGTTCCATTACCTTTCCAGGGATGGAGGTGAGGCTGACCGGTCTATAGTTACCCGGGTCCTCCTTCTTGCCCTTCTTGTAGACTGGAGTGACATTTGCTATCCTCCATAAAGAAAAACATAATGTACCAGTATAGGTTGGGGGCTGACCTGCTGGAGAGCAGTGTAGGGGAAAGGGACCTGGGCATCCTGGTAGACAGGAGGATGACCATGAGCCAGCAATGTGCCCTTGTGGCTAAGAAGGCCAATGGCATCCTGGGGTGCATTAGAAGGGGTGTGGTTAGTAGGTCAAGGGAGGTTCTCCTCCCCCTCACTTCTGCCTTGGTGAGGCCACATCTGGAGTATTGTGTCCAGTTCTGGGCCCCTCAGTTCAGGAAGGACAGGGAACTGCTGGAAAGAGTCCAGCGCAGAGCCACAAAGATGATGAAGGGAGTGGAACATCTCCCTTATGAGGAAAGGCTGAGAGAGCTGGGTCTCTTTAGTTTGGAGAAAAGGAGACTGAGGGGTGACCTCATCAATGTTTACAAATACATAAAGGGTGAGTGTCAAGAAGATGGAGTTAAGCTTTTTTCAGTGATGACCAGTGATAGGACAAGGAGTAATGGATACAAATTGGAGCATAGGAGGTTTAAGGTGAATATCAGAAAAATTTTTTTTACTGTGAGAGTGACAGAGCACTGGAACAGGCTGCCAAAAGAGGATGTGGAGTCTCCTTTGCTGGAGACATTCAAAACCCACCTGGACCTGTTCCTGTGTGATGTGCTCTAGGTGACCCTGCTCTGGCAGAGGGGTTGGACTAGATGATCTTTCGAGGTCCCTTCCAACCCCTAGGATTCTGTGATTCTGTGATTCTGTGATTCTGTGACCTTTAAGTCCTCTGGATTACGAAGGAGTATACCACAATAAACATCCTAATCTTACACTCTTACATTAATCACTATCTTTTCCCTGTATAATCTATAAATGTTAACATTGAAAACTGATATGTACATATATGAATGCATATACCTATGCATGTATGTACATATATACATAGATATGACTGCCTTGCATAGCCTATTATTACCATGTGATGTCATCTTTTGTAAGTCTGACAGCTTTCAGGAACATTACAAAATCTCTTTTCTACTAGCTGAGCAACTAAACCCAAAATCCTCTTAAAGACATTCTTCCCATGAAACAAAAGAATTTAAGAAAAACATTGAAATTGTAACGGAATGCATTTTATTAAGCCATAAGATGCTCACAATGCAAGTTAACAAACTATAGGACAATCCAATCTTGAGATACATGATACTCTATATAAAGCCTTTAGTTAGATTCAAGGCTCATCATTTTTGTCTTGTCATGCAATTTCATATAATTTCCACAAACTACATAAAGTGCCTAGCACTATGTGACCTTTAAATTAGAGTCACTGAGATGTAATAATTGCCTTACTATTTTCTTTCTGAGTCCCTTAGCTAAAATAAAATCAAAATTTTGTAATCTGTTTCAAACAGGCACTCAATCTCCAATCTCTAGTATTCTCTAAATTTTCATTTTCACCAAAGGAAGAAAGTAATGCAAAGGCCTTTAAATGGTAAAAATGCTAATGTTCTTTCAATCAAGACATCATTGAAAGCCCTTGAAATCACCACAGAAAGGGGATCAATGAACCTCTGATAAAATTCTTCAGCCATCCTCCCAGCCCCAGAGGATGTTCCCTTTCTCACTGATAGAAAAACTATACAAACATTTATCTTTTCTGCAGATCTCTAAAGTAAATCCTGTTTCACATTTGTCAAAGTTCAAAAACCTGAAGTTCTTCTAAAAAACTGCTGCTAAACAGGAAGAATTATTTATTCCTGGAAAAGCTACATTGTGACATTGTGAGCAACCTTCAGTGTGCCATCAAGGTCTCTACAGGCCCTACTATGCCCCCAACTATGGTGGTATAGTCCTACTGTGTCCCTCTACATTCTCCTTGCTTTATAATCCTTAAATTTAAAAGAAAAGAAAAAAGAAAAAAAAAAAGAAAAAAGAAAAAAGGTAAAGTGTGCCCAGCCTCTTATCATCAAAGGCCTTACAAATCTAGTTTTAGCATTCGTTTGCTTTTAAATTCCCCTGAATTCAACGTGTTCTGCATCTCTCAGCCATCTATGGAATTTACTGAAACAGCTAAACACTATATATGCTTCCCAAAAGGAATGTGGAGAGGCCACCAGGCTCTCCTTAGTCCTTTTCTGCTTTCCAGCTGGGAATGATAAATTCCTAATCTATTTCTTCTTCCATGGAGCAATCTTTCAGCTTTCTAACTGGAACTGTATCACTGAGAAAGCATCTAAAGAACTGTTTATCCAGTCAGGAATCAATAGGCTATGGGCTTCTGTTAGATTGAGCAAGGTTGACAGAGGACACACTGTCTTTGGAGAAATTTACCCAATTTTGACCCAATTTTCACCCAGCTTTCCTGTATAAAAGTCAAAGCTTTAACAGTTCAACTACATTTTCCCAAAACATTTTACTACATTTTGCCAGTTGATAAACTCCACATCCCTAAATGTAAGGAGTTTCTCTAGTGGTCAATACATCTAAAAAATTGTAATTTCTATCAAAATACCCATAACTTATTAATGGAAAAGACCATACTGTTAGGAGCCCTTGATCTTCCTGTTCATATTCACAGAAGATTTCTGATGCCGCGTTGCTCTATAAATATAATTGAGTGCTTTGGTCCAAGTTTTTACTCCTGTTTAAAGCCCCAAAATAACTAACTGACGGTTAATATATGCCTATGTTAATAAGCTCCTTGAGTTACTTTCTTTGTATTGGAACCCGTTATCTTTTTGATCACTCCCTTATTCTCTCCAAACAGAGCTGATCAAAGAATTCTATCAGGTGACATTTTCTTGGAAAATGAGTTTAATGAGCACAAAGTATTCCATAAAAAATAATTTTTGGTTCAAGAGGCTTTTATGAAATTCCAGGCAGAATCTGGTGGGACAAATAAACTCACAAAGGGTTCAAAGCATGTCTGCCTTAAACATGAAGACCTCAGGAATAAGGTTGTTGCCATTCTGAAACCAGAAGTTTTATCCCATAACTCTTTAATAACAGACATGCCTACAACTTGAGAACCTTGCCATGGGACATAAATTTAGAATAACATACATTTTTCCAAAGAGAACATTAAGAGTCTCCTTGTTCCTGGGCGCTTTAATGACTCTACACAAGACTATCACAGAATCACAGAAGCATCATAGTTGAAAGGCCCTCTAAGATCACCAAGTCTAACTATCAACACAAGACAAAAAGAAACTCACAGCCTTGGCCACTAGAACATGTCCTGAAGTACCAAATCTACATGGCCTTTGAATACCTCCAGGAATGGTGACTCAAGCACCTTCCTGGACAGGCTGTTCCAGTGCCTGAACACTCTTTCAGTATAGAAATTCTTCCCAATATCTAATCTCAACCTCTCCTGTTGCAGCTTCAGGCCATTTCTTCTGGTCCTATCATCATCTCCTTGGGAGGAAAGGCAAACATCCACCTCACTACAACCTCCTTTCAAGTAGCTGTAGAGGGTGATGAGGTCTCCCCTCAGCCTCCTTTACTTTAGACTAAACAAACACAGTTCTCTCCGCTGCTCCTTATATTATTTGTTCTCTAGACCCTTCACCAGTTTGGTAGCTCTCCTCTGGACACACTCCAGCACCGCAGTGTCCTTCTTATAGTGAGAGCCCCAGGACTGCACACAGTGCTTGAGGTGTGGCCTCACCAGTGCCAAGTACAGGGGCACAATCACTTCCCTACTCCCGCTGGCTGCAGTATTCCTGATGCAGGCCAGGATGGTGTTGGCCTTCTTGGCCACCTGGGCACACTGCTGGCTCGTGTTAAGCTAGCTGACAACCAGCACCCCCAGGTCATATTCCACTGGGCAGCTTTCCAGCCAGCCTGTAGCATTGCTTAGGATTGCTGTAAGCAAAATGCAGGACCCAACACTTGTCCTTATTGAACCTCATACAATTGGCCTTGACCCACCAAACCAGCCTGTCCAGGTGCCCCTTCAGAGCCTTCCTACCTGCGAGCAGATACACTCCCACCCAGTTTGGTGTCATCCGCAAACATAAAAAAAATAAACAAATACGAACCAGAAGGTTTGCCTGCTTAGGCAACTGGACCCTAAGATAAGACTCCAGCTCAGGAAATTTAATCTCAGATTGCTCAAGTATCACTGTGTTCTCTATTCTCTAACATAGGTGCATATCATTCACACACAGGTAGGTCGGTCTCTCTTTCTGGTCCCCAGTGTCCAAGACAGTGAGATAACCTACTGTTGCAAGAACTGCAAAAACTTTATGCAGTCTGAATGGCTGCAGATCACCTTAAATAGATTTCCCTATTTTAAAAACCCATACTTTATTTTTTATATTTCTTCTACTACACAACTCAAAGCTTGGCCTTGTCCTGAGATTCTGCTGTAACCTCTTTGTCAGATTGATGTTTGAGATTTCCACGATTAGTTATAAGCAAACACTTCTTCCCTTTTTCTCCTAATCCTCTTTCCTTCTCTTTTATAATATACCATACTTTCTTCTGCTCATTTTTAATGCTCATGCCCCAGTCCTGGAACATCCTGGACCCCCATCTTTCCAATCTTCCTAACATGCTCAAAATTCATTATCATTAAAGGATGAGCTATCTCCTTCCCAGAAAAGTGAAATGGACTTGCCCAAATGTTGGTACTATTCAGGATAACCTCATATCTTCCAGCCATTCTCCCCAGCAAAGGAGGCAGAACTCTGTGAATGGAAACCCAGCTTTTTTCAGTATGCCATGCCCAAAACCCTACCTATGAACTGATCACTTTCCACACGTGACATTTCTCAATATCTTCTGTTCTCATGCTTGTAAAACAAAAAGTGTGCATTTTTTTCACACTGAAGGTTTCATATCTTGGGGCTGCTGTGTGTGAAAAGTAACTTATACAGACCCTCAAATCACACAGCACTCAGCATACTCAGAAACACCACAGATAAATAATGTCTGTCTGAAATATCCACAGTTATAAACCTGGAAAATGCAAATAGTAAGTGGGGATATACAGCTGTATTATTAATCTAGAAAATTCAGAGATGCCTTTTTACATCATCTTGAGCTTTACACCTTGAAACTTACACAAAAATATTACTAGGAGGTTGGTATCAAAAACCTTGCTGAAGCCAATACAAACAACATCTATTCCTCTCTCCTCATCCACTTTCAAAAATCCATGTTGACCATGCCAAATCACTTTCTTGCTGTCCATGTGTTTGGAAATTGTTTCCAGATTAACTGTTCCTTCCATTTCACAAGGTGGGACTGACCAGCCTGTAGTTCCCTGCATCCTCCTTTTTTGCCTTCCTAAAAGTAGAGTGACATTTGCTTTCTTCTAATCCTCAGAGACCTCCTCTGATCTCCATGAGCTTCCAGCGATAAGCAATAGTGGCATTGGAATGACACTGGCCAGCTCCCTCAGCACTTGTGTGTGCAGGCGGTTCTCCAATGGCCTTGAACATGTTCAGTTTGTTCAAGCATTCCCTAAACTGCACTGAGGATAAGCTTTCATTGCCTCAGACTTTGCCACCATCCTCAGGGAGGCAAATCTTCCACTGCGAAGACTGAAGCAGTGAAAGGATTGAGTGCTTTGGCCTTTCCATGTATTTTTGTCCTCAGGTCCCTTTCTTCATTCAGAGATGGGTCTACATTCACCCTGGTCTTCTTTTTATTATTATTTTTGTATTACATATATTTTTTTTTTTCTTCACTGATGTACCTTTAGAAGCCCTTCTTGTTGTTCTTCACATTCTCCATAAAAGTGAGATTATGTCAGTTTCACTACAATACTTTAGCAGTAAATGTTCCATTAGGAAAGCTGGCTGCAAATACATTAGTAATTATATGCTGCCAGCAACCTCTGGCCTTAAGACCAGTTATCATTGTTTCTCTTCATCTGTACCATTAAGCTCTCTTAGTCTTCAAAAAAGGTGACCATATCTACATTGTCTATTCCAAGTAAATTATTGGGATAGCTCCAAAAATATGCCTAGGAATTGTTCTTGATGGCACTAGTAACACAAAGCAAAAGAGTTGGCAGAGAATTTTCTACAAGTGTAATAGTGTGTGTGAAAGGCTTCCAGTGCCTGGTAGCGTTTCCTGGCTTGATATAGTCTGTGGTTTAAGCATAGCTTTTGTGACTCAATGTGACAGAATATGTATTTGAATGCATTATGATGCATCATCAAAGTGATATTCATGCCATTAGACCAAGTTCACATGCAGATGCAAGACTACTAAACATTTTATTAAAAATTAGGTGGAATATGCATATATTCCTCTGACTACAGTTCATGGTTGGGACATGTTTTTTAGTCTGTAAGGTCTATTTCAAGTCTCTTTGAACCTACTGGCAGGCTCTGTAAAAATTTGTTAACCTTAAGGGATAAAGACATGATTACAAGTAAAAGAAGATGTCTATCAAAATCACATACCTATCCTAAGGGCGGAGCAAGGTTTCTTACCCCAGAACACATATTGTCATGTTACTTGAGTTACCACTGGTTTTGGCCTTCTGTGCCTGTCCTGCTCTTAGGTTTTCCCTAAGCTGTGTAAGATGATCAAGCTTTCTAGAGAAAGCAGAAGAATGAGACACCTTCTTACCCTTTTTACAACCAGGTTAAGTGTTGAAATAAGAGAGGTGCTTGTCACTAACTGACTATTTCAATAGGTTCATACAAACTCATGGCATTCAATGCTATGGCACAAGAATAAAAGTATAAAACCAAATGTGCACACACACACAAAAATCCCATGTCCTCTTAGGTTAAGAATCCTTCCAATGAAAACTGAAAGGGTCAAACTAACTGTTACTGCATGCCTTGCATGACCCCACTGAAAACTGAATGTCACACAGAGTGAAAGCCAGTGCTGAGATGTGCCTGGCATATCTTCAGAGGTACACATTACATCTGCCCAGAGGTCAACCAATGATCTGCTGTAATTTCAACTGTGTCTCAGCTGCATCTCCTCAGCTTTGCAAACAATGACACAAGAGATGCTAAACCTGTGGGATTCTTACAGTGCATCAGAGAATTCAGAGGGCAATCTCCAGCACGAATCCCAGCTGCTCGAGCCAGTAACAACAAGCAGCTCCTTTCCTGTGAAAGGCAGGGAAACACACTGCTGACCATTGTTTACCTCCTGCACCTATGTATATTCTGATAGGTGATTACATTTTCTTAAAGACACCTATTTATTTATGCAAACAGTAAATTATAATTCCCTGTTGTTTGGTGTTTTTTTTTCAAATATACTTCAGAACATTTAAAAAATACTAATATTACACATTAGTATCTTAATATTGTAAACTTCTACAATAAATTAATCATGAAACTTAACATATGATGAGTTATATTAGCTGAGAGTTAAGGTTGGTTAGTTTAGAAATAGTAGAAATAGGCATTAGGAAATTTGTTACTATACACTTCCTTGCCCAGAAACGACAGAACTTTTTGTTGGTTTATGTCACACACTTATTATTTCCAATGTCTTTCAAGACTGTATTAAAGGTCATTTCTGGATATAAAGCTATTGCTGAAGATTAAAAAGAGAGGAGTTATATTATTCTTAACTGATTAACAGACCTTACTTAGGAAAAAACAGATCAAGAATGTATCATTGTCATTATTCCATGCACGCAAGATGATTCAAACTATCTTGTAGTCAAGTGCTTCCTAGCTGCAATTCTATGACTCAGCATTGACAGCATTCCTTCCTCATTTGCAGTTGTATAATAAAACCCTATTCCTTTCATTAAAGGTGCAGAAATAAAAGTGGAACAATTTCTGTCCTTTAGTTATTGAAGATATGCATAGAATATCCATTGGCAGAGAAGGTGAGTAACATCCTCTCCATGGATTAGCAATTTGAGGAAGCGATCTGTTTTCAAGAACTCAGTAGCCATAAATCCCCTTTATTTTTAACCCCTTGTTAGACATCTCAAAGATATAATCTTTCCTTCAACCTCTTCTGAGACTAAATATATTCTTTTCTCTTGACTGGCCAAATGGGTAACAGCTAACACAAGGAAGTAGTTCCTGATATTTATTGTTGGTGTAAGCCCCAGCCACATCTCAGTCCCATAAAAAACAGTGACACCCCTTGTCAACGTTTGACCCAGTTGGACAACAATACTCTCGATCCCCTCCCCCTCCTGCCCAGGTAGGGAAGGAGAGAGAGAAAAAAAAGAGACTTGTCTAGATTGAAAACTGAACCGTGCAACTTTATTTAGAATATTAATACGTGATGTTAGAGTGTATATATATATATAGTGATTATACAAAAGTGTGGCAGAAGCCTCTCGCCTCCCCCCACCCCCAGCAACTCCCACAGCACTTCCCTCAGATGCGACAATTCCGAGGAAACCCGAAGCTGCTCCTGGAGAAGGCAGAGAGTTATGAGGGTCAGGAGGGCTTGAGGTCGATGGTTCGACGATGATGGGCAGATGGTGTTTACCCAGACGCTGGCCACGAACAAAGGAAAGAGAAAAAGAGAGAAAAAGGAAGGCAGATAGACAGGCAAGGCGAAGCAGCGAGAGAGCGAAGCAGGAAGGAAGGAAGTTTTCTTCTGTCATCTCCGACCTTCCCCCGAGCCTACGTAGATATATGGAATGGAATATCTCTGGCCAGTTTTGCTGTTCATCTAACCCAGCCTCCCACGGGGGGGACCACAGATCCCCCCGTAGTGTCTGAGCCGGCAGAGAAAAGGCACAACCTTGAGAGCCCAGCAATTACAAAAACATTCCAGTGTCTTATCAACCTAGCAGAACACGCAGTTGCTAGTTGAAGAAAGCTCACTGAAATAAAAAAAAATCAGCAAAAGAAAAACTGGCTTCATCCTGGCTCAAACCAGGACACCCCTTTAGCTACCACTACCACACAATACTTCTAAAAAACCCCCCAAAACCAAAAACAACCAAAAAAACAACCAACCAAAAAACAAACACAAAAAACCCCAAAACAAACACACAAAACAAACAAAAACCAAACAAGACCAACCAACCAAAAAAACCAAAAAACAACAGAGTGGATCTTGGTACACTCCAACAATTAAGTGCAGATGCAGGCATTTAATGTCCTGGAATGTGTTGCTGCAGGGAAGTTCAGCTTGGTAAGAAAGCTTACTTGTTTTCCACTTGCAGACTCTTACTTGATGTCTGTATCATAACAAATTACAGAAAATTATAAATGTCTTGGTTGATTACATGAATTAGCTACGCATAGATGTACTTGACTGAGTAACTGGAACAGCAGCATGAAGATAAAGCCAGTTGTGACTCAGTTCTGCTGTCTTAGAAAAGTACTGATTTTCCAAAATGCCCTTCTTTAAAGAATCATAACATCACATGACATACTTTGCAATTTAATACGTGAGAAAAACTTATTTAGAGCAAAATAACAATGTGCTCTTTTGGAGGTAGAATTCAAGATTCTTGCTACCCAAAGGTCTGAAACAATCTAAAAAGCCACAATCTCCTCTACACCTTAGTGCTTTTATTCACTTGAACATTACAAATCATCTTCAGTTAGAGAAAGACATTTTATCAGCAGTGCTTTGCTCTCTAACTGAAGAAGCAATGAGTCTGTCCTCTCAAACTAGCTCGTTGTCTATGGGAGTCTCTGCTAGACTTACAGTCACAGGATTTACATGCAGAATCTTCAGAATATTTGCTAGTTCTGCCCTCTACTAATGCATAATTTTAGACTGAGGCATTTGGGAAGGAAAGCTACTAAAAAAATATTGTTAGAAAATATTGTGCAGACCCTTACAAAATACTAATTATAATTTCTATGGGAAGTTCTGTGCTCAGTGTAATGAAACTATATAAAATAATTAGCAAAATGAGCATGTGGTTTTTCCTACTACAATACTCAGAACCCATTTTTCCTTTTTGGGGTGTGAGCATAATAGTTTCCAAAATACCTTGTCTGAAGGTAGTGTTCTGAAATTTGCTAGTTTCTTCTTAAAAACATTGTACAGACCTTTAAGAAGCAGCACATAACCGGTATTCGTTCCATCTTGACTAGCTGTACTTGCATTTTACATGGGTGCACAAGAACTCCAGCCCCAGGAAAAGTCCTGCCATGCTAACACATACAAATACTCTGCTGTGGTATGGTGATTCCCCCATCACAGGTCAAAAGCACATGCACTGTCAAATGTTAGGCCAAAGGGGAATGAAGGCTACAAGGACACTGACTTGCCTTCCTGTCCCACCCCATCTGCTGTGATTCCCTTGTAAGATGAAAGGTTTTAGCTTGGGTTATGTATAATTGCTTTGACAGGATAACAGGCATGCTTGTGGTAAAGAGGGAAAAGATTCCCTCAGCATGTATACACAAGCCTGAGTGGCTCTGACTTTTCAGGTAAAGAGTAAGATATATGAATGTGAGATTTTCTGTCATTGGTACAGGTGTGGTTTTCGGGCAATCCAACATTACTTGAAGGCAAAGGCATCTCTGTACCAACATACGGAAACAGTACGAACAGTACAAAATTTTCTATTTCCCTTTATTATATAAAATATATAATTTAATTAAATTCTGTTCTAGAATTCTGTTCTTAAATAAATAAATAAATAAATAAATAAATAAATACTGTCATTGGTTAAAAATATTTGCATGGGGAATCTTCATTTACCAGCATCAACTCTGCAAGATATTTCTGTCAATAGATGAACTGAAATGACAGCAGGTCACTCACAATTCCCTTTCATTTATATGCAATTACTGCACTGTGTTTCTTTAAATGGCAAAATAGGAATACTTCCTCAGCAAATATCCAAATCCTCAAGTGCTATTTTAAGAAACACTTGTGAACATTCAGACAACAGGATTTACTAGAGATGTCACATTAAAGCAAGACATCAGACAGGGTCATTTGTAGCACCTGGCTGCTTCCAATGTAGTCTTGATACCTTTATACTTGCAACTCTAAATAATACAGCAATTACCAGCTGCTCTGTGTGTTGCTATTGCAAAGACTCTTGTTAACCACAGGCCTTGGGAGTCATCTTGAAAAAACTTCACGCTTTTGCTTTACAAATTAATTATGGCTAGAAATATTGGTAGGGATCTTTATAAAAACCTATTTACATGTTCAGCCTCTCTATGACCTGAGATACAAGAAAACCAATCTAAGAGCTATGGATTTTTTGTTTGCTGTGATTTTAAACCATACCACACCTATAGCTAGCCCTCTTTGAATGTTTACAAACATTGTAGTAGTTTATGGTTTCCAGCATTATCTTTCTTGCTGTGTTCTTCATACAGATCCAGATTTCCACCTGGTCAAATATTCAGCTCAGGTAAACAAGCATAACTCAGGGGAAGCCAATGGATTTTATTTTAATTTTATTTAAACCAGCTGAGAATATAGGTCTTAATTGTACTTTGAATGTCTTAAGGAAGTCATTGATGTAGCTTGATATACTCTCCACAGTATGGTTTATCTGTTACTACATGAATGTCATCTACTTGGTGTTGCTACCAGAATACCCCACACTCCCCGAAAAATTAATTCTAAACCCCCTGTCTTTCCAGCCTAAGGGCTACTTCCTCATTTCATTGTAATTCACATGCACTTATTTAAGACCCTATAGAAAACTGTACTGTGTGTATACTCCTTCTAACATTTAATCAGCCTGAACTATATATCCATTTTTCCCCCAGTGTATAATAGTACTGGAAAGATTAAATATTGATTTTCCCATATTACTTTAAATTATTTAGGGAAAAAATACGTTCTTTTGAAATTATGGCTTTTGATATAGTGCAGTAGATTTTATTCAGATTTACTTTTGCACCCTGTTTTACAATATGAAAATACTGTGGACACTGAACAGTTTAGCTTCATATAGCCTTTGCAGTACTCTGGTGCACCAGTAGTAAGAACATTCAGAAATTATCTGCTAATAAAATTGCATGACTTTCAATCATGAAATTACGTAGTTGTTGGGGTTTTTTTATTGGTTTCTACTGAAAGTTAAAAAAATACTGCAGTTAGAGACATGGAGCCTGAACACCTTTATGTACGAATTGAATCTGTATGATGTAGGTTACTCAGTGTCATCCCACAGTGTTCCTCATATCCTAGTGTGTTTCACCTTTATTCAAAGAGTATGCCTTGGGATAAAAGGCTGCTCTACTCTGCAGACCACCTCCTCCATTTACCAGACAGCTTTTGGCTGATGCTGACAACAAAGATGTCCATTAATACCATTTATCGTGGAAAATGTATAATGCAGTCAGTCCTGCTTTCTAATGAGACCATCAAGGACTGAACAATCATATCAGATGAAAACAATTTTCAGTTACTTTTGTCTTGGGGTTATACTGGAAAGGGTGACCTTGAGGTGAAGAACTCCTGATCCTATTACCAAGCACTCAGCAACACAGTCTTCAGTTCCACACTCCAGGACAAAATATTGCCTATAGTGCACTGAGGATTTACATTCCCTAGGATACGTTTTCTCAATATTTGGTAACTAGGGTTACTGAAATAAAGAAAAATCTAAACCAAAGTACTGTCCCTCCTGTTTTATGAAGTTAACCACAGCAAGTATGCAGATATACACATCTTAAATCACAAGACAGAACCTCAAGTAACAAAATCCATCCTCAAAATCTCTCTAAACTCCTATCATAAACCTCAGTTTTCCTCTTAAGAAGTTATAATGACTGTAAAAGGTCCAGAAACAGAAGTCATTTCCATAAGCAAGGTGTACGTTGTGTAAATTTATGCTGGTCAAGCCCTCTAAGATATATGCATCACATTTATTTAATGTTGGTTTTTTTCATCTTCTCTCTTCCAATATTTTATAGCAAGTCTAAATTGCACTGCAAAAAATTAAGGGTGAGGTAATGGTGTGTGCTTAAAGTGCCACAAAGAAGAGAGAGGTTGTTAATTTGTAAGATATGGCTGTTCCAAAGACCTCTAGCTTTGAGAAAAAGTGTAACTATAAGGGAAATTTTGATCTGAGAAATTTTCAGTTATCTGGTTCATTTGGCGCACAGAAGCACAAACACATTTTTTTAATACACAGTATTTTTGCCATGGCTTCCCCAGTGCTTGTAGCTACAGCTTCTGCTCTTGCATAGGACAATTAGATACTCAATGCATTAGAAAGTTTGAGGAAGTTTCTCCGTGTATTCATTGAATGGTTCCCTCACAGAGGAGAAATTCCAGACTTGAAATGCTTAATAAGTACATTTAAACAGTTTTGAATTGTGCTTAAACAGGATCCTATATAAAAAATAACATCTAATTAAACAATATTTAAGTATTCATTAGACAGTATAGCTTTATCTCTCCCTTTTCTGCTGTATTTTACATTAGTCAATAACATCCTCAAGACAACAATTTTACTATATACAAATGTATTTTCATACATTTTATTTCTGGAACTTTACATGAGTGCATTCCATTGTAAAGAAAGGTTTCATTCTTTGTTTTCTTCTGGGTAGGAGTCATTCTGGTTTTACATTAATTTTCAAATATATTATTTAGAAGCATGTATTTACTCACTTGCTCTCAGATTTTTTCACTGTACTTTATGTACCTGTCTTAAGTGCCTAAATAAGTTGAATAATCACTCCAGAGTCTTGCCGTAGTCATTGCAGCAAAATATTCTTATTTCATAGAAGGTGTCACTCTATTTGTATTAACTGCATGGAAAATGTGGGCAATTGTTCTTGGTAGTTCTCAATTCTTAAACCAGGTTAGATGTCTAAAGTTAAGAAAGGTCTGCATATGGCCTCAAGAGTTAATGAAAATAGTGTTCACACTGGACTGGGCAGGTACAGGAAAAGAGCTATGTTACTAATTAGTGGAATATCTGTGGTCATTGCTGAATGGGTCCTGGTCAGTCTAACAGAACCACTTTGGAAGTGAGGAATGAGAATACCTATAAAGCAGTTAATCTCTTGTATTTCCACATACACTGACAACTGCCTTAAAAAAAAAGTCTCCAGGGTCAAGGCAGGAAAAGGAAATGAAGTTGCCAATAAATGTTTGGAACTGGAAGGGGAAGGAGAGTTGGGTTTTTTTTTTTCATATTTAAAGAAAAATAACTTGGTTTTTATTCCAATTTACCTTGGTCCCCCCACACCCCTACTCCCCAGCCAGCAGCACAGCTGTCCATGGAAACAAATCAGAGATTAAACAGGAAAAAAGATATGTTTATAACTTTACATAGGCTGAATAATCCAACAAATATTTCTTATCATATGTTTTGCTTTAGAATTTTTTCATTAGAATGGTTTGTGGCCAGAGTATTCCAGTGATCACAGGAGAGCTCATTTCTGTGTTAAGCTTGAACAATGCATTGCAAAATGTGGCTCAAACATCTTAACACATCAATACAAATAATGAAGAGCAAAAGCATGTAATTAGTTGATGGACAGAAAAGAAGAAACATTTCATATAAAATATTTCCTTCTAAAAGTCCTGATTCAGAAACACATACACTTTTCTTCAAAGTCATCACTTTCTTTTGCTTGCTTGTGTGAAAACTTTACAACACAAGCCACTTCTATTTCAAATCAACTTTGACCAACTGTAATAGTTTAAAATCACATTACATATCCATGTAGTTAA
Organism: Apus apus; assembly: GCF_020740795.1. Classification (NCBI taxonomy): domain Eukaryota; kingdom Metazoa; phylum Chordata; class Aves; order Apodiformes; family Apodidae; genus Apus; species Apus apus. The sequence continues at coordinate 55,764,324 of NC_067282.1, read as the reverse complement.
AAGTATTGCAACAATTTTAAGACAATCTGCTATGTTCAGACTGTTTTTCAAAATGAGTGAACCTGAATGAGAGTTACTTTTTGGTTTTTTGTTTGTTTGTTTTCCCCCAGTTAGTAGTTCACTTAAGAAAATGTAGTTTACAACAAAAATGAAAAATTCTGGGCAAAGGTAACCCTAAGTCAGGGGTTTGAGTTCACCTAAAATACTTCAAACTAGGGAAAAAAAAAAAAGATGTTATTTATTAAATATTCAAATTTGAAATTCAGTTATGGAAACACCCTAAAATATTGTTCATTGAGCTATAGAAGTGGCTAAATAATATTTGCACTCATCACTCTTTCACTGCTACCTGCTTTCATTGCAGGTGAGACTGCAATGAACTCAGCTTGGGGTACTTTGTAGAAGAGAAGCCAACCACTCAGCATCCAGTATCCTTGCTTAACAGTTGGAGCTTCAAAATATTTATGTCCACACTTCTAAGGATTACACTTCTGTGAGGGCAAATTTGAGTTAGGATTGTTAAAAAATTAAAAAACTATATTTCTTTGAGATGAAAGTGCAACTCCTGAGCACTGTTGGTGTTCCCAGACCCTGAAAAATGTAAATGCCCTGGAGACTGCTCTGAAGCCACATTCTCCATAAACACTGTGTACTCTTAACCTGTGTACACACTACAGTTCATGTGGTTTAATGCAATAGTTAAATACATTTCTTAGGTGGAATTGTTAATAATAACTAGGGAAATTTTTTTCTCCAGAACAAAAAGATGAATTTTTACCAGCTTTTCAGGTCTTTATAAAGCTCATTGAGCCTGGAAGAAAATAAATTTTACCACACAAACTAGGGGTCAGAAAGACGTCTGTTGTTACAGTTAACCCAGGAAACTGTAGGCTACTTATTTTTCCTGTGATCTGTTAAAAAAAAAAGAGCTAGGGTTAGCCAGACAAGACAGAAAATTCTGCAGCAATGCCAACAGCAATGTCTTCATGTTCTGATGCTCATTCTGCCAGGTTTCATAGGAGCTAATAAAACCACATATCTTCAGGATTCAATTTGCAAATGATGTTAGATTCAGCCATGACATTTTTCATCTTGATTTTTCTTTTGTCTGTCCTTTCATATGCCATTCTTCTTTCATCTTCAAGCACATGCACTCTAAGTTAGCTTCTATTTCATGGACATGAGTACATGAATTCCAAAATGCATCCTTTTTAGGTGCTGTCTTGCAGCAGCATTTACATAGCAACAATCAAGTAAGAAAAAAGGCCTTATAAAACATATCCTATCCACAGCAGAAGTCATCTGCATCCAGGTTGACAGATACATCAATGTCAGCGCTTTCAGACATTAGTATTTACAAGTAAATCTTGGACTTCCTACTGAGATTAAGCCTAAAATAAAGTGAAAACAAGATTTTACAAGAAGCTGCTGAGCAAACTACTCACCCCAAAGAGACAGAAATGCAAAGAAGCCTAAATGGGACAGAAGGGCAAAGGAAGGAACTTCTTTTTTTTCTTTTTCAAAATAAAAACAAACCAACAAGTCAAATAAAAAACAAAGCAAACAAACAGAAACCAAACAGCAAAACAAAAACAAACAAGAAACTATCACAAAAATAAAATAAAATAAAATAAAAATAAAATAAAAATAAAAATAAAAATAACAACTACTAAACCCAAAAACACCAAAAAAACACCAAAACCTGCAGGGTGCCCCAAACTCACAACTGCAATGACCATTCAGGGCTGCATGAGCAATAGGAGGACGTGTATGTGAGCACATTTATGCTTGATTATGGCCAGAGATTCCCACTGTAGAGTGAGAATTTTACTCCAAGTCATGCAAGGCTGCCTGTAGTATCCCGAATGCAGTAATTGACATGAATTTCATTGAAAGCAAGCTCACAGGAACATCCAATAAATGAGTGCCAAGAGAAGGTTAAAATAAAAACTTCCATATAGTTTTAATTCTAGGGAGTTGCTCCTGGTAGGAAGGGGTGATATCTTTTATTAAACCAGCTGGTATGGTTGAAAAAGCAGGCAGATTTCAGTCTCAGAGTCCCTTCATCATGTCCTTACTGGTTCTCCTATAATTCAGATATTTTTATCATCCACTCACATGAAAACTGTTGAAAAGAACCTTCTTGAATGTCAATGAAGCATTATTTTCCTTTTCTCCACACTTGGCCTTGTGTTTTTAACCTTGAGTGAATGGAAATTATAAAGTAGACTACCACAAAGGGTATAATAAAAATATACTATAAATTAATCAAACCTTTGAAAACCAAAATATTTTAGTTCTGCTTTTGGATGGTATTGGAGTTGCATTTGAAACATGATGACCCAAAGCACACTGATTAATAACTTAAAAAAAATTGATAAATTTTCACAAACATATGTGAGAAATGCATAGATGAATTGGAGAATAAAACTAGGGCAAAAAAATGACCTAATCATTTTAATAGGTTTTCCCCAGGATTTATTATAAGTCTTGGCAGCTTGTGCTGACAAAAACTTGGAGTACCTAGGCATAAATATATTCACACATCTATCCCTACTCCAATCAGTATTCAGTACTGCCTGGGAAATAGCTTGCTTGAGTTCACATTTTAATCTTCGTTCAAAAATAAAAAAACCCAGCTGTAACTCAATCCAGAAATGGTCCCTCTCAGATGTGACCATTTCAACAAGAACTGACATATGAAAAAGTCAGTTGCATTTGAAGAAATACCCAAGATTTAAGCTTTTCTCCACATCCAGGAATTTTAAGAAAAGTTAATAGAAAATCCGTGAATCTTTCTCATCAACAAAAAACAATAATACAATCTTAACTTAAAGTTTATAAGGTTTTCAAGAGGTTCTTGGTCATTGATAAGCGGAAAATTTAATAGATTTTGTTTGTTTTTCAAAAAAAACAAGTCACAGATTTTCAAATAAAGATGGAAAGTTATTCTGAGACAGCTGTCAAGGGAATACCTAAATAAACACACCAACTATAGATAGTAGACATCAATTCAGACAGACTTGGTCGGGTAGCATAGCTGAGGTTGATGGCAGATTTAAGCACATAAGTAACAAGGGCAGTAAGTGAAATTCAGGAAGTAGATTTTATGGTGTTCAATTTAGCGAAACGTTTGGAATGGCTTCCATGTGAGGGAGTGAAGATGCTGCCAACTGAGCAGGAGGAGGGAAGTCTGTGATTCAATGCAGAAGCATGTTAATGATGCTCAAGTTTGGTCCAAGTGGTTTGGTACATCATGTAGATATGACACACGATATGTCTGCATGACACTGCTCCATGACATGTAGAAATAATAGCTAAGGTTGCAGAACCATTGGTGTGCTTTATACACTCTGCCCATATCTTATTAGCCTTTTAGTTATCACAGTACTAGCACAGCTCTGCTGTTCCTTCACCCAAAAAGAACTTGAGAATGTCTGTATATTACTTTTTATGAGAAGAGCCTAACAGACACAAGGTAAGCAAAAGATAGTT